>NC_041810.1:13833900-14150400 GCF_900964775.1 Scleropages formosus
AAGCTGGATGTCTCCTTATCTTTCTGCCCCCTACGGCGAAATGTTTCCCCTCGTTCTCGTTAGTGACACCCGTGTCGTCACAGCCGTTTGCCGGGTCTATGGGAATGCCTGTTTGACAGCGCTCACCTGCTGCAGAATGTGTCTCTCTCTCAGTGCCATGAGTCGTCTGTGCAGCTCCACCAGCTCGTCCAGGTAAGCCTGGCGGCACACAGTTAGCCAATCAGAGGGCTCTGCCGAGTCACGTGACGTTTCAGGACCCTCCCCCCATTCCCCTTCACACAGGTATTTCAAATGAATCTGTGCAGACAGTTGAATAAACTCAACAACAGTTGAACATGCCATTTCATCTGACTAATATTATATTTAATTGAGAGCAGCTCATAGTGCACTGCCTATGATGCCTTTGGACCAAAAAGGTCACAGGTTCGAATCCTACCTCTTCAGCACCCTTGAGCAGGGTACTTACCTTAAATTGCTCCAGTACAAGTTACCTAGCTGTACAAAATGGTAAAAAAATTGTAGGTAGTTTAACATTGTAAGTTGCTTTGGAGAAAAGCATCAGTTAAATTAATGAATGTAAACTGGATATATTTTGTTTATCCAATGGGAGTTCTCCATGTCTATGGAAACAAAATAAGGGGGGGAAAAAAAAATGGGTCAGATTTATTCTTCACATTCATGTTAAAACGCAAACTTACCTTGTCACAATCTATATTTTTCAGATTTTTCTCTGGCTTTGCGTGCTTTATTGGACTTTTAACTTCGAGTATCTGTAAAAAACAGAATAATGAGCCAGACATGTTTATTCAACAGCTCCTGTTAAGAAAGGAAATGCAAGAAAAGACAGGGAAAAGGGGTTTGGTGTAAACCTACCGATAGACAGTGCTTAATTGCTTGTAATAGATAGAACTACTCAGATTTATAAGACAATGTGAAAAATAAAAACTGGGGGGAAAACGTCCTGCTCTCCAGTGGGTCTGGGGTTCGAGTCCCGCTTGGAGTGGCCTGCGATGGACTGGCGTCCCGTCCTGGGTGTGTCCCCTCCCCCTCCGGCCTTACGCCCTGTGTTGCCGGGTTAGGCTCCGGTTCCCCGCGACCCCGAATGGGACAAGCGGTTCAGACAATGTGTGCGGATAACGGCCCAAACAAACTCTTGTGCTTTCCTTCTTCCAGGATGTTAGCTGCTGTCTGCTGACAGCTCCCATTAGTAGTACAACGCACACACACACACGCATACACACACGCACACACAAACGCAGTACCTGGTTGGCGCTCGTCTTTAACAGCGGCGGCGGCTCATTCCGCGGAAGAGGCGAGGAGGCGGAACTGTTCTCGCTCTCACTGCCGTCACTCAAACTCACCCTGCGGGCACAGAGCGCACCCGACCAATCAGATGCTGGGGCTGAACAGAGCCACGCCCTCTAGGAGTCGCACGGACCAACCAGAAGCAAAGTGCAAAGGCACAGAAATTCCAAAATTCTTTACGCCCGACTGCGTTACAGTATTAACGCTGTCGGGCAGGAGGAGAAACGTTCAGTGTGGAAAGCAGCTGACATGCCTTTAAATGGCTGCAGACCTACTGGTAAATTTGACAATAAGGTGCGAGGCATAACATGGAAATAGGAAATTCTGAGCTACAACATGGAAAAATTCATTCAATATTGACATGATAGTGCATATTGTGATACAAATGGATGGTGGGGTGTAAAATACAATAAGTTATAATTTCAGGCAGTCCCCGAATTACGAACGAGTTCCGTGTCCTCGGTCCGTCTTTGAGTCGGATTTTGACATTAGTCAGTTGGTATGCTGGGTATCTAATGTCAGTTTGTCAAATGTTTGCCTTAGCATATCGTATATCGTGTACCTTTCTATGCATAAATTAAAGAAACACTTCCAGATACACTGAAACATCTTTAATATAACAATACAGTAATAATAATAATACACTGTAATGATGTAATAATAAGAAATTTAAGTATAGTATTTATAATAGAGAGACATAGAAAGAGATGATAATAAATGTTACTACTCTTATGATGAACAGAGGACACAGAGGAGGATGGACCCAAGTGCAGGACGTTTATTCAGAATCAAAGGACTAGACGTGTTCTCGTGGTGGTCGGGGACGGGCGAACGGTCGTTCGGTTGATCGGCGAACTGAACAGAGACGAGGATCCAAAATCGTGGTAAAGGGACAAGGCGGGCGGTCAAACGAGATGTGGAACGGGATTAGGGAACAACGAGGGACGCGACTTGGAAGTGCAAAGCGAGGTAGGTTTGAGAACGCAGGGAGGAGTGAAATTCCGCAAAAGGGAAGAGATTGAGAAGTGTCTTTTATGAGAGAGAGAGCAAAGCATTAGAAAAAAGAAAAAAAAAAAAGAAACTTTGTTTACTTTTCCAAGTTTCACCTTTCGCTTTATTATTGACTCTTTAGTTTCAGTCGTGATCGTTTCCTTTTTCTTGGGCGCATCACCATCACCTGAATCACATGTATGCTTTGGTGCCATGGTTAGGAGGGTAAAAACAAAAAAAAATTAAAGCCAAAATACAGTAACACACGAGACGCTATTAACAGGAAAAGAAGGAAGTCTTTGTCGTACCTCCGGCTCACGCGCCCCGCCCATAAACCGACGCACCGTTGTAGATGCACAATGTTTCGATGCGTGTTGCAAAATAGCGCCGGTTTGTTATTACGAACCATTGCATGTGCGGTAACTCAAGTTTTTAATAGAACAGGCTAAATTATGAAGTTTTCATTTGATTCTTACTTAAGGGTGCCAAAAAAAGATTTACTTCCGGTCAGTAAGTGTGTGGTTCGCAACTACGGGTTGTACGTAAGTCGGACGTTTGTAACCCGGGGACTGAGCTTTAGCTGCCTTTGTCCAAGGTGGTGATCAATGTTGCAGTGATTTTCCCATTTATACAGCAGGACAATTTTACCATGTCAATTCAGGGCAACTACTTTGATCAAGGGTACTACAGCTGGAATGGGAATTTCAATCAACATCCTTTGATTGAAAAGGGACGGCCCTAAATTCTACTGTACCTGCTCGGCAGCATCAAAAGCAAAGAAGAATAAACGCTGCGGATTCCATTAATGACCCGCCATTAAGATGTATTTTATCCGATCTCACAAAATTGTTCTGCTAGCAAACGCGGTGCAGACATATTCATTTATTTAGTCTAAATACAGTATATCCTCTGCTTTAAGCAGAATCTTGGAGTTTGAAAGGTAGCGTTTAAAGGAGCCTCCCACAGCGCCGGCAGGAACCGTGCGTGACGAACACGTAGCCTCACACCCGGGGCCCACCTGCGGCTGCGGTGCGTTGTGTGCGTTTGCAGCGGTCGCTCCAGGTCCGAGTCCACATCGTTGGCCTCTTCCTCCTCGGACTCCTCGTTGTCTTCTGAATGCAGGTCCTGCATTATGGACTGCAGGGGGGCCAGCACTGTCCACGGACGAAATTAACGAATTAGCGACGGGAAAAACCATTAAAACATTAAATACCTCACTACAGATACTGGTTCCTTTGTTACGAATGGAGCGCCCTGATGTGCTGCTACAAAACAATGCCTGCTGTGCTGGTGTCACCCATGAGCGCAGCGCCTCTCGGAAACACCACAGCGGACAGAAACGGCTCATTGTCCATGCGGCCCGGTGCAACTGAAGATGCCGTAGGTGTCCACAGGAACCAAAACGGTGCCGTGCTGTAGACTTCATGAGATTAACGCATGTCAGGGTGACGAAGAGTTTTATCAAGCTGCACTCAGGGGGCTGATGTAGAAATTAAGGCCAAAACATCCAGCAACTGATTTTATGATGCTCTGAATAATGAGTGCTTACATCATGAGAACTTCCTGGCCTACAATGTAGAGATTTAATTAAATCGATTCATCTATAAAAATTATAGAAACGGTCGCCAAGTTATGATGGTCCGACTTCCGATTTTTCGACTTTATGACGGTGCGATAGCGATACGCATCCAGTAGAAACCATACTTCGAATTTAGAATTTGGATTTTTTTTCCCCCGGGCAAGCAATCTGTGGTACGATAGTCTCTCGTGATGGTGGGAAGCTGGGCAGCAGCAGCGATCCGCATCTCCCGGTCTGCCACGGGGTCGCTAGTGTATACAACCGATACTTTACAGCGTTCTGTGTTGCCAGCGTTTTTTGGATACCCCCCCGTATCTGCGTTGTGTTTTGTGCATCCATCATGTCTACGAAACGCCCATCTGTGTCTCTTGCTACTGGCGAGAGGAGGAAGGCAGTTACTCTTGAGAAGAAACTCAAAGATAATTGTGCAGCATGAAGACGGCAAGCCCGTAATGGCCATCGCACGTGAACTTGGACTTTCGCAATCAATGACCTCGACCATCTTAAAGGATAAGAAGCAATAATGTTCCATAGGCGTATTAAAAGCATTCTCGACTTGATATTTTCGACTCACGATGGGTTTTTTGGAACGTAACCCCGTTGTCTCTATATATTATTTCTGATTACTAATATACGCAATACTTTTATTTTTACATGCTTTATTCTGAATAACACAAACATCCACTAAACTGTCCCCCAACCCCACATCAGGTCATGCAGCCATGGCAGTGGAATTTTTTTTTAGGTGGGAATTACCTTGGTGAGCGTTACCTTGGCGGTTGTGGGCAGGAGGGAAACTGGTACTGGAGCTGGAACTGGAGCTGGCGGGGCTGGGCTGCTCCGACTGAGGGGGCATGAAGGGAAAGAGAAATAACAATGGTTTACGTGCGTCCAAGCAGAGACACTTGAACTAACAGACGTGTTAGTAAGCTTTTTATACATTTTATAAAATATTTGAACAAAACAATACACGCAGAGTGTCTTGCGGAGCATAAATGACAGTTTCTCACAACACTGCATTGAATAATCATAATAAAAGATTGATAAAAATGAGAAAAAAAAATATTTTCTGTGTTGTATACAATTTCAGTCACGTTTTCATTTTGCCCAGTGTCCTACCACTAGACAGACTGATCTTAATGAGAGCGAGGAGGCTGCTGCAAATAACAGAGCAATTCCTTCCAATTCTATACTTCCAAAAAAAATATTTCACTGTTCTTATTGAGAGTTGTATGCTTGAAAATCGTGCCACTAAACTGTAGACCTCGTTTGAAACATACTTCAGGGTTGGCTGAGGGACAATAGGGTACTGGGGGCTAACACCTGGTTAGCATGTTTATACAGCAGGCATCACCTGCAAGCATCAGGCTCCACCCACCTGACTGAGCTCTGGAACATTCTGCGAGCTGACCGGGGGACGACGCAGAGCGGCCCTTCCTGGGAAATGGGGCGGTGGGAGAGCTTGGTCGGGGTGATCCAGCAGCCCAACGGGGCACTTAAATCACCCACACGAGAGCGAGCGGCAAACAATGATCGTGCGCCATTTAGCGGAGCGTCCCCTAGGAAGGCTCTAAACCTCCCTGGACCATAAACCGTGGTCGTTCTCTGCAGCCCCTCCGCCACGCAGACCCCTTTGATGGTCTCACTAGCGGCCCCTTGCCCATAAATCAGGGCCCCGCTCCCCCCTAATGGAAGCTGATTTACGAGAACCTCCTGCTCCGGGGACCGGCATTTGCGCCATGCCATCCTCGCCCCTCCAAGCCCCCGTGGCTGGAGCAGGACCAGCACACCTGGAAGCGTAAGTCCCAGTTTGGCAAAACCCCATGCCAGGAATCAAAGTGTTCGGGGTACGAATGCCCCGGGAATCTGGACGTGTTGAGAGAAGGTCAGCTACAGCTCTGCAAGAGCCCAGCAAGGTGGGTCGGCAGTCTGATTAGCACTCTTTAACAGAGACTCATGGGCTGCTGTCAAATATACACCTCTCTGTCATCACGTGAAACAAATTAGAGCAAGTGGGGTGCAGCTTCCCCAGTCTAACTGATTTTTTCAAAGCAAATGTCATCATCTGATTCCAATTAATACACTGCAATTAAAACAATGTTTAGCCTTCAATTTGAGAACCACTACTTCACAAATCTCAGTGTAATTTGTACTACGAAATAAGATCATTCCTGTTGCAGCACCCTTGATTCAAGGTATTTAACCTTGCACTGTTTATACTATACAGCTTGTATTTCTTTTGACATTCACATTTGCACACACTCATTACCTGAGTCTTTTCTCCAAAGTGACAGTGTTAAACCATAGGAACCTACAATGATTCACCACAAATATTTACAGGGAATACACCATATTTTTGCTGTATCAGTTCAGGGTAAGCATCTTGATAAAGGCTACTACAGCAGGAGCGGAGATCTGAACCCGGGTCTTTCGGGTCCGAAGGCAGCGGCTCCAGCAGTATAAATGGGTAAATCTGTGTAAATCGCTTAGTGAACAAACCTAACGCCATTACGCCACCTTAGACAAACACTTGAATACAATTTAAATGGTAATTTTATACATTTCACACATTTCACTACATGTAAAAACTGCGTCCACACACCACAGCAGAAAGGTCGCAACATGCAAAACTCATGAGCTGCACACGCCCTCGTGCTCTGAAGCGGCCGTGCGCGCGTGCAAACGGGCGCGTTGGCGTAGCTGCGTGCCTGCGGGTTGCAGCCCCGGGATAAAAGGAGAGAATTCGGACACTTTTACAGGCCTGGCTCCCACGGCCCACGGTATTTACAGCCCTTCTACACCCCTCCTCTTCTCGCTATTCAGCCGAGACACAATCGTCCTCCTCTGCCTGAGACGGCAATAATGTGAGAAAAATACGGGAACGGCGTAAAACGTCCCAGATGCCGACCGCTCGGGACGCGGATCAATACCGCAAGCTCCAGTCATCGCCGGGGTTCAAGTAGGTGAGGAGGTGGCTGGAGCCCGTGCGTATGGAGATTTACGAAAGGCCTGTAGGACCGCACGTGCGGTCTCCCTTCTGCAGCTCTGATGCGCCCGAGGTCCGAGGGACGGAAGGCAAGATGCAACACGTGCTGGAAACCGAGCCATGTTAGCGCAAGCGTCCATCCGCGAGGCCACATTAAATCAAGATTATCTAGCTTTTATGATGCCCAAGGGCTCTCAACCTGGACTCCATGGAGCCCTCGACAGTCCGTGGCTGGGCTTCAGGAGGTCCGTGAAGCGCGAGCGCGTTCGGACACTTAAAGGGGTCCGTGGCCGAGAAAAGGTTAAGAACCTCCGTATCCCATCTCCTGAAGAAGGAAGTACTTCACAGAGCTGAGCGCAAACAAGTTCATTTCCCTCCAATTTACAGAAAGCCGTTAATCTTTAAAGGCACCTACAGTAACAGTAATGAAACCTTTTAACCTTTTCTCTAAGATGGTAATTCTCATAATCGCATTCATCAAATGACCATAAGCGCACAGAGGCTTTTAACTAAGTCAGCCAAACAAATTATTAATTACTTAATAGACCCTGCTAATGCTGTTAAAAAGTTAAGCATGTGGGGGGGGGAAGGGAAATTTTACATTTCGGGCAAAATAGCCTTGAGGTAGAAAGGGCCTGAAAAGACACCTGTTTTATATAAAGGCAGAAATACAGGCCTTTTGGGAAAGCAGCTTTGCTGCTGAGTGCATGTGTTTTGTGTTTAATGGGAAAATTGCAGCATCCCAGGTTAAGTGGTAAAGTTGCAACCCAAGGGGCTTCAAAGGCACCTAAATGTTGAGTCATGGAGCCAAAATCTGCACTTAAACTGTTATCTAGACGGATTAATTGCGCTTTAAACATTTTGTGCTATAAAAACAACGGTCGGTGTGACGGGCTTGCAAAACTATTCATGCGACACTTGTGAAACGATGTCACTTTCCCAAGTGAAGCAAGAGAAGAGATTTACCTGTGCAGGTAACGCCATCAATGGGTTTTATCAAAGCTGTACTACAGCAAGTGGGAGATACAAGCCAACAACCCACTGCAGTATATACCAAATGGGTCAAATTTCAGATTCAATCCCTTCAGCACATTTCTTTTTTGCATCTCCTGTAACCGAACACCAGCTCCAAAGTTCCCCCTTCCACTTTTGCTGCACTTTTTACAACAATGTTTGAAGTCCCAAGTAAAACTGTAAATGGGCCCTTCATTCTAGAAGAATCTCCAACGAGCCACCATTACGCTAATCCCCCTTGGAGGGGGCCCAAAAGCAGACTTGAAGAATCGCACTGAAGCTAATCTGAATTAATTTTTCTCTTTCCCCACAGTGGAGCCCTCTGAGAACGCCGGCGTCTCAACAACAACCTTCTCACGATGCCATTTGGCTCAACTTCACAAAGGAAAACTCGACGAAATGCGCTACCGGAGAGATTTATAACAGGATACGCCAAAGCAAAAGGTTTTCTTAGCTGATAAAGTGGGTGGGTGGCGGAGAAAAATATACAAATGCAGAAATCAGCCCAGAGAACTTACTACAAGTTTGCGAAAAAAGTGATGAAGCCAAGCTGTTTAAGGGCAACAAAAGGGGAATGGGAACGCACGTCTAAGAGGAAGCACTGGGGGTCTCCTCTCACCGACAGTCACGAACAGCTGCACCGCCCCCTGTCCACGCAGAGACCCCCAGGGACAGTTGTGTACAACCGGCGCAAAACATCAAGGCACGGTAGTCGGCCCGGGGCGTTCTCGCTCCTGGGAAGCGCCAGGAGCAGAAGCGGAGGGCCGTGGGCCATCGCAGTTGGTGACACAGCTTTTAGACTGTGGTGTCGGAGGGAACCTGGAATAACGTCCCCCTCCCCCGCTTCTCTACGGTTCTACGATCGATGTGTGTGTGCGCGTGTGTGTGTGGGGCATCAGTGCTGTACTAGTGCAGGAACAGCAGGTCTTAAAAAGTTAAATATGACGCCATGCCAAGATCACTGGCCAGGGCCAGAACCCAGGTCTGCAGGAAGGCGTGCTCCATGTGGACTGGGCTGTACCCGTCACCGCTTGCCTGAGTGATGGTGGCGCGCTGGGGCTATAAAATGGTACATTACTTCAAGGCTAATGAAAAAGCCACGTTGTGCGAAATGGATGCGGCTGGCTGGGGGGGGGAAGAGACTGATGGGACAGACGAGCGATGACTCGACCTGCTTGTTCAGCAATGGGGGGGTGGAGGAACACCAGTAAGCACCCAAGCAAAGAGCAGTACACTAGCTGTGCCAGACTGTTGGATCAGTACAACGGAGAGACGGAGGCAGACCACCTGCATTGGTAGAACACAAGCTCTGTGAGATGAGGGCCCAGTGCTCTTGCCAGTTAGAGTTCCAATTAAATACATGAGCTATGGCAGGAGGCATGGCGGATGAGCAGGTAGCGCCGGTGCCTCACAGCTTTTGGGCTCTAGGGTTGGATGTGGATTTGAATCTGGCACAATCTTTGGAGTTTGCATGTTCTCCTTTTTTTCTTCTTCTTGTACATTTCTTCCACGAACTCTGGTTTCCTCCTATAGTCCAAATATGTGTTTCAGGTGAATGGGTGACTCTGAATTTACCTTTGTGTATGGGTGTGTGTGTTTCAGTGAATGAGTGTATGATGGTCCTGCAATGGATTGGTATCCTGTCCAAGCTGCACCCTGCCTCAGGCCCTATACTTTCAGGACAGGCTCTCAACCACCATGACCCTACATTCGACAAGCAATTATTGATAATGAATGAACGAATTCAAGGATATAAGCCATTATTATTATGAGAGCAGGGAGTAGCTGATAGCGTAGCGGTTAGAGCGGCTGCCTTCGGATCCAAAGGTTATAGGTTCAAATCCCACCTCTGGCTCAAGTATCCTTGATAAACATACTTACTCTAAATTGCTCCCATATAATTACCCTTACTCAGCTGTATAAATAGTTGTAGGTAACTTTAACTTAATGTTGTAAATTGCATTAGAGAAGAGCATCAGCTAAATAAATATAAATGATCCCTTGCCTGAAGGCTACCACTTGACACCCTGTCCAAGATTCCTTAACTTACAACGCCTGATATTTTTGTGCTAATTAGCTCTGCAAACCTCCAGAGAAGAAAGCAGCTGTGCTTGCTCAGGTCTAAAATCATGGAAGAGTGTCTACGTAAAACCCTTCTGCTGGTTCATGATGGGGGGGGGGGGGGGGGGGGGGGGGGGGGGGAATTCTACAACTTCCCCAAATAAAATGCTATGATAAGATACAGGCAACACTGAAAGGCATTTTTAAATCCCATTCTTACAGGAGTCACTACACTGAGACCGACACAATGGCTACCAATGAGCTTGAAGGTACCCAAGGGGGTACGATGGGAGACAGGGACTCCAGCTCAAAATGAACATGAAAGCTGACATGAAGCTCAGAGGTGGATAAGTCAAAGTCCAGCAGCAGGAGAAGCACAATCAGAACTGGCAGATGCTGCTGGTTTCTTTAAACCCCTCAGCAGCTCTTGAGTTGAGGAGCCTTGTGTCCACAATGTTCTCAAATGTTATGATGCGTTTTATGTGCCCAAGCACCTCGGTAACTCGGTATAGACCTCCAGATCTTTTGCACAGAGCTGTAGGGCACTGGAATCAGAAGCCATATGCAAAGCTTCAACATTTTGACCTCAACCCCAAGAATCCCAGGCTCCTTTGGGAGCCACCTTTCCATTCCTCGGCCTGGGAGATGCGCTTGACCTCCCACCGGGCGACTGGTCTCAAGGTCAGCAGGGTTTTCACAGCACAATTGTGGTCTCCCCACGGCCCATTTGAGAGAAACCAAACATCACCGTTTCCCTGGACTCGTCAGGGGTACAACACTCTGAAGGCAAGGGGTGCTACAGGGGAGGGGTGTCCCGGCGTAAGCATGTTCGAAGCCCGAAGTGCAGGAGACTTCATGCTCCATCAACACGTCACACGACGAGGAGCTAAGTTCTCGCATGAGTCTGCTGGTCACACACTGGGGGGGACTGAAGACGGAGAAGAGAAATTCTCTTTCCGAGGTGCGGCAACAGTTCCGCAATCACCCTGGAAGCCAAAGTAAATATGCTTTAATGCAAAGCACTGAGATCAGACACCTGTTACCTTTTATTAACTTTTTCAATCCATCTTCCAACTCTATTAAAACTACAAGTGGAACTAAAGTATTTTGTATGAGTAATTAAAACAGCATGCAGGGTTTAAGAGGCAGAAGTTTCATAAAGAGTTCAAGCACCAACTCGCAACATTTACGAATCGGACCCAATTTCAAAGCAAAATCTACAACATTATGGGAACTTTTTAGTAAATACAATAGAAAAATAACGGTCAAGTACAATAACGGTGGGGAAAACAGGATGCGCGACAAACCCACGTCGCACTGCATCAGCTTCTCTGTGCTTCCATGGACAGCAGGAATCGCAGAGGTGTATTATTGCCGTTACGAAACGAGCACAGAAAACCCCGAGTCGCCTCCTGCCATTTAAGCCAAAGGCAGACAGACAAGAGCTGCAACACCTCAACAGCCACAATTTCCAGCATTTAAAACACACAGCTGGGCTATTGCCTTGCAGAGGAGCACACAGTCGTGTAAATCAAACCCAAGGCCATTTCAAAGGTGGCACATCTGCCAGGATCATTACTGCTGAGGGCAAAATAAACAGACTCCAGAACTTCACTGAGACTACTGAATGTGTGGGGCAAGTCAAAAGTTTGAGTACACCCGGAGGAAGTGGACAAAACAGAGAAAGCAAAGCGACACAAAAGTGAACTACATCTATGCAAATTGGTGCAAAAGAGCTGGAACGACATGTTCATTTTCTCCTCAGATTTGTTCACCATATACCAGATATGAACAAAAAGCAGTTTCCACCAAGTGGACTCACATTTTACACTAGTACTTTGCTTAATTTTTGTAAGACACTGTAATATGCAAATTAAATAAGTGAACTGTACAGGCAGGGCATAAAGCACCCAAAGGAATCGCATGCCACTAGACCCTGGCATTCTGGGAAGGGACTGAATACCTCGGGGCTGAGCTGCCCACAGAGGCCTGGATTCCAGCTACTTCATGCAGGAGACAGAGTCCTCACCATTCCAGTGGGCTCCCATCCAGGAGGAGGCGTTGGCTCTATGCCGGAGGGAGAGGTCACCCACCGGCCACAGCAGGCAAACCTTCATGGCAGCTTTGAGAAGCAGGACGTGTGGGATTTGCAAAGCCAGATAAAATACCCATGTTTCCATTTCCCAGTGGCACCTAGGAATGAACCTCTGGGCAACTTAAGTAACCACTGTGTCCATATGCAACTTCATTGGCTCACCCAGGGGAGATCAGGACACCCATGCCCAGCATTCCTCCTCCGCCCACCCTCACCACCCAGATTCTGAAGGACAGGAGAGGGTAACTAACATGCTCTGCATGTGTGGGCTGCAGTTTAACAGCTTGCTTCCGTCATCAGATGGCTGTCCGGCTGGCCATTAGGATGGGGTGTCCGGGGGGAGGGCGGTTTGGAGCCCAGAAAAACGGCCTTACAAAGGACAGCTTTTAGCAAGCAGTAGGGGGAGGGGGACTGGCAGCCGCCGGTTATCATTTGGTTTCATGAGTGATTTTTTTTTTTGGAGTTTAAGAGGCAAAAAAAACATTAAAAAAATCTGTAAAATTTATGCCTTTTCCAAAAAAAAAAAAAAAAAAAAAAAAAAAATCCCTCAGGAGGTTGCAACCTGCCATCAGCCACCCAAAGAAGCACAATGTTGGGGTTGATGTTCATGCACAGAAGCAACATTAACATCCCGTATTTCTGTCCAGGAAAAGAGGGAGTGAATAAAGCCTAGAGAAGTAATGGAGATTGCGTTGCTAGGGGGGGAATTAAAGTGACAGATGAAGGCATTTAGTCATAAATGCTCAAGTGTTTCCCTCTTTTTTTTTTTATAGAAGTAAGATTAAAGGGAAATCCTCCGCTATTCAGGCCGTCGTTCCCCTCATTCTACTCCATAAAACCATAAATCTGCCCGCCTGCTTTCCTACCAATAAAAGCTACCACTCCCCTTTTTGTGAGGTGTCTCCCGCCAGTACGTGAGGACCTGGCAACCCAATGAAAGGACTGCCAATTCTTCTGGCCTGGGGTGGGTGGGTGTATGGGGGGTGCTCAGCACACTCCTGCACTTTCATGCCCTGTAATTCGGGCTCCTACATAATGTTTCCTTTTCCCCAAAGCTTGGAGGAGCAGCAGCAAAGTTCTCAAAGGGGCTGCAGGCCACAGAGCTTTTTGATATGTATACTGAAAAAAGACCTGGCAATAACTTTGCCTTTGCGTGTAATGGAGAAGGCACTGGGCTAGTGAGCCAACATGTCACTACTCCGAGTTTCACTGTTACACTCATAATACAGCTGAGGACACAGTTGGACTAGTTTAATCTGAAAGACTCCTACTGGGTGTGTTCCAGGACATTTTACACATCTTTTGGGAGGAACCTATCACTGCAATGAAACTGCAATGGAAATTGCTTTACAAAATGAAGCCTGTTATTTCACACCAGCTGTGAGCAGCATTTAATGATGCTTAAAAGCATCTGAAGAGATGTATTCAAGCATCCATAATTTCTGCGTTTCGCTCTTCGAAACAAATCACAGCGATCAATTAGCTCGACAACTTTAAATCATAAGCTTGCATAACCAGAAACCGTGTCACGCAAGCTAACATTTACAACCCGTGTCGCCACCTTTTGAACATTGGTCCTATTAAAGTAACTCCTTTAAAGTATAGGTTTTATTTCGAGACAGCAACTTATTGGAGAATTCAAAGGGAGAACCATGCAGGGCGATCTGTGAATTGCACCAATAAAAAGAGGAGGCAATTCACTAATATCCCCACCGACCTGCGTTCGCTGCCCTTTTTGCTTGTCCAGCCTCTGCGGAATATTGACCCACATTCATAGGCTCAAAAGTTTTCACATTCAAAGCCCCCGTGACGAGCAAAGCGGTCAGCTAAATAAAAAGGTGATTCTATATTGCATTGATCGCATCATTCCACAGCGCTTTTGACAAAAGTCTGCTTACTGCAAGACACCCACTAGGTTTAATAGCCCTTCGCTCAGCCCAGGCCTCAATTACAGGAACCCTTTCAGAGCAGGCCTGACCCACGCTTGAGGTTTATAACCTTTGCATGCAGTAGGGGAACAGGCTATTAAAACAACAAAGAAAGGAACAAAAAGCAGCAGCATCGAAACGTTTTAGCTTCCTATCTGGTATGTTCAACGTGACAGTGCCTTGGGAGGCAAATATCTATGACCCTCTACCTACAAGCTGCTCAAAAAGTGATGTGGAATTCCATGAACAACAACAACAGGCAAAAAATGTTCTGTGCTGAGAGGATCATGGATACTAACAGCCCATGTTACTTTTGTTTGAACACAGACACAATCCATCATTTACCATAAACACCAAACATTTTGAAAGGGTTTCCCCATACAGTCTAAATATGCTTCATATTTATTTCTTAATTTTTTTAAAAAATAAATATCAACGTATATGCTTGTTAAATTAAAATGGACCGAGAACAGGTCCATGGCACATGAACGCCATGGAGCGGAGCTTTGCTCACACGCTACAATCAGTGCTTTAGCAGTCCTGCAAGTGCTGGTTTATTGTCACTCCATTAAATTGTGTTAATTTGACAGAATTAAACTAACGTACATAAAAGCGCTGCTGACGGACTTAACAATGGTGAAGCCAAGAGTCATTACACAAAAATGCACAGGAGGTACAGGGGAAAAACACCGCCTGTGCTGCTCTAGGTGGAGACGGTATCTGACAATGTCAGTGGAACTGGATTCAGGTGTCAAAAGGGTATGAGCAGCAGGAAGTGACACCATAAAAGATGTTTCACTTGTTCCAGTTTGGAAAAAGCATAAGAAAAGAACTATGGTTATATGTAAACAAACCAAGCTGCATAACTTGTGTTCCTATTTCATGAGACAGAACCAAGCCAAGAGTGGTCTATTCAAAGCCTCATTGATGACAGAGTGTACTGGATTTCATCTTCCCTCTGCTATTAATTGAAGAAACATGAATACTCATAAGCTGAAAACTGTCAAAACACATCACCAGCGATGGGTGTACACCTTGGCGAGTACAAAGTGTGAGTGCTGAAACAGTTCCTACAACCAGACAACTTGCGGGTCACACAGAGATATGAAGAACTGAGGGGTCCAAGGAACAGCACCCTTGGCTAGACAACAGCAGTTCCATGCCATGCGCAACATGATTCCATCAGAAGAGAGACAAAACATGTGTCATCTTTAATTTTCCTCTCAGGCATGGCATGCAAATAATTTAGATCCATTGACAACATCTAAGAATAACCACTGTCTAATAAAGGACTTCTGGGCAGGAAACCCAGCATTCGCTGGGGCTGGAGGAATTGCCCACCCATGGATCATACTCAGTCCAGCTGAGGAAGAATAAACCCACCCATTTAAGAAAGCAGCCCTCACCTCTGATTTGTTGGACCCATCCTCCATGTCAGAGTCATTGGGGTCCACCAGGTCATGGAAGGGTGGCAGCGTGGAAGGCTTCCTCCGCTCCAGGGACTCACTGTCTACTTTGAGCTTAGCTGGACGGACCTGGGACTTATCCTTGGGTTGCTGTTTCTTCTCTAACTGATGATGGTGGTGCTGGAGTGGAGAGGAACTTGAAGGAGGCTTTACAGATACCTCAGAGAAGCCCTTCTTCCTCTTTTTGGTCACATGATCCTCAGAATCAGCAGCAGACAACCTTTTTCCTGGGGCTTTAGCGCCATGCTGCAAGCCCCCGTGCAGGGGGTTTGCGTCTGACTTGTGGTCCTTGGATATGGTCTTGGGCTCCTTGAAGGCCATTTTGGGAATGGGTTGATCTTCCCTAATTGGCTGGTTCTCTTTGGGTTTCCTGGATGATTCTTTGGAAAGTCTACTGGGTTCCCTGGCAGAGTCTTTAAAGGCACTTTTATGCTCTTTTGAGTCTTTTGAAGATTTGTCTTTGTGCTCTTTAGAGGGCTTGTGGACCTTGGAGCTGCTTGAGCTGTTAGCTGCGGTGGTAGTGAGAGTACTGCTGCTTCTGGACCCATCCTGAGGGTAAACGGAACACACTGCTAACAAAGGTTGGCTTTACACACATTTTTGTATCAAGCAAAACTACTGGTAGACTTTCATGGAAATCATACATTCCAGGGCACAATGTAATACTGAATGAGGTACTAAGCCAGTGTCAAAAAGCCTTTTTCCTAAATTGCATATTAAAATAAGAAAGGATATTATTGGTAGCAGCAGAAACATACTGTATTTTTTCTATATCAAGACAGACTGAGGATTAATATGCAACAGAAAGGATTGAAGATCACACACACACACACACACACACACACACACACACACACATTTTCAGAACCGCTTGTCCCTTACGGGGTCACGGGGAACCGGAGCCTACCCGGCAACACAGGGCGTAAGGCCGGAGAGGGAAGGGGACACACCCAGGACGGGACGCCAGTCCGCCGCAAGGCACCCCAAGCGGGACTTGAACCCCAGACCCACCGGAGAGCAGGACTGCAGTCCAACCCACTGCGCCACCGCACCCCCTCGGATTGAAGATCACGGGGGGAAAAAAAAAAAAAAAAAAAAATTCACCCCATCTTAGTAGGTGGACACAATCAGACCCTTTGATACTTCACACACACACATTGACTGAAACCGCTTTGTCCCGAATGAGGTTGCAATGAACCAGAGCCTAACCCAGCAACACAGGACACACCCAGGATGGGACGCCAGTCCAGTGGCAAGGCACCCCAAGCGGGACTCGAACCCCAGACCCGCCAGAGAGCAGGCACAGGCCAAGCCCGCTGCGCCACCGCACCCCCCATTGACTCTTCACACGCAGCTGCAATTAAATAGATAGAAAAATGGACATGATGATCGATAGAAAAATGGACATGATGATCAACAATATAGCTTTCCTTTGAGGGGGCATTATGCAGAACACCCAGATGAAATGATGGAGATAATTCCATAGGATTATATCATATATCGGCATGGTGGCTCAGCGAGTAGCACTGCTCTCTTACAGTGCCCAAGAGGACATGGGTTTGATCCCATGTCCATAGCTAAACGAGTGAGATGGGTTGTTTCTATCCACTTCTCAAAGACCTTTAATACCAGACAAGCTGTGAGGAATGTGAGATTAAAAATTGAAGTACATAAAAGAAGTCTTGTTTGGATGAGATATGAGCAACGTCTACATTGGGGTGACCAGCTGGAAGATTCCCAAGTCATTCTTTGACAGCAGATGGTTTAGCAGTAATGATCTCACCGGTTTGGTATTTTTATTTACAGGTGGAAGGTATAATCAGGGAAGGTCTGGTAAATTCTGCTTCATCACAGCTCTCGTTTCATTTTCCACTGGAGCTGAGCACTTGATCCTTCGTGATGGACCAGGAAGTTTTAACCCTCTTCCATCAGCAAGCCATTCATGCCTAGGCCACATCAGCTTGGCTTTGTCAACGTTTCATCAATGAAGCAGGGCCATTAAGCAGTCTAGACACCGGCGAGTTACGATCTGCTTAAACCACCACTAAAACTTTTATTTTTTTTTCTTCTGTTCTTGACCCCAGGACCTCTGGACATTAAAGCCCTTTTGGCCTCCCAGACAAAACAGCTGCACCTCTGAGCCCCACACGACTCTCAGGGCAAAGCTCAAAAGGCTGTCTGTCTCAATGCCACTTTTATTGTTCTGTCATAACGTTTAGCTCTGGCCAATGCATCAAGATGCCTACAGACTATTTATGGCCTAAAGGCATGGACCTAGCAGGTATACCACACACATGCTCAGAGAGACATGTAGAGACAAGACATGGAGATAAACACATACATCCCTGAACAGGCCAGCACTGGATGACCCAGCCCCCAAAGAAACACGCAGTCCCACTGTATGCGTTCAGGATTGGTGCGCAAGGGTTTCTACCTTTGATAAAGCTCCTTGGTGCTGCTCACAACTCAGTAAATAACACGTTCTTCCATGTCTGTTCCCATAAACCTAGCTTTGCAGGTCCCACACAATATACAGGCCTACCAATGTAGAGGTCAGAGGGAGCAGCAGATTTTGGGTCTGCTTCAGGTATTTGAACCTGTTAACCAATCTTTGCAATTCATTTACATTTATTCATTTAGCTTTTCTCCAAAACAACTTACAGCATCAAGGTTACAACTATTACACTTACAAAATTACAATTATTTACCCATTTATACAGCTGGGTAATTTTTTCTACTGGAGCAATTTAGGCTAAGTACCTTGCTCAAGGGTACTACAGTAGGAGGTGGGGATAGAACCTGCGACCTTTGGATCCAAAAGCAGCAACACCAACCATTACGCAGCCCCCCCCCCCCCCAGACTCCATTAAATTCATGTCATCACATCGAAGCATAAATCGGAGGAAGGACTCAGCTCAGACTTTTCCAACCAAGACAGACACAGACACACACACACACGTACACCTTTTACCACTCAGACCGTTCCTAACAATTCCTGTGGGTGGCAAGCAACATTACAACGAACCAGAACCCCCTGAATAAACACAGACCAATTTGTTACCCCAATCAGTCAAAGCAAAACCTCAGCCCACTGGAAAATGGCCCATGGGATACTAATGAGAGAGAAAGAGCAAAAGAGAAAAGACAAACAATGTGGCAGTTACTTTTTTAACAATTTTTAAAGATAATGGGGACTTGTGCTCGGAGAGCGGCCCTGTGTGCCTGACCTCTGGCGGATCGGTAATTCATCATCATCCCCAGGTGTTCGGACTGGAAACCACTTCCACGTGCAGCGAGGTGCTAGAAAACTCACTCCAGCGTGGGTTGCTTTACAGCCCATTCTGATACAGTGCAAGGTAAATGATGCCACAAACAGGTAAATTATGCCAAAAAGAGCAAAAGCAGTAAGCCACAAAATGCATCAGTGACAAGTTAAGGTGCTGCTTTAGGCCCTTTTGCTAGTAATAATAATAATAATAATAATAATAATTTGTATTTAGGTGACACCATTGTCCAATACACAGCAGATACATTGCTCTGTTGTGTGGATGGGTGTAAGACACACTACTCCACTCACATACGCACACACAAAGAACAGTTCACCACCAGTTCACCTGATATAGGTCTTTGAACTGTGGGAAGAAACCAGAGCACCTGGAGGAAACTCATGTGAACAGGGGAAGAACAAGTAAACTGCATACAATCTGAGTCAGATTTAAACCCATGTCTAAACCCACAGCCCAGGAACCCTGAGGCACTAGTGCTACCTACTGCTCCATCACATTATGACAAATTTACATTAAAAAAAATTAAGAATTAATGTCTGTGGTTTGTGGTGTGGAAGTTCCCACCTTGTGCTGGTTCTGCCAAAGAATCAACTATTTCCCATGGACAGTTAAATATGGCAGGTTGACTGAAGACCAAGAAAACAGAGGGATTCTAAGTGTTTCAATTAAGTTTTGGCTTTACTTGTTTTTTTTCGCTATTTTATATGTTGTTTAAAAGCATGCTTACTGAGTTTCAGTGCCCCCCCCTCCCTTTTTTTTTTTTAAAACATGTATTCATTCAGCTGGCACCCTTCTCCAGGGTGACTTAAAGTGTTAGGGTCATATGTTAACAACACTATTGGTTGGGTAAATGCTGCTGTTTGCGGTCTCGCTTTCCAACCCTTGCGGCCACATCAGTACGACTACACACCACACAGGAGATGTAAAAAATGTTATGGTATTACACATAACCCGACATCTCTGCCGTATAGAACTCCTTTATGTGTTCAAATGTTACTGTCATTGTCATGACCTTTGACCCCTTGTCAATTTCGATGCAATTTACCTAAGCTTATGTTTAAATCCTTAAAGAACAGGAGCTAAAACATCTTCGTGCTTGTCAGTTGTGGGTGGGGATGCAAGGATTACATTGGAAAATCTGAAGCAATCGGCCTGCAAGCCAAGGTTCGCCAACTGACCTTTGACCCATGTGACCCGTGAGAAGACTTGCTCTTCTTGGCGTCTGAGAAGGTAAGCGTCAGGGAGCTGCTGGGGAGGGACGGTAGTTTGAGGTGCTGCCCGAAGAGCGATGTTGAGCCCTCCTGCATGACCATCACCTGGGAGGGGACAGAACCAAGATCAGCAAACTGGCCTCTGAAGGTGGTGGGAGCAAAATGGGGTGTGGAGGAGAGCCGCAGTGTAAGCGGAACTCAACATTAGCCTTAATCTCCTCATTTGACCACTTCAGATACCAGCTCTTACAACATGTCCTTTGGATTAGTTATCATTAATAAGTTTGAGAATCTTTCACTCAATTCAGAAAATTTCAGAGACATAACTTTACTCTGAGGCTCAAATACTCAAATACTTAAATGCATTCCTCAGTTGCCTCAACTTGAATTCACAAAGATATCAATGTGAGGAATTGCTGTGGCACAAGTGACAATGGGTAAATAATTGAACAGTTCCCTTTCCCTACCTAAGCAATTTAAAGAGCACTAAATGTAGCAAATGAAAGGCTTACTTGTTGTACGGGTGCATGCTGAAACAGCGAAAAGCGAGTGTTACGAGGCATTAGGAATCAATCCAACCGTAAGTCTACTCCTGATTTTTCGTGGCCAAAAGGAGCAGAAATCTTCTGTTTTTACAACAGCAGTGAAGCAGAACTAATGGAGAAATTGGACGAGCTTCTAACGCTAGGATGGCCAGCGACAGAGTCAAAAACTAGAGTGACAGCCATGTTGTTTCCAGAATCTTCCATTACAGTGGTAGAACAAGGGATAACAGAATTCTGGATGTATAGTGGGATCAGGGGCTGTTAAAAGGGCTTTTGCTGATAGTCATATGTTTGAAATATTCGAATCGTCTTCCTTTTAATACGGAGAAGCTGAAAGAAAGAGGTACGCCGTGAGACGCCCCCCATGGAGACCACCATGGCCCCCACCATGGCCCCAGCAAACGGCCTCCGCAAAGGTGACTCAGCAGCCCAACTTCCCCCGTAAGTGTTCACAGAAAGTCCCAAAGAAACCCTGCCTCTGCACTACCTCTTAAACCTGGAGTTCTGCTTCTCATTTTATTAACAAAATGACAGCAGTCCTTTACAAAAAAAAAAAAAAAAGAACACACAAACAGGAGAGCTCATTTCTTACTTTAGAGTCGTCTGTACTTCTTTTATGAGGATCCCTTTGCTGTCAGGGACACAAGAAGACACAGTTAGGATAAGAACACACCTGCCTGCCTGCCTTTCTTTTTTGATATTTGTGGGATTATCCCTCGACTAACGAAAAAACTGCTTTCCGGTGAAACAAAGAGTTGCATTTTTAGTTTTTTTTTTTTTTTTTTTTAAAAACACATTAAATCTTAAAAAGGGGATTTTATTCTGATATGTCCCCTCAAGTAATCGGAAAATAAGCGTGTAGAGAACACGCGTATGCACACAGATAGAAGGCAAAACCCGAAATAACGGACCGGAAAAGGAGATGATCGGAGTAATGCTGTACCCGAAACTTCTTCTAGACCTTAAGTAGCCAGTATGATTACATTTGTAGCAAAATTCTGCATCTTAATTGCGTTTGGCTAATTTCTGGGCATCGAGAGCTGAGCCATTGCATCTTTGCTCAAATTGGCTCATTAAAGCTATTAGTTTTTGCCAGGCCTCTGGGTCAGGTAGTGCACCGATGCGAAGAATGTAAATAAAAACCACTTTGCTCCCGTTAATAAAAAAGCTAGCATTACCTCGCCTGGCCTCTGCCCAAGGACTGCTGCGGTACAAACGGCCAGTACCGGGCTGGTCACCCCCGCTGTGCAAAATTCCTCGTCGTCTTCACTGAGAAGAGCTGTAATTGCATTAAGGCCTCTGGCTGGTGTTGTGAACTCAGCAAGCTCTCCTGAGCCGCTTCAGAGGGGCATGCTGGGTGACCCGAGGAAGCGGTTTATGAAGGCAGGCCCATTTCGTCCCGTGTCCTTCCTCCGGAGAGCTCCGGATGCCACTCCACGTCACCCCTTTCCCAGGCCCTCCCCATGCACCCTTTTCTCAACCCCACCATCCTCCTTCGCTTCCTTCCTTCCTTCTTGTTCAGTCCTGGACAACATTAATCTGAGCACACATGACTCACCTTCCAAATTTCTATTACTCACCTGATGCTCTGCTGACTTAGTGTTAAGCTGCTTACTATGGTCTTCCTATTTATACAGCTCAGTAATTTCTACTCTGTCATTTCAGGGTGAGTACCTTCAGCAAGGGTACTACAGCATCTGAGTCCTTTGCGTGCAAGGCGGCAGCTTTAACCGCTACCCTATCTGCTGCCCCGCATTCAACTTTCAATAGAGCTGTTGCGAGCATGGGTTTAAACATAAAGGCTGTGGGTTTAAGACCCAGTCCTACTGCTGTTGTTGTCAGCTAAGCAATGAAAAAAAGAAACAAGAGCCACTGATTTATCCAGCATTGATGGTCCCTTGGCCCAGAAAAGGAACCCCACCCCCAACCTCCCCATCTCCTGGTGAAATGCAGGCTACCCGCCTCCCCCCCCCACAATCCACCCGAACCCGTCCTGGTCTCACGCACCCCTCCAGCCCTCAGCAGCTTGCGGCGGAACTCCTCTGTGGGGTTGTTGAAGGTGAGTTTCTCGCAGCGCAGGTGGTTCACAGGTGGGTGGCCCTCTAAATGCAGGAACAGGTCGTAGTCAAAGCGCACTTTCTTGGGTTCTTCCTGCAAAGGGTTCACAAACGCACACAAAATATTTCTACTAACATGTTTACACATTGTGCCACAATGTGCCACAATTCCACCATCAACCTGTACTTACACCATCATTAGTTATTTCAATAACGATTTTAATCATGAAAACAAGGCACAAACGACCCAGAGGCTCTGAAAGACTCTCTCTCAAGCACACAAAGGCAGAAGTGCACCCACATTATCGCTCCTTTTCCTGGATGCCTATTAGTTCAAACAACACGTGCCACAATTGTTGCACATAATTTTATACTTTATTCTGAGAAATTGCAGTCTATTATGTAATACATTTCTTGCTTCCTTGACAAGAAGAACAAACAGGTGGAGAAAACTCACACAAGTACCTTGTTTTTGAAGTAAACTTCAATGGGCAAGATGAAGCCAGCGTAACCGGACTCCTCAACCTTGTAGGGCGGGTCCTTGCACACTGGAGCACATGGAAAAGGGGGACACGGGGACGAGCAGAACATAGGACTGAGTTCAGCACGTACAGAGGGTGTGTCAACACTTGTCTTTGCTTCAGCTGGAAAACGTAGGAGTACAACCACGTCCTTGTTGGTAAAATGTGTCAGAGGACCATACTCATCTTCACAATCTACTAGATGACAATACTTTGGCGAAATATTTCTGAAAACTTACACACGACTGAAACTTAATATATGTGGGAAAATAATGGACTAAGAATGAGTCCTTTATGAACAGAGCGGCCCTCTGTAGACTGAGTTGGCACCTCTACACCAGCCTTGGTGGGAAAACCAAAAGGGTAAAGATCATTAATAATTTATCTGATGCTTTTCTCCAAGGTGACTCATAATGCGACGTTTGTAGATTAAGCTACTTAACTGATTTACTCATGCAGCAGGACAATTTTTACCGTATCAACTCAGGGTGAGTACCTTGATCATGCTGCAGCAGGAGGTGTGATTCGAACCTGGATCCTTTTAGTGTAAGGCGATGAGCTGAACCACAACACTACTCACTGAGTTCATCGCTGTGATTTACCAACATCTGCACCAAAACAGGTAAGAGACATCCTGGCAAACGTGCACTGGTACAGAAACCATATCGACCCCCTGGGTACACTTATATGACAGCCAGCATTTAGCGTAAAACTGTGTGCGGCATGGTCGTAAAACAAGAACAGCTCATTAGTGTGCAGCAATGTGGCCACTGGGATACCATTGTGATTCCTTAAAAAGCAAATTTTTGCATCTTAAAAAATATATATATATATATCTTTGTTTGGGGCTTTATTTTCTAATTCTATTTCCATCTATTCCAATCATCAATAGCCACATGTCCAATGCAGCGCCACAGTGGTCAGGAGTCGATTCTGCAAGCACAGGGTGTGAAGCTTTTTTCCCCCCTCTTTTTAAATTTCAGCTGCCATGAAGATTCAGAGAAGTTAAGGCACCCTTTGAAGATGGAGCCCTTTAAGTATTGGGGGTTTTTGAAGGCAACCTCTTATTCCATAGGGACCCTGGAAACTCTCTGCACTTATGACGCATTGCGGGCAGTCTCCATAAGGTGCCACATGTCAGGTGATCGAAGCTCTCTGCTGGTTTCTAAGCAGCAGCTCTCGCAGCGTTTTAACCTTTTTGGGACAAAACAGCCCCCCAGCTGTCCCAGAGATGCTTCGGTGAACACAGCCCTTATTCTCTGGATTGGTCCCACAAGACACCCCCTCCTCCAGACCTCCAGCATAAGGACCTGGTATGATCCTGGTGTCTAAATTTAACATGCTTGTTTACCAAAGCTTTGGTGCCTAAAGGGAAATCAAAGAGGACCGTAGAGAGAGAGAGAGAGAAGAAGAGAGAGAGAGAGAGAGAGAAAGAAGAGAGAGAGAGCGCTATCTGACTGCTTAATTCATCTCCCTCCCACCAATTTTAGGTTTTAATTGGGACAAACGCATACATACATCACTGTTGAGGAATAAATGCTCTACCAAGAGAACGGATGTCCCCGAAATCAAAGACAGCGCACATCTGCTAGAGAAAGCGGTGGAGCAAAAAAAAAGACAGCGCTACTCTGATGAGGACCTGAGGAGCGCTCAGGAAAGGGGGCCGCCGGGGTCCTGTACCTAGGGGGTCTGACAGCTCAAAAGCCTTTTCGACAAAAAAAAAAAAAAAAAAAAAGAAAAAAAAAGTGCTCTTAAAAGAGCGCCTGTCCCACGTGTGGCGTCTCCAGATATAAAAGTCTCCAAATATTTGGTCTGCCGAAGACGTTTACAGAGCGCACTTTACAAGTGTCGGGACCAGAGGGAAAGGCGATCGCTGCCGCCGTTCTGCCGTTGGAACAAGGAGCAACACTTAGCAGAACATGTCCAGAGGCCGGAGAAAACCGGGGTCAAGGCCTCAAAGCTTCTCAGCCCGACGGGCCTCTCGGATTGCGCCGGCGCCTGGTTCCGCCCACGAAGCTACACGTGATTGACAGCAGAGCTGGCAGGGCTGGGGCAGGCCTCGCTCCTGTGGCAAGGGTGTCTCAAGCGGATAATGCTGTATAAATATTGTGGGTCGTGATTAACTGCATGACTGGGTCAGGCTCAATTACATGCAAGAAAAAGGGCCCATTCAGAGCGGAGTATTCACAAAGAATAGAGAACGGTCTGCGACGAGCTTGGGAAAGGAGCTGGGTAGGAGGGGTCTGAAGACAGACAGACCCCAAATGTCACTTTCTTTCAGGTCTGAAGACCTTTATGCCCAACTGTGGACCAATGGGCACCTGTAATTCCACATTTAATCCTTACCATCACTCAGATTTGCACTGCAGCTACAAGACTCAGCAAGTCAAACGTTCAAAACTTTAAAAACACAATGAAAGCAACGACTGCACCCAGGGAGTACGTTCACCTGCTTGAAGTCTTACTCCCTATACCAATCCACTTAAGTATACTGCATGTATAACAATCAAGAGGTTTGCAGTAGAAGAGATCTTCAAGAAAATTTTCAACAAACAAAGCATCAATTCAGAACATTTACACCAAAAAAAGAGAAAAAGCCAGATCTATGTGATATGGCTTCGTCGTGACAATAAACAGCTTGTGGCAGGATGACTAACACCATTGGAACAGATTTCATCATCTGGGCTGTGGCACCCTCAATAACGTTGAAAAGGTCACCGCTGAGGCTAACAGCAGATCAGTCAGCCTGGACACACACAAGGGGCACAGACCTGTGAGAGGAGGATGGCCAGCGATTACAACAAACTAGGACCGAGAACAAAACAGGTCTTTTACTGAGAACGCTCTGTCTGGAACGAGCTGAAGTACCAACCAGAGAACAATGCCCATCACACAGGGTTTGCCCTTTCAGGGAGACCGGCCTGTAATGACCTACAGAGAGACTACTCCAATGTTCAGCAAGCCAGGGAGGGGTTACGCAAACACCGCACTTATGTTCAGCTGAAACCCGGAACCCGCCAATAACTTACTTTGCCATGTAGCAAAAATTGACACAGTTTAAGATGCTTTCTCAAACAACCGCGACCCTTGTTGGAGCGAGGGCCATCAATATAGCCGGCCTGCCGAGCGTCGCCACAACCAAAGTCTGTTTCACTTCCTCTTAGTTCCTACATAATTAACAGTCATTTGCAATGTCCTCAGCATTGCAGTTTGCTGCAAGATGGCATTAAAACACAGACGGTCTTTGCTGTGCCCTGGGAAAACTTAATATTCTTGTATATACTCATCCTTCACCAACTCTTTTAAAATTGGCCCATAAGAGCAGCGGACTAAGAATATCCAGCTGCGTGGTGGAGGGAACAAACAAATAAATCAGACTATTGTTTCAACGAGGTGGCTCCCAATTTCTCAATGTCAGTACTGTCACCTGGTTAGCCCCTTGGCCCCAAGCCAAATTGATGGCACTGCTGTGATGTCACATTCTCTGCTGAGGGAATGACTCATGGTTTTATTGTTGATTCTATTCCTATGTCTACAGGATTACAAAGATAATCTCAGTAACAGGGGCAGGAGGAAGACTCAATACAGCCAATGAACGTGCTCATTTCCCAGGGGAGATGACAGCTTCCAAGAACCGAAATGAACATTTATGACAACGCATTTCCGACCACTAGCTATAGACAGATGGATAGATAGATAGATAGATACATGAAATGTGTATTGATCGCAAGCAGAACTGCACATGGCTACAGCAGCACACAAACAATAGTGACAGAAGACGAAAGCAGCACTGACAGTTATGCTACAATTTTAAGGTTTAAATGTCATACCCAATTTTTTTTTTTTTTTGAACTGAACTTCAAAAGCACAGCCTCTTCTAAATTGTAAAACTCTCATCACATTTATTTAGTGGGATTTGAATAACAAAAATCTGTATTTTCAATTAAATTTAGCAGAAAATCGACAGGGCAGCCATCCTTCCAAGATACAAATAATCAAGTTTTAAAGGAAGGTTAAACAAATGTTCTGAAAGATAGGTTTGTTTTCAGCAGGCTCACAATGGGACAAAAGGATTTTGCTGTCCTGCTGACGCCTGATTCTGGATCCTCATGGTAACGGGCTTGTTTGGCACTTGTTACCGCGTGCTGGCTTGGTGCTCATTAGGAAGGGTAGGGGCTTGAGAGACACAGACCCACGCACACTTCCCCACAGACGCTGAGCCGACAGACCCTCTCTGGGCTTTTCACCACTGAGCTACGCTGTCGAGGGTTCAAGGAAGGATGTTTCAGCTGAAGATCCTTCCACACGTCACATGTTCATTGCAGTCCTTGATGTGGCAGGAGATTTGTCAGCAAGTCCCCCACGGCTGATTTAAGTACTCTAATTTTTTGAGACACTCTTTTCCACTACATCTTAAAACATGATTTTACACAGATGTAGTATAACACCACTTTCATAAGAGATCTCCTGCAGAAACATCTGCCCAAAATCCAGAATTTCAAAGCTGAAACCCTTAGGAGTCTTCCCTTCTATCCCCGTGTGTTTGTAGCCATCACAACTCCAACAGTTGCCTGTAGACCACCTACCCAAAGCAAATCCACCAATTCCAGTTTTCCACATTGCATTTTTTTTCCAGATCTAAAATAAGGGCAGTAACAACAACATCCATCTTTGACAGCTAGATGTTGGGAGTCACCGGTATGGTACCAAGGGGTATCTGATGTTAAGTATGAGCCTGAACACACCAGTGAGAAGTTCACTTGAGTGGATGCATAGAGCACTCAAACACAGCATATGGAAGCAAAAATTTCTCAGCAGCCAAGTGTTTCTAGACACAAAGAAACCATGGACTATCTACGAGCCAATGGGAATTCAAATACAAGCTACGATGTCTCTAACAAGAGGAACTTAGGATGAGGTTGCCCCAAATAGTCCTGAAGCACCAGGCTTGCATACTGATACCATAAAATGGGCTACTGTGCAAGCCCTCTGATGATGTAGTTGCATACTGGTGAAGCCGTGATCTGATGTAGTTGCATACTGATGAAGCCATGTCCTGAACCAAGAAGTTGGAGGTGTCCTCAAACAGACTAGTTAATTTTTTAAAAAAAAAAAAAAAAAAAAAAAAAAAAAAAAATCAAAGCACACCGGCCAACGTAGAACAAGAAACAATTTGAAATTAAACGAAATTACTGGGCCAGTAATTGGTCCCAGACACAGACTTGTTAGCAAGAGCGGTCATCCGCCATGTCCCTCCTGCGGGTGACCTCCAGTCGACACTGACCACCACAGTAGATGGCCTATGACTAATTATGAAGTGGGGACGGGTTCTCCTAAAATAACACATAATCAACTTCTTCAGTCTTTTTCAATGGAGGCCTTAATGAGGCAGTCAGCAAGTCAACTTCCAGGGCTACTTCAGGGCTCATGTAACTAGTCCACTGCCATCATTTACACAACATGTGCACAACACGCAGTCCACAAAAGTTCATGGCGACCCAAACAGAGGCCGTACAACAGCTTTGGATCACAGCCATACCACCACTGGGCCGCTGAAACACCTGCACACCAGTCTGTGGGATCATCAAAGTGACCTGCAAGCACATGCATAGGGTGGGGGTGGTGACAGCAGCCTGTAGTCATAGCGACCAGGCAGTGTCTTTCCAGCGTTCCACTGGACCAGCAAATGACCAGCACGGGCAAAGGACATTCATCCACCCATCTTGTCATACATGGTTTTGAACTAAATTAATTGAAATGGTTTTTAACCTACAAGCAGTGCCTCTCATCAACCTCTAAAATTCACATTATAAATCACATCCACACCTGAACAGACTTTAAGACTCCAATGCGAGCATCCAGGTAAAAACAGAATACAGGGAGGACATTAAATTGGCACCATGCTATATATCCTAAAGTAATGTATTTACTGAAATGTCCCTAATTACAGCTATTAGTTACACTGCTATTTCCACCTCTGTGCTCATGTTACTTAAATATGCTCTTAAACATCCCAAAATAAATGTACTATTTGTATAGTATTTATTTAAAGAATATTTTCAAACTTTGTCACTTCATGTCTACTCTGTTACTTGAATGTTATGTATGTTTCATATGTCTGAAAGAAAATCCTTGTATGTCTAAATGCACTTGGCCAGTGAAGTATTGTCTTACTTGAATATGAATAAAAAAGGGTGTAGGCCTTCCACTCTTTGGCTCTTCAACACCATTTAATGGGAACTAGATATGAAAGCTCAGCTCAACTCAACAACAAAACTGCAACAGCCGCAACTGCTTACAAAAACTCATCAGGGTCGTGTTACACACGGCTTGTTGTGTGAAGGAGTGGCGTTTTCCCTCAATATGGCACCTCCAGCTAGAGCCTGCAGCCACATGGCTGTTCTAAAGATCTACACCTCAAGCAAATAAACACAAACACAAATAAATGGAGAAAAACACAGAAGGACTGGGAAGGTCTGAGCGATCCTTCACGGACCAGGGTATGAGTTCTAAGAGCCGGGAAACGGGAGGGTGTACGCAAGATCACTACATAGCACACACCTTACCATATGGGCAGGCTGTCTTTAGTTGCAAGGGTGTGAAGACACACTCAATCAACAGGAAGCACCAACAAATTGGTGGTCTTAAGTAGCATCCAACAGCAGTGGGAGAGTGGGAAGGAGAGAGAGGCATGAGAAAAGAGGCACTCCAGATACCTCCTCCTCCTATGCCCACTAAAGTCGCCAAAAGAGGCCTTGCTTCTTCACAAACCCATCTGATTATAGACTCCCAGTGGCTGACCTCCAGTGGTGGATTCTGTGCCTTGAGAGCTTCAGAGCCTAACAGTAGTAGCATGGGTCACAGCAGGAGTCTGGCTTTAGGTTTTGTAAAGTCCATAATGTAAGGGTGAAATATGGACACTTTCATTGTTCTTTCATATTTCTAAGGCGCCCAGTTGCCTGCCATTACAGACATTTGAGGACTTGAGCTCTCCACGTGCAGCCATTTCACTGGTCCAACTTACTGTCGCTATTGACAATTTGCATGGTATGGATCCAGAAAAGCTCATGAACCCATGTGGAGAATGGCCCAAAACACATTGTGGTCAAACACAAGAGACCCAGTATGTGGTGGAAGTGTAATTACATTTATTTATTTAGATGATGCCTTTCTTCAAAGTGACTTTCATTGTTAAGTTACTATGATTTAGCCATTTATACAGTAGTGTAATTTTTACAGCATTAATTCAGGGTAAAAACCTTCAGCAGGGAAGCATTCAAACTAAGGGCCTTTGAGTGGCAGCAGCTGTAACCACTACGCTACCTGCTACCGCCATAATATTTTTTTTTTTTCTACAATCTCCCACTTGTCAGGTTTTTTTTTTTGGATTTCACTGTGGTTCATTTTTGAAAACCTGGAATGATTTCGCAATGAAAGCCTCATTTCACGTTCCAGAAACAGCAAAAAAAAAAGAAAAAAAAGACAAGAAACCAACCATTTTTTGTTAACCTGTTTGGACTTGGTTTCACAGGATGACTAACAACCCATGGCCTTCTGAGCTCACAGGAAGGTGTGGTGTATCATCAAAAAGTGTTGCAAACTAATCAGAAATACTCATTCTTCATCTACCAACACTGCCACTATTAATTTGGCATTTTTGCATGTAGATGGAATGAGTCAACTGCAAGCCCAGCTGAGTATCAGGAAAAGCTTAAAGAGAAGCAAAGAGGCAACGCTCTCTTGACTAAATCACAATCACTGCTGGATTTCATCATCATCATCATCATCATCATCATCACCACCACCACCACCACCACCACCCAACTCTTAACTATCCTAAAGTGTTTGCTGGAACCAAGAGAGGCTGTTTCACTGAATGTGCAGTTGTCAACAGGAAAAGCAGCGACTTAGACCAACTCCGTTAAATTTTAACAATCACAGCTGAACTCTTAAAACTGAAAAGTGAGTGAACAGCAGAGAACAATGATCCATCTATCTGAGCTGTAACCTGAACTGGTACTGTACACCACTCCACGTGCTCCCCAGAACAACAGCTGGAAAAACAAAGTTAAAATCAGCTGCTACTTGGACCACAAAATCTTTATGATCAGGAGACAATAGATTTAAAAGTCCCTACATTTTGAAAACTGATCTTCGCTTGTTGAAAAGACCCTCAGGAATAAAGATAAAGATTACAACCTCTCCCATGGCTATGGTATAAGACTGCTGATAGTTATTGATTTAGTAACACAATACACAACGGGGCACAGTGAAACAACACACACTCACATGCACAGTCCACACGCAGCTGATGGATGTAACATCCTGTGAAAAGGAATTTCACCATTATACACGAACTGCACTGTGCCCCAGCACACGAACACAGTGCATCGAACCTCAGCGTCCCCACAGCCAGGTTACCAGACCCTGGGCACATGATGCAGCCTGGGCTCCACTCAAAAAAATTTTTGCATTTTGTAAGCAGAGGAAAAAAAAATAACACAAATCGGTGTGTACATATCACGGGACAAATACAAAGCCAATTTATATTTGATCCAAATGCTGGAGGTGCGAAACCGTGGAAGTGGCCTTGGACGATGGTGCACAGGCGGTCCGAGTTCCGTTCCTAAGTCTATCTTTAAGTTGGATCTGTACGCAAGTCGGAACAGTTACAGTGCGTGTCTAACGTGAGTAAAATGTTTGTCTTTGTATATAGTATATCGTATACCTTTCTATGCATAAAAACAAACGAACACTTCCGGATACACTAAAACATCTTTAATATAACAATACAGTAATAATAATAATACAGTGTAATGATAATACATGTTGCTAGGTAGAATTGGAAGAAACTAACGTTCGCTTTTCCAATGTTCGTTGGCGTTTCCCCTTTTTCTTATTGCTTCATTATTTCCACTTTAGTTTCAGTCATGATCGTTTTCCTTTTCTTTGATGCATCACCATTACTTGCATCACATATATGCTTTGGTGCCATGGTTAGGAGGGTAAAAACTAAAAAATTACACCCAAATACACTAACACACAAGAGACACTTAACAGCAACGTGGTCCGTGTCATTCTGAGCGGGCAGGAGACCGAGGTGCATGAGTGCATGCGCGCGTGTATCCAATCGTGGGATCTCTATTGTCGGTACGGAAGGGAGCGGGCGAGATTCATGGTCGGGGACAGGTGTGGGTCGGTCGATGTTCGAACGTAGGCCTTGGGGAGAATCCGACGTCATAGTCAAGGACGTCAGGAGCGGGAACGAGGGATTGAGGAGAACGAGGGACTAGGAAGGACAGGTAGGTTGCTGCGGGTTCACTTGAGTTCTGGAGATTCCGCAACCAGGGTGTGCAGGTGCGGCTTCTTTATGCCCCGCTGCTCTGATTTCGGGCAGGTGCGGACGTTTGGGGCGAGGTTGTGGGCGTGGCAGTCCGACCGAAAAGAAGGAAGTCTTTGTCCTACCTCGGGCTCACGCGCTCCGCCCACGAGCCGACGAACCGCTGTAGACGTGCAATGTTTTGATGCGCGTCGCAAAGTAGCGTCAGTTTGTTATCACGAATCATTGTATGCAACTTGAATTTTTTTATATAGCAGGCTTTACGGGGGGTGGTTCGTAACTACGGGTTGTACGTAAATAAGATGTTTGTAACCCGGAGACTGCGTGTACACGGCACAAAAGAAACACTACCACCTCCCAAATCTTACACGTGCTGGAAATGGGGGAAAAATACATTTATCAAACAAATGCAAGATAAAATGTTAGGTTTATAATGTAATTACCCACAGAGTATGTACATGTGATTACAGCACAATTATACAGTATGCACTGAAATTTTTTTAGAACTGCAATTTTTACTGTACAAATTTAGGGCGAGTACCTTTATCAATGGTACTAAAGCAGAAGGTGGGATGGAAACCTGAGCCCTCTGACTGTAAGGCGACGGCCCTAACTACGACAACACCTGCTGGCCCGAATCATTGCGGCATGCCCCGGCTCCCTCCTGAAGAAAAGCAGTACAACAGGTAAAACGCACTGCAACTCACAGGGGAGATTACGCAGTCAATTAGCATGTTATGTGCCGTTGCCCCATCTTCTCTGCACTATTGTGATCTCGCTGCAGGTGAGACCGACAGCCACAGCTTGCATTTTTCACCGTTTCTTCTCTTTCAGCATCTAAAAAAAAACATGGTTATGCGAACAGGGCCGCATTCTCCCGAAACGCATTATGATTTTTCAGTTATTGCATGCCTACCCCTTTGTCAAGCATGGAATCCAACTTGCATTTATTTCACTGGGGGGGGGGGGGGTACATTTCTGTGGGTACTGTACACAATAGGTTTTCTTCTGGGCGCTCGAGAAAAAATGAACAATGAACGCAGGAGCAGAGCAGCAGTCAAAGTCGGCTGCAGTAACGTTGAGACAGTCTGAAGGTGCTCTTGACAAAGGGTTCACCATTACCTTGACTGCAGCCCAACAATGAAAGGAGAAAACACAAAGAAAAAAAGGGAGAATAGAAACCAGCTACACCGAGACACCCTGGCATTCAAAGCCCGTGATTAAACCAAGGGAATGGATCTGCTACTGTTCGCAACGGGCGAGTGCCTTTTTAGAGAGCAGCACACAACCTAAAAGAGCAGCCATAAAATTTTGGGCATTGTTGATGAGTAAGCAAACACGTTCAGCAGGAGGCCTCACGCAGAAAAACGGCTGAAAATGACAGTATTGTGCAGGACCATCGCATCCGTCAGCGAAGAAATACTGCATTCTTTCTGGTAAAATCGATGACTGTAGATTGTCCGCAGCGTGTGACAATGAGTGTACTGTATGTATTAAACTGTTGTACTGTGTGGATTAGTACATAATTATAAAGTGCTAAGGGGACACAGTGGCATAGCAGGTTAATCCAGTGCTTCACAGCTCCCGAGCTTCTCGGTGGGCATGGGGTTTGAGTGCAGCATGGGTGTGTGTGTGTGCATGTGTGTGTGCGTGTGTGCGTTTACGCGTTTCTCCCGTATGTTCGCACCCCCCAGACACACATAGAAGAAGGCATTGACAAACCACACCTAATCGTCCCCTGTCTCGGAAAGCACGCGAGTGGTCGCTATGTAGGTGAAGTAGAGTTAAAATTTATCAGCATTTCTCCACTGCTGTCTGGAAAGTACTGGTGTTGAAAACCAGTCCAAGTAAAGAGTCCAAAGACACCCTCTACCAAAGCACATTTCACATAATTAACGATTTTTTTCAAGTCATTATGCAGACATCTAACGACGAAATCGGTCCAAACATCCCTTTGTTTTGTTTCATGTGGCAATTCTTGCTTTTTCAGCATTTTATGCCGAGTCACAACCTTGGTGGCATCTCATAACCGGCATCCTCAGCACATGGCCAGGCAGCCAGCGCGCGGATGCTCAAGCAATGGGGGTAACCAGAACCGCAGCATTTCAGACCCTGCTTCTGATTTGCGGTCCCCCGCTAACGGGAGCGCTCCTCGCTAATTAACCATTCGGCAGCGGACGCCCCCCTGCCTGGCCGCGACTGCAAGATGTTGTTTGCTAGGATCGCAGCACCCACATCCCCTAATTGGCACCATACACGGGCGATAAGTCGCGCAGTGACATTCCAGTGTGGCCCTCATTAAAAAAACATTAATGAGCGCTACTGCAGCCAGTTCCACTTCCTGACCGGGTGATTTCATTTCCTGCGCGGCGTCGTTTTTCAGCTTGCTCAGGAAGCGCTTGGCCTTGTAAAAGTGCCAGTCTTGGATCAGGACTCAGAATTCACCTTGTGCAGGAAGCTGTTGTGTTTATCCCACCCTGAGATCTCAGGTCCTTTGTGATTTGTTCATGTATCTGACACCTTTCGCCAAAATGATCACAACATCAAGTTTGTACACTAGGCTGCTTACACTGATTTATCCACTTATTCAGGAGGTCATTTTTACTGTATCAATAACGACCCTGATTAATGGTCCTACAAGGGGGGTCTTGAACCTAGGGCCTTTGACTGCATATGATGACAGTTCCAGCCACTACCTGCCACCTCCTTGTATGTAATGAGTGCCATTATCAGGACAGGTGCCACACTGATGAAGCCTTGAAGAATTCTGAACAGATGAACTGAAGGTCAATTCCTTGTACGAACAGCATAGCTGCACCGGAACCAAAGTGGACCAGAATTCCTTGCGGTCCATTTAGAGATGACAGCAGGAGGAAGAGCTCCCTCCCTCAACAGCATGCACTTGCTGGGAGCTGGGGCCCACAAAGCCGGAAGCTGCACATGTGCACTTCTCAAGAAGATGTGCGAGATGAATGGGAAAAGGACTTTTGGTTAACATACCCAACGACTAGCGTCACTTGATAAGTCCAGCGCGCTCCTTGGAATCTCAACAGGTTTACTAATATCTCAAACCGTAAAGGCCCAGATTGAAGACCCAAGAACCCATCTTCAAGGTGTAGAAGATCTGTAATGTGACCCATCAGCAGGAGTTTTACTTCACGCCCCCTTCTACCTCCCTGAATATTTAGTTTTTTAAATGTAGGACAAAATGATTACATTTGAATATAGCAATTTATGTTAATATACCAAATTATAACAGATGTACCGGAATTTGACAGCTAAAATTCTCCATCGAGCCTTGGAAAATATCCAACAAAAGCTTACAGCTAATTATTATGCACTGAAGAGCGATGGTGGAATTGACACCTTTCAGAGCCATCATATTTGAGAAAAAAAAAGAAGGAAAGAAAAAACGTTACACAATAAATTCAGGACTTTAAGAAAAACATTAACTCTTCACAACAAATTCTGTTTCTGTTCATATTCAACCACCCTGCACTGCCCATTTGCTCTCAGTCAGTGGGGCACCAGATCATTCCCACACCAATCAAAGAATAGAAAATCATAAAAGCAAAACTATTAAACAGGTGCCTTTAAACTTGTGGTGCTTTAATTTTAAAATGACTTTAAAGGCAACTCAGGAATCTTCAAGATATGTTAAAATAGTTAATAAAAATTGAAAAAAATTTTTCAACAGAATTCACACAGTACAGAAGTACATTAAATTATTTACAATTTAAAGAAAATATGCACAACACTGGGCACCAACCACATCAACTTTAATACTACATTTATATACACACACATAATAATACCTCAAAACCTCCCTTGTCCAGCACCCCTATGATTGTTACCAATTTAAAAGGTGACAATAGTTGCAGGGGTCCCAATCAAGGAAACTCCCTGGAAGCGCAGCAAATTGAATAATTCATTCAAAGGCGTTGAGTGCAATTGTTATTTTCTTATTACAGATGTGGGGGGGGGGGCTGAATATTGGTGGATAAGGACACCCAGCTGTATTGCTGAACCCAAGAATGATCCAAGAACCTACATTATACATAGGCATTCCGGCACCGCCACAACACCAGCCACATGAAGAAGGAAAGAAAGCACAAAACGAGTGGCAGATGATGCTGCGTCTCCGACCTCTGGGTCAGCCACCGAGGAAAGACGACACCCGTCAGGAGAGCAGAGGCGTCCCCCACAGCGGAAACACGTGTGAAGAGCAAGGTGCTATAATTAGGCCTCTGCTGGGGTGACAGTCTTCCTAGCGATGCTGTCATTGTCCCCGTCATGGGTACTGCGCAAAACCCGAAGGGCAACGCACGCAGGCAAAACTGTCCAAAGCCTATCATACAGTATCATCATACTGAAAATCTCACTGGTCAATAGTGGTGTATTAATATTCAGTGTAAAATGGAACAGCAGGTAGAACAGTAGTCACTGTTGCCACCTTACACTCAACGGAACCAGGCTCAAAACCCAGCCCCGCTATCAGGGTACTAACCCTAATTGATACAATAAAAATTACTGTGCACTGTACACAAGTAAAGCACTGCAAGTCATTTGGGAGAAATGTGTCAGTTAAATAATAAGAAACAACTACAGGCAATTTCAATCACTCTGAATACAGGCTTCTGGGCCAATAACCGCACAAAACCATATTTATAAAGCTGTGGATCTGGACCCCAAACCCGAACAATATTTTCCAAACATTAAAACGGAGGGGAAAAAAAAAAAGTGGAAACGGTCACAGAGTTACACTCATTTAAAGTGGCAGGACAATGCCCTGACTAATCTTATGTCACTCAAAAGTACAGAGCCAAGAAAGACCGTAGTAAGACAGTGCATGAAAGGGGGGGGAAATAAAGGGGGGGGGGGGGGGGAACACGAAGGAAACTTTTGGCTGGAGGTTTCCGACGGTTTAGCAGCAGCCTACGTCGTGACAGCGGCGCTGAGCTACGGGTGTGTGGGATCCGAGACCATTTTAAATTCGGTTCCTGGCAAAGACACGGCGACCGGCCTCTTGCGGCCTGCCAAGCTGTCACTGCCTGCAGGGGCCTCGCCAGAGAGCGGGGATGATGTGCCGATCAGGTTTCACGATGCTTCCTCGACGTGCCCCGTGCAAACCCTCGCGCGGGAATTCACACAGACCGTTAGCGCGTTAGCACAAGCCGAAGTCCAGAGTTCGATTACGCAACCGGGAAAGAAAAGGTCCTTACAGTAGATGCAGAGAATAGCGAGGTGGTCAAGACGCTCGGCCCTTAGCTACACGCAGGATTAAGCCCCGGCAGCATTCACGCGGTTACAGTCCTGTGAACGGTTCATTCGATATTGAATAATATGAAATCATACTCGTACAGCACGGGGAGCGTGAACGGCACAGCGGTGCGCCGATCACGTCCGACACCCTAGATGTGCAAAGCAGACCCATCGTCCCTGAGATTCACTGACCTACTACTCTGTCCACAAGCGCCGAACAAAAATCATCGTTAACTTTGCAGAACTAAGCCACGTGCGTTGTGGAACATTTAAATTTACGTTACTTCATGTTGCTGATGCTTTTTTCAAAGCGAATTACAGTGCTTAAGCCACGTATAATGATCTAACCATTTATAGGGAAATTTTTACCACAGCAATTCCAGGTAAGTATCTCAATTAAGGGTACTACAGCAGGGGGTGAGACTCATACCCGGGTCTTTTGAATGCAAGGAGACAACTCTAACCATGATGCCACCTGCTGCGCCTATTTAATGACTGCACACGCAACAAAAAATGTTCACCTCCCTCCAGCAGTAAACCAATTCAACTGGACTTTTACAATATAAAGTGGACCACCATGTCTATAAAGTGCTGTGAAAAATCCTGCATGAAACAAAACATGGTAGACAAAGATTACTTACTGTTATACCTTGGATGCTATCCTGCTAGTATTAGCGCACATTTTGTACCGAGTCGCTAGGGTGCGGCATCTTGAGGGGCCACCTGAAGTAGTGTACGGTGCTCCAGACGTTCCCAAGACGCAAGGACTTTTTTCCTTATTTTAGGAGCACCAACTCCCACCCAAAAGGTCTCCAGACGTCTGCTGTATAAAATTCCAAACAACAAATCATTTATTCTCTTTCCGTCACGTATTTAAAAAGAAAGAAAAAGATGCTAGCTGGATTAATATAAAGACAGGAAAAAAAAAAAAAAAACAGATCCTTGGTAGGGGAGGCACAGACAGTATACTGTATTATGGGCCTGACAAAGACATTCACATCATAACGACAGAAAGGTGCTAAATTATACTGTATTTATATTGGATTCTCAAGGGCGTGCATTGTTGTTCAAGTCATTACAGCATCTTTCTTCTCCTGCCTTTTCAAATTCTGTTAACAATTACAAACCTTCTCAAGATCAGTCGTACCCGAAACTGATTTAACTCGAGAACGTTCATAATTGTTAGCAGAGCTTCGTAGGCAGAGGAAGAACGATGGCGTTACGAACCAAACAACACATGGCGCCTTTTTGCCTCTTGCGATATCAAGTTCCCCATTCAGAGATGACTGGATTTACATAAAGTGCTTCTTCGGGTTAGTAAAAGTACAAGTTGACCAAGGTTCTGCTCACCTGAGACAAAGACATTTATATTTATTTATCTGACTCCTTTCTCAAAACTGGCTAACGACTTGTACGCTAAGCCATTTACAGTGATTTACCCATTAATACAGCAGGACATTTTTTTTAATGTTTCTAAGGGTAAGTGTCTTCATCAAGGATACTACAGCAGAAGGGGGATTCGAACCTGGGTCTTTCAAGGTGGAAGCTCTAACCACTACGCCATCTGTGGTCACCATAACCGTCGCTGTCTGAAAAGAAATATCGCATGACCAAGAGCAGCTCTTACAAACTGAATACAGGTGAGGAATACACCAGTATTTAGCAGATCACCAGACCCCAAGTTCTTGTTCCTTCACCTTTGAAGAAGTTGGGGGAGATGAGCAGAAACCAAATAAAATAAAACAACGTGGTTGAGTCTCACTTCAGGGCTCCGACACTTACTGCTGCTGTTAACCTCACGAGTAAAATCACAAACCCTTCAGCCCTCACTAAAAGTGTCCTACCCCTGTTTTCAGACATGCGTTTAATGGTGGAAAAGCAGCAAAGTGTAGGGTGGTGGGGGGTAGGAGGGGGATAGCACACAGCCCTTATAAAGCATGCTTCACTAAACTGCTTCCTCCACCCTTTCTTTCGCTGACACAACTCGAAGAATGAGAGTTTACGGCCCAGTTCCTGTGCTCGAGCCCCCCCCAACCCCTCCCCAACCCCTCCCCACCCCGCCCCGCTCTGCTCCTTTGAGGACCACAGCGGTGGCGGGCGGCGGGCTCCCGGCCCACGTGGGCTTCTGTTCCTCGCCGATACCGCCGGGCACGGTTTCTGGTGAACTGTAAAACAATCACGGGAAAGTTGTGATGTGCGGGGGGGTGCACGGGGGCAATGTTGATACCATCATTCACAGGAAACAGCAGGATGATGAACCCTCCCCACTGGGGAACCAATTTGTGACAGCACCCCCCTTAGGAAATGTTACTGGGGACACTGGACCAGCCCTGACCGCTGCTTCTCCGTCTCACATGGATGAGGACCTGGTCCCTACAAGCCCTTTGTTTAACCTCGATCCAACCCAGGACTAGACTGACTCACTCGAATCATGACAACATGGACACGGAGAGCTTTGGGAGACTTGGAAAACGATAAGGATCTGCTCTAAATGGCGATTCTTCAACGTGACAGTTTGACACAAGAACCACTGAGATACCAGGTTTGATACAGCAGTGCGCGTTCCTCTCTACGTGACCAAAAAGCAGCAGGGCCGCGCACCTTCCGACAGCTGCGGGATGGTGCTCGAGACACGCAGGCTCAGTTGGGTAGCGTTGGTGTCTCACAGCTCCTGGGCTGTGGTTTGGAACCTGGGGTTTAACCCCCACTCAATTTGTGTCATTTGTATGTTCTGACCGTGTTTGTGGGTTTCCTCTCATGTTCCAAAGACGCGTGACGGAAAAACCACTTCCGTAACCCCCTTGTACCATGAAAACTACGCGTGTGGATTTTGTGAGCCGAATTTTACTCCGCGGTACTAACCCTCACCAGCATTCCGCATCGAAACTCTTCTCGTGACGGTACCGTTATGGCAAAAAATATGTTGTTTAGAAGGAACATCAAGGGTTCAGGGTAGGAGGGGGGAGGAAGAGTCAACATAGTTATCTAAGCAAAGATGGTTTCTTCACATTTCACAGGCAATTTAATGCCTTTACTATGCAATAAACTCTGTGCTGGGTTAACAAGCAAACACCGCAGAATTCATGGTTGACTGGATCCTCAGCCACAAATACATCTTATAATGGCACTATGAAGCAGGTAGGCCGCACCCATCGCCAAGGCGCCAAAGCGGACAACGTCCAGCCGAGCTCTCCGGATCGTTCTGCCCAGATCCGGTCTTTCGCGCTGGCCGGGACCAGGGTACCCGCTTCTCCCTCAAGCCGCGTTCCCCATTTAAGGTAAAAACCAAGTGGTCGGCATTAGAGAAAATCACTACAGGCTGCGAAAGCGATACAGAGAAGGGCCGTCTCGAGCAAAACCGCGTGGCTCTCCGTTCGCGGTGTCATCCCCCAGCCCCCCCCCCATTTCACAGCGCGGCTCCGCAGCACCGCGGCGGGGGTAATTACGACGTCTCGTAACGCGGTACGGCAGAGCGATCCCCGTTCGATCGCGTACGGTCAGCGAAAACCTACAGGAATTCCGAGCTCCGAGAAGAAGGCGAAGCAACGGACGCCAACTTCTGAGAGAGACTACACCCCCCCCTTAGGACTGTTCATACAAAGAGAGTTTACTCCAGTGACACCACTGATCTGGTATGTGAGCAGAAACCGCACAAGGTTGATCGGGGGGGAGAGAGGGAACGAGAGAGAGACAAGAGAGACAGAAAGAAAGTCAAAGGATTAATTTCGCTCCAACTCCGACAGCCCAAAGGCTAACATACTGACCCGATGATTTCGCCGCCGCTCGGGGAGAGATGGCTGACAGGACACGGGGAGAACAGGGAGCACGCCAAACACGCTTCACTGAGCCTTTCGGCAGCACCGCTGGGAGAAAATGCAGCGAGGAGATGAGCAACACTTTAGAACGTGATGGCTAACGTCCACACTCCTCCGCGGCCCACTTTCTCGTAACCGGTTAAGCGCCATCATGAAACGCACGTTAAGAGAAATTATACTTCAGTCAGTCAGACCTCTTTCTTATGATCTTTATTATTTTTTTAAAAAAAAAAAAAAAAAAAAAAAAAAAAAAACACGACAGCAGGTCTGAATCCCACCTCCTGCTGTCCCTTCGTTAAGGTACTTATCCTGAACCGATACGGTAAAAATTAACCAGCTGTATAAATTTACATTTACATTTATTCACTTAGCAGATGCTTTTCCCCAAAGCAACTTACACTGGATACTATGTAGTGTTATCAGCCCACACACCTTATTCACCAAGGTGACTTACACCGATAGATAAATGAGTATGCTCTGGTGGAAAGCATCAGCTAAATAAAGAAAAGGAAAAGCAAAACTATTTTTTTTAAAAAAAAAAAAAAAAAACTATGCTGACAGAGTGAACAAAATTGTGAGATCTCTGCATAGCCTATTGGTAAAATTGAACCATTACAATAAGCCGTCTCCACGGAAACACCCGGCAGATCAACTCCGATGGCTCCAGTGACGTTAACAGCGACGCAGGGGTGCATGGCGCAAATGGTTTGAAACGGTCAGGAAATGTCATGCATTTAATACCTGGAAAAAAGAAAGAATGACCTCTGGTTGTCAAGGTGACCTGGACCGTTGACCGTCCCAGTAACGGCGCAATTCAGCGGCGAACACGCAAACGACGACCATCCCCGTTTTACGTTAATTTGTTCATCATCTGGGAGAAACCCCATTTCCAGTCCCCATTAGACAATATTCTCTACCCTCCCTGGAAAACATTAATAATTCAATTACAGCAGAAGACAACGTTTTCACCGGGCAACGCGCTGACCCTCGGAGCGACGGCCGAAGCAACGGGGGGCGAAGAGCAGTTTGCGCGCGACTCGGCCCCGGTTCCCCCACGGCGTATCCTAGCGAAGCCCGCAACGCAAAGTAATTGCGGGAATTAAAGCAAAGGAGAGAGCGGCAGCAGGGAGCCAAAACCACGCGGCAAGACGCCAGAGGATGTCCGATGGAGAACATTACGGTAATGAGCTCATGCCCTCCGCGGCTGGACACCGAGACAGACACAATGGCAAACAGGCGAGAGGCATCGAAACAAACAGCCAGGCAGGCACCAAGCATAATTGGGAAGAGCGCTCCTTTCATCCTGTCCCAAAAAATAAATAAATAAATAAAAAAATAAAGATGTTAAAATTTTAAAAACATGCAATCGGCATTTGCATCCCCCCCCCCCCTTCATGTTTCATAATCCTTCTGAATAGTACATTTTGGCGAAGACCTACGATTTCCGTTTTGGAATAATAAGTGTGGAAAAGCGAACGCGTCGTCCACAAACGGCCATTTGCCAGTCAGTAGATTGGGAAAAATAATAAGATGATGCCACCCAGCACAAGGCAGCCTTTCAAACGGTGCGGACAGGCCAGGTACGGACGGAAAAAGTGACATTAACGCCCTTGTTCCAGTCCATTTATTCCAAAACGGTTTGCCCTTCTCCCTCAAGTCCAGGAACTAAAGATCAGGTTTCCACGGATACACAGCATGGAGGCTAATCGCAGCTTTCTGCCGGACATCCATTCGGTCCCTCGCTCCGCAAAAAAAAAAAAAAATTTAAAAAAATCGCGCACCGCCACAGCGATGAGCCGCAGGGCAGAAAGACCGACTCCACGGCGGCGAAAGGCCGCCGCTACTCGCTTCTGAGCATTAAAATACATAAAGTGTCTTTGTTATTCATAGGAAGGGCTGCTCTGCACTGTTTACATTTTACACTGGACGGGGGGGGGGCGGGGGTGCTTGTGTTTTCTAAGGTAAGTTAAAGCAGTCCTTTCATGTCGGGAGAGGGCACCGGTTTAATCCGAAGCAGCTGGGAAATTAAGGATACTAAAGAGCGCGGACGCCCCAGCAAGGTACGGGAAGTGACCTAATGCAGGGGCACGGGCTCCCGGCGGGCGGAGGGGAAGGGCAGGCCGCCGGGCCGTTCCGCGAGATGTGCCGCCGGTATTAAAATGTCAAACACATGCAAGTCGGGGCCCGGCGCGTCCCCGTTCCCTTGGCCTCTCCGGGCAAAGAGCCCCACCGTTGATCAAAGCAAGGAAGCCACCCCCCCCCCCATCAAGACATAAAACAACAAGCTTGATTGTTTACCTTAAAACAGCACCATAAATTATATAGGACGGGGGGCCGTCGGCGAAGGTTCGGGCTTCCGCAAACACGGAGCGGCCTGCAGCGCCGAACGCGAGGGGTCCGCGGCCATCCCGCGCACGCCGACACTTTCCAGACCAGCCCCGTGCCAATCAAAATGTCACACGCATTTTCATAATTTCACGACTCCGCGCATCTTTAGGAGCCGGGGACCCCGCCCCGCGGCCGATTCCGCGGTCCGCGAGCCCCGCGGTCCAGGGGGAGGCACCGAGATCTCGCCGCGAAGGAGGAAACATCGTCCGCTCGCAGATCCAACACCTGCAAGCAGCTCCTCGTCGAAACGGAGAGGACGGGAAGCTCAGCGCGACATTACCCTCGAAGCCTTTCTACATTCGCTCGCTTACGTGCGGTTTTTCTCCAAAGAATTACATTCCAAGATGTGTGCGGAAAGCGCGGCCCGTAAGGGGCGCACACATCTGAAGGGGTTTCAGCACACTTTGGAAGATTTATTGACGGTTAAGTGTCCTCCCGAAGGTCTGGGGCCGTTTTCTTAGCGCCCCGCGCACATTCGTCACGGCCGCCGAGAGGAACCTACGGACACTCATTTAGTATTCTTCTTGTCAACAAAAGCCTTTAAAACATGTTTCAAGCGGTCTCCAAATTAGGAATTGGGCTTGATTTATGGGCCGTTTTATTACTCTGGGAAAATAAATATTCAGGAGATTTTCACCAAACTGTCACGGGCCCTCAGCCGTTTTCACGGACACGTCTCCCTTAAATCCACCGCGGGCTTTGAACCCCCTCGGTTCCTTCGCTATAAATCAGAGGCTGCGACGACCGTGCGCGCCGAGCAAACTGACCGCATCGGTCCGGCCGAGCGGTCAGGTGTCCGCAATCCATTTACCATGGGCCGCGCCGTTTAGAAATTGGACCAGGCGGACGCTTTTCAAGCGAAACCCCGGAGAGGTTCGAAAAAGACAACGCGAAACGGCGAGAAACGTGAAAACCGCCAGTTCGTCCTCCGTTTCTTCACCTGAACCTCAGCTTTCTGTTCAGGGGAGGCTTCTTCATTATTTCCCTTGCTGTCAGACACCATCATTTCAATGTGCCAAAAGGAGCATCAAACGACCCACGGATCCGTTCGTCAGTCAATAAATCAAAACCGTTGCACTGAGACACACCTTTGGCAAAATTACCAAAAATTAAGCCTTAAGTACACTTCATTAAAAACAGCTGTTGACAGTTTCACTAACATACACACACAGTTCAAAGTTAATACATTTGAATGCAAGATATGCTGGAATAACTTTAAATTTTAGCCCCGCAAATGCATAGAAGAGTCATTATTTTTAATAAACTGCCGGGCCTAGTAAAGGGGGTGCGGTGGCGCAGTGGGTTGGACCACAGTCCTACTGTCCGGTGGGTCTGGGGTTCGAGTCCTGCTTGGGGTGCCTTGCGACGGACTGGCGTCCCGTCCTGGGTGTGTCCCCTCCCCCTCCGGCCTTACGCCCTGTGCTGCCGGGTAGGCTCCGGTTCCCCGTGACCCTGTATGGGACAAGCGGTTCTGAAAATGTGTGTGTGTGTGTGTGCCGGGCCTAGTGACGGTTGCTAGGCAATAAGTGGTCAGTCGCCACGTCCCTCATAATTCTGCAAATGTCCCAAAATTTCACTGGCAGTTCACAGGGGGCAGTTCTAAGCACCGGTCACTTTTCATTGACAGAACAAATACAATTCAAACGGAATATACCACAACGTAATTATTGTTTTCTTATATGTGATCGATTTTAAATTTTCCCAGCACATTATTTTACTAAACCGGCTCTGCTGTCCTTGGGACAAAGTGAGTCTTGAAAATGCAATAAGAACATTATGATATAAGGACACATAAATTCGGAACATGTATTAGACAGATACTGAGATAAAACCAAAATATAAAATTTGCTAGAGTTGATTGTTCCCACCGATTGGGGATAATCCCAACAACCCAACCCAACCCCAAAACACACACACACACACACACACACACACACACACTCTGCAGTGTTATGTCTCACAGATCGAGCGCAACGGCAGTCTCTTGCGTTGCAATGAGGTGGAACAGAAAACATAACCAGGCCTTGGCACCATCTCAGCGTGCGCCTGTCCCTACAAGTGCGACGGAAACCATCGATCTGTCTGACCTCCCGCGCACAAAGCGCTAACGTTTTTAGACCCGCAGCTCAGTTTATGTTAACGTTTACTCATTTAGTTGACGCTTTTCTCCAAAATGACTTACAATGTTGAAGTACTTTGAATTATTTACCCATCTATACAGCTGAGTAATTTTACGGCAAGTACTTTGCTCAACGGTACTACAGCCAGAGGTGGGGATCGAACCCGCAACCTTGGGATCCAAAGGCGGAACCTCTAACCACTACGCTACCAGCTGTCCCTGCCCGTCCCTCTTTAAGACCCAACTAAAATGATGCTGGTTTTGCCAGCGATCACTAACTCCCAGCTCAGCCTCCACTTGACAGCGATCCACAGAGCAGAGCAACACATGCGCGGTACTGCATCTTAACTTCTAGGAAACTCTACAAAATATAAATATTGCAAATCATTTTCAAAAAACGCTAGCAATTGGACCGGAAAGTTTTACCAGATCACGCTGACCTATACTTACAGATCATTTTACAAACTTATTTCATGCATAGAAGTTAGTGGTAGCTTTAAATTATTAACTTAGCTTTTATAAATTAGAAATTGATTAAAAAAAAAATATTCAATACAGCATTTAGCTGACTATGCCCAACATAACAATGTGGCAGGTATGAACAGGTCAGAAAAGCCTCGGCACATGCAGTACAAAACAGTAATACAAGTGGATTTTGAATTTTGGGGATAGAATTGAGGAGTTGCGTTTCCCACACAAAAGGAATCGCTAACGTCTCTGTCCAGAGACTCAAAACTCGCAAGGAGTGTGAGAAACACACCATTTATGACACACACAAGATCAGCAGCAGACATGTGTATTGCATGTACAGTAAAAATGAACTCTAGCAATTAAGTTATGTCAACTACATTAAAGGGTTTACATTTACATTCATTTATTTAGCAGATGCTTTTCTCCCAAGCGACTTCCAATGGATACTATGTAGCGTTATCAGCCCACACACCTTATTCACCAAGGTGACTTACACTGCTAGATACACTACTTACAATAGGTCACTCATCCATACATCAGTGGAACACACTCTCTCTGTCACTCACACACTATGGGGTTTATGAATGATCAAAAAACTGAAATACATTTATTTGTATTTTATACTAAATTAAGGGGTTTAAACCACACCTACCACTGTGCCGTAGCTTTGGATGGGAGTTGTTTTCTACAGGATCCCCTGATAACAGGACCTTTATTGATCTGTAGTGAGCTGTACTGTGTTTATTTTAACAATGTACCCAAGATCATCATTATCGTCAAAAACTCATGAGAATGAATGCAGTGTTTCAGTAAAATTCAGAATAAATAACATTTTCCATCCACATTTCTGGTTTTACTTTGAAAAGGTCGGAGTGACCTACGGGCATGACCACACCGCCGTGTCAATAACTGTAGCGCCCTCCTGCAATTGCAGTGTGACAAGGTCTCTCTGGGGCACTGGAGTTGGCATCGCTCCCAGTGCACGCACGCACGCACACACACAAGAAAGACTGGAAGAAACTGACCCACTCCCTACAAAAAAAAAAAAAAAAAGAGAGAAAAAGCAAACGTGGTTTTATATGACCATGTCCAGCACTCACAGCTGACTGGGAATGTAGCAGGTCTCTGGGCTCATGGTAACAGTGTTACGAACAACATGATGCCACACCTAGCAACACACCAGTGGATATGGGATTTGCATCTCCCAGGCTGCGAGACGTGCTATTGTGCATGGCATGGGCATGGTCCTCAGGGAGTCTGGCACACATAATACCAATCAGAAGAACCCAACGAGAGCTCCAGCATGGGGTGCAAGAAGGGACGCCAACAAGAGACCCCATAAGGAGAATACAATCTGAGACCCCAAAAAAGGGACACGACGAGGGACCCCAACAGGAACCCATCGGAAGAGCTGAACATGTGACCCCAACACAAGACCAATCAGGAGAACCTAACATGAGGCCCCCCAACAGGAGACCAGAGGAGGAGACCAAATGTGAGACCATGAATCTCTAACCCTAACCCCAACAAAAACATCCAACAGTGGCAAAGGCTCTGGTGCCAAGGAGCTTCTGGTATGGCACAGAAGCTGTGAGACAGGAGCTTCCTGGAGAATGGACACAGTCCAACTCTAACACATTCTGTTTTCCTTCTCTTGTCTAACATGACAAATTCTGGGGCTCACAGTGCCATCATATACACCAACCAAAACATTGCTGCTACGATGCAGCTGGGAAAAGCTCAACATGCACAAATGACCAAGATGTTTTTAGAGAAGATACTGTGTCTCAAAGCACAGTAACAACATTACACATTTTCATTATTTAAAAAGGCATTAAAATATGTTTAAATGTCTTTAATGTAGACCAAACTTACTTTAAGCCCATTATCTAAAGAAAGCTCAAACAATGACACCTTCAGGGACAGAGCACCAGCTGCTTACACACATCCATCCACAGGACCGAACATCTTCTGCAGATGTTCTCCAAAACCTAGGTCAAACCAGAACTTCAATCACAGCTTGACGAGGTGATCGCCAGACCAACAGCGGATCCACCAAACACCACCAGCCCTTCGTGGTTTAATACGTTTACGGAGCCACACGTAACGCAAGTTGAGAAAAGACCATCCTGGGGGTTTCCAGGAGCAGCCATCAGTGGAAATGTCCAGCCTGAAGCCTCACCTCTTTTTGGTCTGGGGAAGCTTTCATGCAGATGGAACACCACCTTCTCCACAAAGTGCTGGATGTTGCTGTGCTCCGGTCCTCTGACGAACACCATCCAGTCATGCGTGAAGCCCTCCACGGTGGGCTTCCGGCGGACCTGGGCTCGGTGCCCCAGCTCCAGCTTCACCTGGACGGCACCCTGCGAGGGCCAAAGCACAATGCACAGTGGGTGTGAAATAAACACACACACACACACACACACACAGGGCAGTGTGCGGAATACCAAAGGAGTTATTAATATGAAAAGCAGCCAGTCAGAGCTGGATTTGTCCCTGTATTAAAAGAAATCAGTGGAGGGGCAAACCGCGCGACATCGTGGTTATGGTTATTACAATAATAATATTATACGATAATAATTATATTAATAATTAATAGTTGTCATTTTTAGCACTGTTGCTGTTATCACTGTTATGATTACTGCTACCATTACTATTTTTGTTCTTACTGCTACCATCAGCACTCTTATTATTATTGTATCCACTGCAAAGCGCTACATTGTCCACTGAATTAGGAAATTAAACATCTGGTCTGGATACTGTAAAGAAATTGTAACCAAAGTGCGACCGCATCTGCGGTTCTCTTTTCTTCCTACTACTCTACATCCTCATCATCATATATTATATATATACTATAGTGTTGGTTTTGTCCTCCCCCCCTCAGTCAGAGAAAGCGTCGGGGCCGCTGTTAGCGACCGGGACGCGCAGGACGCCGCAGTCCCTGCTCTCCGTCTCCGCGCGTCTCCGCGCGTCTCCATGCGTTTTCACGCGTTTTCACGCGTTTGAGCGCCGCTCCCGCGGACGAGCCCCCGCTCCGCTGCGCTCGGCTCCGCTGCGGCCACCGCGCTCCCCGTGGTGGATGGATCGTGGCTGGATGTCCTGGAGGAGAGAGAGACCCCCCGGCCCGGGGGGCAGCACAGCACTCACCGAGGTGGCCATTCCTGGGGCCGCGCCTCGCTGCTCCTTCACGCGGACGTGCACAGGGACGAGCGCACGGGGCAGCGCTGCTCGTTCATGGCGGACACGGACACGGACATGGTCTCTTTAATCCAACTCGCAGCTCCCCGACTTTTCAAAAGGCTCGAGGAGGCGCGGCAGCGCGCATGCGCGCCGCTCAGCTCTCGGTGCGCTCACGGGGGAGAGTGCCGCGGACGCGCCGAGCGGGGGCGAGCCCGTGATGTCACGCAGCATCTTTCGCGGCCGGCACACCTAGGAGACCCGAAGGTGGCGGTAAAAAGGCACCCCGCGTTGCGCGCAGTTTTAATGCCCCCCGTCGTGCAAAAGCGGAGCGTGGAGTCACCCGCGCGGCACGCGACCCGAGCCGTTCCAGAAATGAACAGCGCTTGTTGTGTTCATTTATACCAACTCAACTGTCTGAAGTTTTTCTACGAGTTGGAAGAAAAGAAAGGCCCGGCGGAGTGTCGCCTGACCAGCAGAACCTTTACAGAACCTTTACAGAACCTCTCTCCTCCTCCTGATCTGGCTCCTATGGTACGATTAGTGTAACAGTGTTTTCAAACATAATAGTCTTTCTGCTGCCATACCTTAGAAAAAGCAAAGGGGAAAATACTTGAAAACCGTACGTCCTTGATTTTTAAAGAATTTTAAATAATTAGCCCAAACTAAACAGTCAAAAGAACTTACTTCATCATGTTACATCATGTCACGTGTTCTTACTACTCATCAACTATTTAAAATCTCTCTTTTCTCTCTCTCTCTCTCATACACATACTCTGGACACTCTACAAGATCACAATATTTTATTTTTCATATTCCTTCGTTTGCCTAATTCCTCAGTCTATAGACATTATTACAGGTGAAACTCTAGTGAGGCTACACTTTCCAGTGTGAACCAATGTCCCGGGTTCAAGTCCACCTCTTGCTGTAGTACCAGCCTGAATTGAGGCAGTAAAATACCGTATGAATAAATCACTGTAAAGTTATCTAATATCTTAAACTGCCCTGGAAAGAGGTGTCAAATAGCTAAAGGTTAATAGTAGTAATAATAATAATAATACTAATAATAATACTTTAAGGATAGTAGGAGATCCATGGTATGTGGAGGCAGACCATGCTGAGTCTTTGTTGTTCTCTGTGGCCAGCTAGAAGTGAGGCTTGGCACCACAGGAACAACAGTTTGCATAGTGGATCTTTAGTCGGGAGAGGGAGGTTCCAGGTTAAAATGCCTAAGGGGACCTTTTCTGTTGTTGGATGAAATGTGCAGATGTGTACATAGACTAAAACTAACTGTCTCCAAATGTTTTGCAAGCAAATAAAATATTAAAATACATTATGTTATTCATTAATTTCACCGGTGCTTTCCTCCAAGGACACTTCCAATGTGTGCATATTACTCAGAGATTTACCCGTTTATAATAATGTAATATATACCATAGATATTCAGGGAAGTACCTGGCTTGATCAGTGGTATTACAGCAGGAATAAGGATTCAAATTCTGTTCTTAAAATTCCCGAATACCCTTCAATAAAATCTCTTAATTTAAATCGTACACATTTAAATTTATACCGGTGTCTGAATGTTGATCATACCATGTGGTTTCACATGATAGAAAACGCGAATCTCTACTTGCGCTCCGCTCGGTTTGATCCTCCGGCTTTCCGTCCGTCCACGTGTTTCCACACTGTCCGCTTCCGTGTGTCGGGCGCGCCGCATCGCCTCCCTGTCGCTGTAAGTACCGTACTGCGTGCTTGTCTCTTATTAACCGGAGTTTTGAAACTTTTATAACAGTATATCAACCTGCACGTCCCCTTCACGCCACTGACCCGCACATTTTAATGAGTGTGTGTCCGTTTGACTGTGAGGAAGATGCACCGTCATAGTTCATGGTGATCATCATGATGATGATGATGATGATGACAGATCATCATCAGGCTGTGTTTGTTGCCCTCACCACTCTCGTCTGCTGTTCACATGATGATCTTGTAGGACATGGTACGACTGCAGTGCCATTCGATCTGCAGGTGCGGCAGACTCAGGTTCACCTGCTGCTGCTCTGGAAACCTGGTTGTTTTGTTCGAGTCCCAAACTCCTGCTGTAGAACTTTGATGAAGGTACCCTGGCCTGTACTGTACTGATACAGTAAGAATATCCCCTTTGCTTAGTTAGTACGTGTCACTTTGACTAAAAAGGAAAAAATGTCATCTTGTTTAAAAACATTTGTCAACCCTGTTACACAAGCAGTAAGTATGCTGTAAATAGGGCCACCATGCATGCATGGCATGTACCAGTTGTGGATCTAGAACAGAACCCAAGTCTCGCTCCTTCAAGGAGTCCTTCCTCTGCCGTAGTACCCTTGATGATGACAACACTGTACTCAGTACTGTACAGGTCACTTTGAATGAATGTATTAGTAAATTAGTCGAAATTAATAATAATAATAATAATAATAATAATAATAATTAGTAGCAGACACAGTTGGCCTTTGAAGGTCCTAAAGTACTTATAAGATGATGGTGCATTTTAGTTGACTATGTAGCTGTATTTCCCGACGCAGGTAAGGGACGTGCGCTGTGTCTGATAGCAGAATGGTTTCTCTGCTGGGATGTTGAAGCTGTCCCTTGTAATGAGCTGTGAAACTCAAACCACAGAGTCTGCTGTTTTTTTTTTTTTTTTAAAAAAGTGCTGCCGATCGCTGGAACAATGCCGTTTTGTCCGCACGCTGAAAGCGACGCAGTCCCGGGTACATTGTCTGCGGGACGCCATGCTCACCCCGGAAGGCCCTGGAACACTACTCTGTACCTGTGATGCTGACCGTGGCACCTTTGAGTCTGGAACACAAACCAGTGTAGTGGAAACCACAGCCTCCCATCGTGTTTAAACCGTTTTATTCGTTCTATTCTCAGTCAGTGAAAGAAGTGCAAAGTTTTCTCAAAAGGTTGTTTCGGATGGTCGTATGGTTACATACGTGGCCTATTCAAAGTCGTTCTGTACGACCCGTGGTATTTCTTTAACTCTTTGACTTTCTCTCTGTAATCACATTTTCAACATGTTTTTCCCCATCAGACATGTATCCAAAAAACACATTCGATCGTGACCCGTCTCCTCAACACCTAAACTCTTCGAACTCTTGTTAATTTTCAGTCCTGTCATTCGCTTTGAAATGTTCACTTCCATCAACATCATGAATCGGGTCTTTCAATTTTCTTTCCACCTTCACGCTTCCAGAAAATTCAAAATATCGTTGCCAGAAATGCTGAGTGAATGGAAGTGACGCTGAGCATGTCGTCAGATCGATCTACCTCCGTGTTCACTCTATACAGGTTAATCTCTATTAGTGTGGTGGCTTCTTACCCGGTTGAGTGGGATGCGAGTTGCCCTGATGCCGTGCTGCTGCAGAGTCCGTCTGTGTGTCGGGTTGGAGTAATGACACGTGTGAGCCTGGGAGTGCTGTGGACTGGAGGTGGCCTGTGTGCGCCTGCCTGTTATCACTTCTGTGTGTGTGTGTGTGTGTGTGTGTGTGTGTGTGTGTGTGTGTGTGTGTGGGCAGGCTGCAGTGGGTGTGCTTTGTCTATCACATTCCCCGCTCAGAGTGACCCAGCACATATTAATCTGCCCTGGCGGTCAGCCCAACGTGACCCAGCAGCAGCTGCGGTGCCTGGGCCCTTGTATCGACAGCCCTAGAGGCAGAACATGAGACGCCAAAAGTCGGAATTCAGGCCCCTGGTTGACTCTGCACATGCAGGTGACTCATGCATAATAGATTTAATTTGTGCACTGTTACCTGCTTACGTCGCTGGATGATAAAAAGTCTCCTTTCAGCCCCAGAGAGGCATTTTCTACAGCAGGTAACTAGATGGGTAACATCTGGCTCCTCCCGCACCCTCCATTTGCCATTTAATTTGATCTGTCTTTTTAATTTGCCATGTTTCAATGACAACAGTACAATTTTTTTTTTTTATTTTTTTAAAGCACATCTACCTTAATATCCTTGTGAAGGACTTAAGTCGTCAGATATCGCTGGTTGAATGAAAATGTCACTTTAATTTGTTTTCCAGCAGATGAAAATGTGGTAAATTTGCATTTACAGTAGCTGCAAGTGTTGTTTTGTTATTTCCTAAATGGTTCTTCTTTTGGAAAACGTGGGTTTCATAATAACGTCGCTTTATGTTTGCGTTGCGCTCGTTGAGTGTGAAGTGGAACCCGGCCTCCTGATAACGGGCGAGTGACAGCGCCTGGTCGCCATGGTGAACAAATGACAGCTCAGATCCCGTCCTGAGGGCGTGCCCAGGGTGTGTGTGTCTCGGCGATAAGGAGCAAAAAGCCTGTTGGGTGTGTGTGGGGGCTGTATCTGTATTTACTGCTATTGGTGGCGCCTGACAGGTCCTTAAACGTGAGTAGGCGGGTATTTCTTCGCATGACAACAATGGGACCACCTCCTCATCCCTTTTGCTGCGCTTCGTTTTGACACATTGCGCTCCTTGCGTCTTCTGGTCTCTGCACACGTGTTCGCTCAGCTCAGGCCTCTGTCAACATTCGATTTTACCTCTTTCTCAGCTTTGAAAGTTATAGAATCATGGCAACATTATTATTATTATTATTCATTCATTTATCTGAGACATTTCTCCAAGGTCACTTAAAATATATACTAAGCGACTTACAGTGTTTTACTCATTTTATTTTAGTACCGTGAATTTTACTGTATCATTTCTGGGCAAGTGCCTTGATCAAGGGTATTTCAGCAGAAGCAGTGATTCAAGCACAGTTTCTTTGACCACAAAGCGATGGTTATAACCACTACGCCACCTGCTGATGGTAAAGGGCTGTGATGGTGGAGTTATGATGAGGTATAGTATGGTAAGTATGGTCAGGTACGGCAGGAGCGTGGGCTCCTCACCCCAGATACAAACACTCATTTCCTTGCCGCAATCCCTCCTGTAGGACTGAGCTTCTACTCAATGTTGTGCTTCCTCTCAGATTTCTGTTTATGGTTTATTTCCATCCCTGGAGCATAGCCTGCTGAGACTCTTCTCATAACAGCAGTGCAATAAATATAAACTGATTCTGTTCTCACAATATCTCAGCGAAAGACTAGAGTAAATTTTATACCAGCTAAAAATAAACATGGATTAGATGTGATTTTGATTTTATATTCGTATCTATATATAGTGTATATATAAAAAAGTAGGTAGCATGTAAACATTTCTTCTTAATTTATCACCTTTATCCAAGGCAACTTACAATGTTAAACAAATTTACAATGATTTACCCATTTATACAGTGAGGCAATTTTTACTGTATCAGTTCAGGGCCAATACCTTGCTCAGGTATCATGCTACCTTCTACTCCTATTTTTATACTTTTATAGGTATTTGTATATCAAACAGTCAGAGGCATGAGTTAAGCAGCCCCTTTTTGTGCCCTGTAGGTATGCATATTAGTCGTGGCCAACAGCACCGGGTCTAACTAGTCCTTTTGTAGAAGAGGTAGGCTCCTTGTTTAAATGAAGTCGCGTTGATATGCAGGAACAGTAGCCTGTAGGATGTGCAGTAACTCAAAGACATAGTGTAACATATTGAATGATGACTAGAAGATAACATCCAAGGCAGAAGGTAGCATAGTGGTGAGAGCTACCGCACTGCTGTACAGCCTGGGTTTGAATCCACCTCCTGCTGTACTACCTTTGATCAAGGCACTTGCCCTGAGCTGATACGGTAAAAATTACACAGCCCTATGAATAATAGTAAATGGCTTAACACTGGAAATCCCTTTGAAGAAAAGCATCCGTTTAATGAATAATTACCTGAATAAATTCAAAGCATGCATTTGCATTTATTCGTTTAGCTGACACTTTTCTCCAAAGTGACTTACAATGTTAAGCTACTTTACAATTATTAACCCATTTATACATCTGGGTAATTTTACTGAAGCAATTTAGAGTAAATCCCTTATTCAAGGTTACTACAGCTAGAGGTAAGATTTGAACCTGTGACCTTTGGGTTCAAAGGTGACAGCTGTAACCACTACGCTACCAGCTGTTCCGTATCTATGAATAATGTGTGTTTGTTGTGTTCTGTGGCGTGTTGTTTTTCTGAACATTACGAATCTGCTGGGGTTCATTAAGGTGCCCGACTGAATTGTGGACAAGAGAATAGCCTTGGTAACAGCAGAGCTCTCCAGGGGTCTAAGGGGGCATGATGATTAACTGCAGGTACACTCATCACCAAGCAGATGATTGCAGTTACTGTAAAGGGGTGTGGGCAGGTAGACAGTCCCAGTAGAGAAATGCTCCCAGTAGCTTGTCTTCATGAGCCTCCCTCTTGGAAATTGGTGGAGATACAGTCTCGTTACCCATGCTCACCTCCCCGCTTCCTCCTCCTCACCTGCAGCTCAGCTCCCACCTACAATGACCCCCAGAGATGTCTGACACCTGGAAGAGAAGGTTTGAGTTCCCCAGTCCCCTTGTTCAGGCTCAGGTAAGAGAGCAACACACACACACACGCACGCACACACAAATAGAAACAAGAGGAACTCGTGGTGCTTTCTATGTCTGCAGGCAGTGAAGAGCCTGGTTACAGCCGTGCTGAGGGAAAAGGGCCAGAATGAGGTTCTGCAGCTCTCCACTCAGGTGAGTCACATCTCATGTTCAGCTTTCTGCCACACATCAGAATGGAGCTTTTATCATGCTCCTAGCAGAGATGAGTTCAGGTTGTAGCCCCATGAGGTGATGCACCCAAGTGGAACATGAATACCCCTCCTTGTTCATCTCACAATCTGGCCAGTATGCTCGATAGGGGGATGTAATACGTCTGAAATCAAAAACTCGTTACAGCATATAGCCAAAAAAACAAACAGAAGATAGAACTTGTTGACCTTGTTGAAGTGTAGATATGAGTTATTTGTTTCATACACAACATAGTACAGCTTTACAGAGGATAATCCTGTGACAGTTTCTGTATTTTTTATAATAAACTATTTTGTTTAGTGTCTTTAAAAGCATCTTTTCAAAAGCCCTATGGTAAGAAGAAGACATATAGGAAACAACAATAGTCACTGTAAATTACAGCTAAAACAAAATTAAAAAAAGGCAACTTGAGTGCAGGAGAACGTAAGTGATGTGTAATAGACCTGGGTCAGATGAAGGAAGACTGCAAAGTGGGGAACAGACCGATAGAAGATCAGTGAGGTACACAGGTGCACAAGGATTTTGAAGGAAACACAGAGTCTTACAGGAAGCATTGCAGCGATTCCCTCACAGCTGTCATGTGGTCTCTAGCACAGGACTTGGTCAGGATCCCAGCTGTATTCTCTTTACTCTGTTTCTGAACCGGTCAGCAGCGGGCATAATGTTGCCTTCGGTGAAGGAGCGAGGTGAATGCGGTAACTGGGCTGCCGCGTATCTGAACCCATGGCTTTGGAGAGCAGCCTGTAGGGTGTCCCTGTGGAGCTGGTGGCACTTCTGCCCTCGCTGTCTCCCAGGGGCCACTTAGTGTTTCGACCACATGCTCCTCCCCTGGGACTAATTGTATACTTTGACCCTACCTCTCCCTGCAGAGCCCCACCCTGGAGGTGCTCTGGGAGCAGTGTGGAGGCGAAGAGGCGGGGGTGCGCTCGGCCTGCTGTGATGCGTTGGTGCTACTGGTGGAGCAGGGCCACGCAGACCTGCAACAGGTGCTCAACGGCATGCTCAACCTTGTACCCTCAGCCAGGTAGGTTACTGATAGCTAGTTAGAAAAGAAGCTAAAACATTTCTGCAGGTTGTGATGACTTCATCAGGACTGAGCCCACAACCTCCTGGACAGTAGTGTGTGTACAGATTGTGGTGGACTGAGCTGGCAGTGCCGTTCAGTGGCAGTGGAGCTTCTGGTTTTGGATGCTGAACAGAAGACATGGCTCTAACTACTACACCACTTGCTGCCCCAGTCCTGTGCTCACAATCTTATGTGGACTGTTGTGGTTTATTTAAGAGTCTCACTAGTGTCAGTGTTGTCTGTGCCATTATGGTGTAAATGTATTTTATGTTTGAGGCGTTCGGTTGTTCGCCATTTAGGTTGCAAACGTTTCATCCCCAGTCGAGGTGACATCATCAGTGCGCAAGTTGTGTGATTTGTGTTGGGTTTCATGGTGGCCCAACCGGCAACCGACCAATCAGAAATCCTAAGAACCTTTCATGCTCAAGGTCACATGAAACCAACCAATCACGTCCAAGCTTCAGGCGATCCCACCCATCAAACTACCTATAAAGGAGGAAGCATCCAACACAAATCACACAACTTGCGCACTGATGATGTCACCTCGACTGGGGATGAAACGTTTGCAACCTAAACGCCAAGCTTGGCGAACAACCGAACACCTCAACCATCAACCCGAGCTACAAAGACCACCAATATTCTCTATGATCTTCATGTATTTTATGTATTCATGGAGATAGCTTACTGTACCATAGGAACCACCAGTTGGTGTGGCTGTGTTAGGGACTCTGCTTGCGTGAACACCAGGAGGTCCACAGGGGGGAGGTTTTCCTGGGGACGGTGTTGAAGTTGGACTTTCGTCACTGGGCTTCCATAGGCCCCATCCTTCAGGGACGAACGTGTAGTTTCTGTGGTGCTATCCCGCCAGCTGCGCTCTCTTTCTCTCGGCGAGTGTTTAGCCATCCTTTTTCTGCAATCCGCACATATTTGATGCAATGGAATTCATTATTTATTATTATTTATGTGGTTTGTAATAATTAATGAAGTGTATCCGTGCACAAAACGGCCTCCCAAGGCAGGGGAAGTCAGAACATGAAAGCCAGAAAGGCATTTTCCAAACTATCTCATGGAGGTTTGCTCCCCGGCTCCACCCCCCACCCCCAACTCCCATGCCGGGATACGTTCCATGGTTAAATATAATGGTAAGGCGCAGAGGAGGGGTAGGAAGGCGAAGCAGGGTGCGGGATTTGGAGCGTGCTGGCTCCCCTGCCGCGCAGATGAAAGTGCCGGAGATTAAAGGGAGCCGGGCCCACACCGACACACATAATTGATTTATAACGTGCGAGCGGCACTCGTCGCTGTGCCTCGTCGGGGGACGGCGGCGTCGGCCCTCAGATCCTGCCCGATCCGTTTCTCCTCGCTCTCCCACCCCATCCTCACACACCCACTTACTGGGGAGATAAGTCTTTACCCCCACCCCAACTGTCTTCCCTTCATCAGAGATGGATTCGCCCCCCCCCCCCCCCCCCCCACTTTATTTTATTGGCCCTGAAACTTCTTTTTGCTCTCAATTTTGTTATTTGTCTGGCTGTGGCTGTTGCTAAGGCTGCTCTTCGTGCTGCTGTTGCCATTGTCCAATTGGTGTTTAAGTTTTTTAAAGGTAGAAAAGTTGTCTCTCTTTCTGTTTTCCAGTGGACTGCGTTACTCTTTTATTATTATTATTATTATTATTATTCATCTGCATTTTTTCTAAAGACTTTTACACTGTCATATTTGTATCCTCATCTACTTGACTACTGATTTTCCCTTTTATACAGTATCCATAATTTCTATCATATCAATTTAGGGTAAGTACTTGATCAAGGGTACCACAGAAGAAGGTGGGATTTGAACCCATATCCTTCAGATTGCAAGACAACAACTCTAAATCACTATGCCACCTCGCTGTCTCCATGCTAAAAGGAGGCCCTACACTACCAGCAAGGAGAGTAGGTGGCATAGTGGTTAGTAGTTCCTCATGTAATCTTACAGCTACTGATTGGAATCCCCACTCCTTCTATGGCACTCTTCATCAAAAAACTGACCCTGAATTGATATCATAAAAATTACCCAGCTGGATAAATGGCTAAATCACTGTAAATTTCATTAACTAACATTGCATAGAAAGATGTTAAACTAAACCTTGGACAAATTCATTAAATACTATTCTTTAGAATCCATCTAATACTCAGAAGGCCACTCAGGAACATAGAAAAAATTTTTGGGAAATTGTCACTGTTTCTACCATCAGGATAAAATGTTAACGAAAATATTGTACGTAAATGTTTGTGTACCTTTTAAAATAAAAAAATGTAGGAAGGTGATCAGGAATTGTCTATTCTGAGTTTTGTGCACCTACTCGTCCGATCAACATCGGTGCATAAACTAGACGGAAACAAACTAAGTTTACTTAAGAATCACACAATTCTTAAGAGTGAAATGGGTAGAGAAAGAGAGCAACTATGTCCTGCTTTCTCCTAACGTAATGCACAAATTGTATTTTCTCTGAGATGTACGTCTCTGCGGAGAAAAGTGTCTGCTAAACGAATAAATGTAAAAATTGGGCATTTGGGCTGCGTTAACTGTTACGTTGGTGACGTATGTGATGAATATTACCTGATGCACTCATCCTCTGCAGTATCTTGTTGGTTTTTCGTTCATATGACAGGTGTAAAGGTGCGTCTGTGTACTCGGGGAGGCTGGTAGAGGGTGTGCGGTGGTCGCCGTCTGCTGCTGGGCTGCCGACTCCATCCATGTCCTCTCTGTCCACACAGGAGCGTCCAGGGTCTCCTCAAGGTGCTGGGCAAACTCATGCGAATGCAGGCAGAGCGGCAGCGGAAACGGGACGGAGGCCTCTTCACCTGTCCGTACTCCATCAGGTGGGTCTGAGGTTCCCTCTCGCTCAGAGCCGGTGCTGGAACGCTAATGCTAACTCCCGCAGCCTGCGCTAATGGCGAAACGGAGCATTTTCTATGGAAAATGTGACTGGTTTTCGTTAAATTAACACTCACTTTCTTCTTAAATGCGAGCATTCCAATGTTAAAGCTAATTCGCAGAGCCTGTCATTGACTAATGCTAACTTACAGAGAACGTGTTAGCGCTAGTGCTAGCTCGCAGTGTCCGTCCTAATGGTACCTCACGGAGTCTGTCCTAACCCAAACCCTAACTCGCGGAGCATTATGCTAATACTAGCAGAGTGTTTGCTGACGAAAGAGAGAATGTAACTGACTTTTGTTAAATGTGCTGTCAGTTCAGCCCAGTGCTAATGCTGACTCACAGAACCTCTCCTAATGCTAATACTAGTTCACAAAGCGTCTAGTAATGCTAGTGCTAACCTTTGGCAGCAAAAGCTGTTCTTCCTTAAACTTGCACCGTACATACTGCACTTTATAAGTATAATAGGATCTCACACTTAATAATAGATCTTTACGTTGGTTTTTTTTTTTTTGGTAGAATTGAATGCCGGAGTGAAAATGTGCTGCATTTCGTGCATTTCCGTGTCTCGACTTGTCTGACTGGTTGCCATGTTATCTAGAATATACTCATCACACCACCGATGCGAGTGAAGAATGAGTGAGAACTTTAATAATCCTGAAGGAAACTGCGAGGCTGCAATAGCACACACACAGACACACAATAGTATTCTAGGAGAAATGAACAGGCTACATGGTGAAATAGTGGCAGGCTGCAGTCACACTAGGTTGGTTTGGTTTAAACGAACGAAGGTACTAAGCAGGAAGAATGGGACACATTTTGGTGGAAGTAAATCAAAATATCTTGTTCTGTGTCACATTACTTGGTCTTCACATTGTGTCCAAATGAAACAGTGAGGGTGTTATAATGTCCATTATGTACAGCAGTGTGGCAACGCACTCGCAGACACCTAATAGAGTTTTCATTGATCGCCGAGGTCAAAGGTCACTCTAATTGGAGCACGGCTTCAGACCTCCCCTTCAGATTGGCTGTTCGTGCTCCCATGGGGGCCATCTTCTTAACGGTAATGAAAGTCACGTCGGGCTGATTTCTGAGTGTCAGTTACCGGTGATGGGTGAGAAAGACCGCCGTTTGTTGTTTAATTTCATAACACAAAGTTGAGAGATGACTCCGTAAGGGGACAGGTCCCCCTCCCCCCACCGGGTGCAGGGGTGGGATTGAGGTCATGTCTTTGTCGCAGCCTGTCAGGGAATTTAGGGGTGGAGAATGGCTGAGGAAGGGCAACTGCCTCACCAGCATGGTTTCCATCGGGGTCTGGGGCTAAATGACATCAGAGGCATTTTTCCTCCAGAGGTAAAAAGGTTAAATGAAGGGTAAGCACCCCCTACCTCCTATCCATTTCTTTTGGAGGATGGTGACCACTGTGGTCGGATGGTCAAGAGTGGAGGGCTTTTCTGTCGCTGTCTTTTAAGACACAGACATTACTATTATTATTTAGCTGAAGCCCGTGTCCAGTGTGCCTTTCAGGGTTAGGTTTATACATGGCTTTCATTGATTGTGCCTTAGTGGGGACTTTAGAGGGACTTTAGATTTACAAACAAATCGAGTTACGAATGGACTTCCAATTCAAAGTGTGTTCATGCGTTTCGGAGCCAGTGTACATTTGTTGCAGTTTGGCTTTTAGTGGTTAGAAGGGTGGCGGGTGAGGAAGTGTTGGCTTGTTAAAAGTGTCTGTGTAAGCGTGGGGTAGTTATTCCGCACCCCGGAGTGGAGCAAACACAACAGCTGCTTTGTGAAACACAAAGCTCTTCTTATTGATGCTCGCTAATCGTGTCAGACCCTTTGGTGACACTTATTTATTGCAGATGTTGGGTTGCTGGCGTGTACGTCTGAGGCTCATTTCAAACATGTATGTCAAAATCGAGACTCTCAGAACCCTCCTTCCTCCCCCGGGACGCTCCCAGCTTTGCTTCCTGAACTTGCCGTTGAACTTTGAGGAGTTGAACTGAAGAGTGAGGTTAACCTGTCAGGCGCCTGCCTGGTTTTGTTTTATTTTCAGAGAATATGGTGCAGGGGCTATGGAGGGGCTCTGATGGATGGGGGATGTGTTAAGGCAAAGGTCCCCACTCTTTGTGGGGAAACTCGGGGTACGAGATGGTCAGCGAGATTGGGTTTGGGGTAGGAGGAGCTCTTCTTCTGTGACTGACAGGGTGTAGATCTGCTTGGCCGTTGTGTGCTTCTTGTCTCGTTTTATCTCAGATTTATTTCAGTCAGTAGCATTAAAATTCTGCTTTTTGATTTATGTGAAAATATTGAATCCTTTCGCTATCAGGGTGGAACTGGTCTATCTGAGCTGCTTTTTTTGTGTCCAAAGTATGATAATCCTGCATTCGTTTTTGTCAGAACTGTGATTCAGGAAGAAAAAGCTCTGTGGCGTTTTTAAAATGCATTTAAACTTTTGCTGCTTTTGGACTGTTGTGACCTTCACGTAAGTTAACTTGGCTCATAAAACCGTATACGCTTTACAAGTGGGTGAAGCTCAGCACTCTGAATGCTCACAACCTGTCTTTGGTGATGTTGGTGTAGAGCTTTCAGGGGCATACCCTGCACTTGAAGAGCAAGAGCATGACCGGCGAACCCTTCCAAGGCTCATACACCGACCTGACACACACCAAGTCACTCATACTCACTCGCTCTCTCTCACTACCTTGGATGCAGTCATCACTTGTGTGAATCTGCATTCAGCCCTTGGCTTTTTTTCACCTGGATTTACTTTCCAATTCGGTAGTGCACGATTAAACATAGTACTTGAATGAAGGAACGAATGCGTGAATGAATGAAGGAGAAGTATTACTCTTGTTTAATCTGTGGAGTGCAGGTACTGTTGCTTTGACAGTGAGTGTCAGTCGAGCAATTGGATGTCTGACCTCTGTGTGACTGTCTGTTGTGCATGCGCTGGGTCTGCGGTCACAGTGTGAACTCTGCTCTTCAGGAACCCACCACACCCGTACATCACGGTCCTGGAGAACCGTCCGGACTGCTGGCCCACCCTCCTGCAGGAGATTGATGACTTCATCCAGCAGGCTGCCAGCAGGTGGGTTCTCTCTATGTGTTTCCGATCGGCCCAAAGGACTACAAGCGGTGTAGTGGTTAGAGGCATTGCTTTGCCATCAAAATGCCTGGGTTTGAATCCTGCCACTTGCTGTACCCTCTGTCAAGGTACTACATTTACTGGCAGAAAGTTATATGTGTTATGTGTACTAATGTTCACATTGACTTCAGAAGCAGCCCCTCTTTTTTCACCATGCTAACACAACTTGAATTCTTTCGTAAGTTGTATGATGTGAGAAATTTAGCATATGCTGTGGTAAAATAGGGAAATGGTTAAAGTTATTAAAGTAGGTTCCAGAGGATAGGTTTTAATAAAAAGTGAAGCAGCTTAATGCAGTGTATGACAGGGTGAGAGGGGGGGGGTGAAGACTGATGTCCCTGTCTGATCCTGCAGTGACAAATCAGACCATATCACCTTGCTCATCCCATTCCTGCGCTACCTGTACTGCGAGCCACTGCATCTTCCAGAACACTCAGCATTGAGGCAAAATCTGCTGAGAGTGCTCCTGCCTCCCACTGGGCCAGGGAGTGATAGTACTAGAAGAAACCCCTGGCCCCCCGCCATGACCTGCTGCCTCATGCGCTGCCTGTTGGAGCTGGTTCCCCACATGCATGTGGACAGTGTCACAGCACTGGTGGAATTTGGTCAGTTTGTGGATGCTCTCCTCCCTGCCTTGCTTTCCTCCGATGGCCACTGGGAGCCTGAGTGTGCCCAGCTGGTCCTGCAGCTTCTGTGCGCTTGTCACCTGGGCCTAGGGCTCACTGGGGAGTGTGGCCCTCTTCTCCGCCTCATCCAGAAGCTGCTCCCTGCCTGTTCTCAGGTGAGTTGCTTGGGGTGTGGGTCAGTCCCAGGGTTTGGACCTTCCTATCACGAGGCCTCCTGTGACCCCTGTGATGTTATAGTAATGAAAGTTTCTGTGCTGACTTTTTTCTTCATTATCTTTTTAAAGACGAATATTTAGACGAGTTAATTGGGGTAAAGTAATTAATATGCGCTGTTTGGACCAATGTTGGATTCCCCCTTCCTGCTGTAGTACCTTTGATCAAGGTACGTACACTGAATTGAAACAGTAAAAATTACCTTGCAAAAATGGGTACATCAATGTAAGTTACTTGTGTCTAAACCTTAGTATAAGTCACTATAGAGAAAAAAGTCATACAAATAAGATGATCTAGAGTAGAGTTTACTTTAAAAAAAATATATATTCTGTTTGTGTGTGTGTATACATAGTTTTTCAGTTGGGAATTTTTTGCTCCTTTCCTCCGTGGCCAGTAGGTGTACTTATAGCTTTATAGAAACATTGATAATATATTAGGCTAGTTATGTAGTTTCTTTGTCTCCTTGTATGATATATTTGTGTCTTTGCCTTATGCCTGTGTTCAAGTGCTCTGTGTCACTGTGAGAACAACGCTCAAAAAAATTGAATTTTGTGTGTGTGTGTGTGTGTGTGTGTGTGTGTGTGTGTGTGTGTGTGTGTGTGTGTGTATATTTGGAATGTGAATAGGAATTCTCTATATTCAGATAAAGTTTTATGCAGCTACTAGTGTGATGTCCATTGGTTCATATGGTGGAAAGTAACTAACTGTACTTTAGAATCATGCATCTGCATCGAAGTCTCTCTTTCTGTTGATGTAATAAACACATTGTATTTTCTATGAGATGTACATCGCTTTGGAGAAAGTGTCTGCTAAACGAATAAATGTAAATGTAATGCAAATCTGGAACCATCTAATTATATCCAAGATATACTAGCATATTCAGATTATTTTGTGGTTCCTTTGTTGTCTTACTTCTCTACATTTCCTTTTTGTTTGGTTGTTAAAAGTAGCCTCCAGCTTCAAGGTCTCCTCATTGTGTTGAACCCCATCACCTCCTGGAGCTGTGTGGCTCAATGTTAAAAATTCCTCTTTGAGACACACCCCATTGCAGCCATTACTTTATGTTTACACGTTAACATCTTCTCTGTCCTCGGCCCCTTCTTGCTGCAGGGGTTTCCAATAGAGCAGATGATTGTGGGAATTGCACTGCTACTGATGAAGGCCCCGCCATCGCAGCAGGCAGCTATCCTCACCCTAGGTATGGCCCGGTTGCCCGACCGCCTCGGCCTTCGTGTCAGCAGTGAACTCATTGTCATTTTGAATTCTCACAGCAGTAATTTCACAGGTTTTGATTGGCCTGAAAGTGCTGTTTTACTCTTCCTCTCACTGAAACGCAGCTTCAAAGGTGCTCTCCCTGGAAGGGGAAGCAGAGACGTGCCCCCAGGTGGCCCCTGTCCTGGTTCTGCCCCTCCTACAGATCCTGTCCTGCACAGTGCTGATGGAGGCTCTCATGGACCCCAGCATCCGGGCCCAAAACCAGCAGCTGGCCCACTCTCTCCTGGAGGCTGTTCAGCGGAGGCCCCGTGACACTCCAGAGGTATGGAGGCATCGGTGTAGTAAGATAAGGGTCTTTTTTGGGCTTGCTTACACTTGTGTTTTCTTCTGTATGCTCATTCCAGGTGAGTGATTCCCAATGCTGTGGTCACAGCCCAAGTTAGGTTTTGGGGTGGGTATTCCTGAGGGATGGAGGGACAGTTTTACAAGTAGTTTTAAATAGTAATTTAAATAGAATAGCTGTGGAAAATACAGTATCCATATACACTTAATATAGTATTGTTCAAGGCCATTTACGTCCAACAGTCGTGGGTCAAGCAAATTTTAGGCAGCTTAGATGAGCTCACCCACAAAGTAAGGTCGTCCTGTGTTAGCCTCAGACAAAACATTTGACTGTGTAATAGTGTCATTTTCATGTTTTGTTCAAAAATCGTGTTTCTGTTTAGTTTTTTTTTGTGAAATACTCTTTGAAAATCATCATGCTCTGCTAATTCAGTAAAAGTATACGAATAAACACAAAGTGTCAAAATGATTGGTCATTAAAAGGTTAAAATCAGGGTTGCCACTGAAAAATGACTCCAATAAGCCACTTACGTCTGAATAATATGTGAAAATGACAGTGGTTTTTTTGTCATCTTGTCATTAGTTCCTCAACCGACCAAGCCCTGTGATTTCCGGTGTTGTGCTCTGCTCCCTTCCCAGGATTCTGTGCGCCTTACTCTTCCACTCAGTTCCTGGTACTGTGAGGTACTGGTGGCCACCCTTGTTCTGCGGTGCCTGAGCCGTGACCCAGCGGCGGCCCGTGATTGGCTCCACGCTGCCTGCTCCGTCCTCCCCCTGAACCAGCGTGTACCTGACCACTTTGTGCTCCTTCTGGCCTACCTGGTGATCGTCAGCCACGGGGACGACTGCAGACTTGCCCTAGACACCACTGCCCTCGTGGCCCAGGCTGACCCTTCCCAGGTGGGGCATGATGGAAAATGTCAGATCTTACAGTGTGGCAAAAGAGGAAGTACACACGCGACCCAACTGTTACTAATAACTAATTGTCCACAGCCGGGTTGTGGTGGTCCGGGGCCTATTCCAGAAGAATAGGGTGTGGGGCGGGGTTCACCCTGTATGGGTTAATAGTGCATCACAGGGCAGTCACACATACTCATTCACTCTATGCATTAAAGGCAATTTAGAGTCACCAATTCATCCAAAATGTGTGTCTTTGAACTGTGGGAGGAAACCAGAGCACCTGGAGGAAACCCACAGGAACACGAGGAGAACATACAAACTCCACACGGACTGAGTTGGATATGAATCTATGTCTAAGCCTGCAGTGTATGAGCTGTGAGACACCAGTGCTGTGTGCTCTGCTGCCATGCTGACTGAAATACCCCCACGGGTTCTTAAATTCAACCACTCCATGCCAGTGAGGAGCATCCTAGGAATATTCTGTGTATCACAAGTAGCAAGAGCACATTTTTCCCAGCTAAGGATGTTTTCATCTCCTGGATCTAAGGCCTTTTTAAAGTGATAGATGTTTCCCAGAAGCAAATGCAAAAAGCTGGATGGAGGACTGGGTTTTATTAAGTTCTTGCCAGTAAAAATGACTAGATGAAACTCATTGAATTTCACTGTGTGTGATTGCAGAGTTTGTGCTGCTTAGTATGCATCTTGCTGTGCTGCCATTTTATGAGACTGCATGTTTCATCTGGTGGCTGTAGTTATGCCCTGATCTCCCGTGACCTCCATCTCGGTGAGTGCGGAGCAGGCAGATTGGCCCCCTGGACCCTCGGCGCATTGCACTGCAAACAATTTGCATGTGATGTCGGGAGAATGAACTGCAGCATGAAAAGTGCATTGCTGTGTAGCCAGCAGAGCCAGGAGCTTGGGGTTCAGAGGCCACACGTCCCTGGAGTGGTATGTGTGACGTAGGAGCTCCCATTCTGTCCTCTACCACCCTGCTGCTCTCCTGGTTGTTGCTTTTTGTGGAAGAGAGAAGGAAAAAGGCATCGATGTTGAGTACACTGCCCTTCACCCACCCACCCTCCTTACCCTCCCCCTGACAGGCCGCCATGCAGATGTTGGAGTTGCTAGGCAACAGGCAAGGTGCGACGGAACGGCAGCGATAAGCGCTTTATGCAAATTAGGCGCTGTCGCCGTGGAGTGCCGTCCCCTGAATTCTTCCACTCCATGATGAATTATTTTGCACGGTTTCTCCAGTCTAAAAGAAATGAAGTGAATAATGTACCTTGTGGGCCAGACCCACAGCTGGGAAGACAACTGGATGCCTCTCCGTGTTTAATGGTCCCTCGCTGTTCTGTAAAAAAGTGGTCTGGATGGCAGGACAGCAGCTCGGAAGTCCAGTCACTGGTTCGGTTTGATTCGACCTTACGATTTATGAATCCTCCCACTGAGAGAAGAGAGCTGCTCTATCATTTCTGTCTTGGAGAAAGGAACTGGTTTTGAAAACCAGAATCTGTCCCTGCTAGAAGCTGTTCGGATACTCTGGCTTCTCAACTTACAAACACAGCTAGTTCCGGAGCCCGGAGGTCTGTTCGTAACTCATATTGTTGATATTGTTGGGCGGCACGGTGGAACAGCGAGTAGCGCTACTGTCTCACCGCCTGGGTGGTGCGAGAGGGCATGGATTCGATCTCCACTCAGTCTGTGTGGAGTTTGCACGTTCTCCCCGTGTCTCTGTATGCGTTTCTTCCGGGTGCTCTGGTTTCCTTCCACAGTCCAAAGACATGCTGTTCAGGTTCCCTCACAGTGTGTGAGTGACACAGAGAGTGTGTGTGTTTCACTGATGTATGGATCAGAGACCCCTTGTAAGTAGTGTATCTAGCAGTGTAAGTCACCTTGGTGAATAAGGTGTGTGGGCTGATGGCACTATACAGAGTTCATTGAAGTCGCTCTGGAGAAAAGTGTCTGCTAAATAAATAAATGTAAATGATAACTCTAAAGTCAGGTACCATTAAAACATAGTAAAGTCTAGTAAAGCGGTAAAAGGTTAATAATACAGACATACCTTGATTTATTCACCTGTTTGGTTGTACTGTAAAGTGTAATAAGTAAAAAATATTCTGTTTTTTTTTTTTTTTTTTTTTTTTTTTTTATTATTTTTGTGTTTTATGCTTTGAGTTACATTAAAATTAAACTAATGTCAAACAAAGGAAAATAAAAACTCTTGTTCAATGCCAAACGCTTACTGATTCATGAAGTAAATGTGCAGCATTCCTCAGTCAGTGGTTACTAGAGCTGATGAACACCAGGCATGAACTGTAAGCATTGTGGAAGGGAGCTGAATTAAGGCGGTCTCAGACTTCTGTTTAGGTGCTCCTTACTGCTGTTTCTTGGCTTGCAAGGTTTACTCTACAGTAGAGAGAATTTTTGAAAATTAGTAAGTGAAGGAAATTCTTAAAAGAACAATTTTGAAAAACCGGGAAATGTTTGTGTCTTCAAAAATTCATAGCCTGCATGTTTGTAACATGAGAAGTCACTGTCCTTAATGAAAGTGGTACATGTGGGAAGCTCATAAAGCAAACGAAGACTGAGGAATGGGATCAGGAATATGTTTACCCCACGGTCCACTTTGCTTCACTTTTTCTGCTCTGTGCCAGACTGATCTGTAATTGGCAGCCTCTGTTCCCACCCACAAGGGGTCGACACCCCCTGTATCGGTCATGGAAGGGAAGGGTTAATTCTCTCAGTCCTGGTTCAGAGGTTAAGTCAGCATGCGTCTGTTTCGGCGACAGGGTTAAGATGTTTTGGGCGAGCAGAACGGTTAGCACCACAGTAGAATCGGGGTGGGGGAGCCTCGGAGGGGCTGTGAACCAGACAGCGTGAGTTTCCCACCGGACGCTGTCCTGTGACGTGCCGGAGTACCACTACTGCCAAAGCAGGGATCTCGCGGGGTCTCTGTGGAGATTCAGGCATGGTACTACCATGGGGTGTAACGATGGGTATTACCGCCATTAGCCTCCTACAACAGTCAAGACTTCTGTGTTCTGATTAAAGAATAAAAATAAATAATGATTGGATGACTGGACACAGACATGTACTTACTGGTGATTCAGCCACACAATTACAGTGTAGTTAAAGCTTTTGTATCATCTGAATTAATAACTTCTTAATTATTTATTAATTTGTTATTGTTAATCTTTATCTCATTCAAATCACACAACTCGTTAAAATTATTCAAGTTAGGTTGCCATAGTAATAAAAGATTATTTGCCTCTGAAGGAAAACCAAAGTATAAATAACGTATAGCTTGGTGCCAATAAATGTTGCCGTTATTATTTATTCACTGAGTAAATCAGTTTCTCCAAAGAGCCTTACTGCATTAGGTTTGTACAATAATTTATAGTGAGTTACCTATTTATAATTCTTACTTTATCAATACTAAATACCTTGATCAAGCAGGGTCCAATCAATAGACCCTCTAATCATTACGCCATCTGCTGGATGGAGCGATCTCTCTGTTCATTTGTGAACTGCAATGAGGACAGATGGCTGCAAGGGACACAATAGATGCCCGCGTCTCGAAAAGGAGCCATGAGGCATAGCTTTCGCTGGGGGTGCTTTGAGGAGCCCCAGGCGGAGACCAGAGCACCCCCCTGCAGTCTGGCAACAGCTTCAAAGGAGGAGGGCGCCGGCCGCGAGCCGAAACACAGAGCACAACCTGGCACTTGTAGTGGCCCCATCGCTGCGGGAGAGCACTGTGGTACTGGAATTCGCCCGCACTCTTTCGCTGACTGGCGCTCTCTCACTCTCTCTCTCACACACACACACTGACCCTTCCTCTTTCTCTGACAGGTCCCCAGCCTCCTTCCTGTGCTTATGCAGAGGCTGAGTAAGCAGTGTGATCCAGCCCTGTCCCACGCTGTGCTCTACACCCTGCCCAAGCTGAGCACACACAAGGTGCGCTTCTTCCGCCCCTTATAGCCAAAAGCCTGTTTCCTCCGCTCTTCAACCACTATTACAGTTTAATTGGTGTGATTTTGTGAACTGAGCTCCGCTGATCGCTGCCTGCTGGGGCAGTTCTGTGTTCCCCAGGTGCTGCAAACCCTCCAGATGCTCGGCAGCTCCCCCAAGCTTCAGGCGGTGGCCCTGCGCCTCATGAGTGCTTTGTGGCAAAGGCAGGTGGGTGGGTCGGTCGGTCCGTCTGTCTCCGCCTCACTCTGTTACTCTGTGTTCAGGAGCTGATGGTGCCGCTCTGCCCCCCCCCAGGACCGTGTTTACCCTGAGTTGCAGAAGCTCATGGCCCAGCTGGAGAAGACGTCCACTGTGGTCCTGGGGAAAGATGACCAGTGGGAGCACATCCTGGCCCGGGCCGCCTGCATCCGAGATGTGTGCAGGGAGAGGTCGGCTAGTGGGCGAGGCTTCACAGGGGTCACTTTGTTAGAAGTGTATTTGCGTATTGTGGAGAAATGGAACTCTCTCGACCTGTGACTATTTTGTCTCGATCGAGCAACATTTTGACAGTTGTAACTAAGCAACGAGTTACGACACAATCAGATTCAGGCCAGCAGCAAATGCTGATGGTTATGTTTAAAGAAGCTACAGAAATATGGCTTAGGTTGCTATTTTTACTGTCTGGGTATCCATTCTTTATGTTACTTCTGTGGAAATCTCCAAAAGAGTCCCTGTGAATGCACTGCTCTTCCACTGCCTTTGCTTCATTAACACACACTCAGGTCCAGCATAAAATGAACGGAAACCCTCGGCACACACATACCAGTGTGAGAGCACCTAAGATCCACAAATGTCAGTCCTTCCAGTTACCCTGCTGCAGAAATGGGTAAACAAGTGTGAGCAGCTCAGTGCAGCATGCATTGTAGACTGGCTGCTATCGTAACACACAGACTCCATTATATCGCCTCTGCAGTATTCAGAGTTTTATAACATCTGTGTAGTAATACTGTAGTTCATAATGTATGTACTGATGCTGTTTGTAAAGGAAGGACTGAGATTGAGGTTTTAGCAAGCCTTGGTCTCGAGACCTCTTCTACACCCACATACCCTTGTCCCACCCACAGGCCCTACCAGCACGGGGGGGACATGCTGGCGGAGATCACGGATACCCTGGCGCAGTGTACGGCGGCCGACCAGGCCACACCAGCTGCTCTGGCCCTGCATGGCCTGCGGGAGTTGTGTCAAGCCGAGGTGCGTGATGCACTTTGCAGAGCTCTCAAACTGGCTGTTGGTGCATTGCTTACATTTATGATCTTCTGACTTGGTCTTCCTGCTGCCAGGTGGTGGACATCTGCTCCACGTGGGCGGCGCTGGGGCCCCGGCTCAGCTGCGACTCCAGGCCCCTGGTGGCTAAGGCCCTGGCGGAGCTGCTGGCCTTGGTGCCCAAACTGTCCGTGAAGACAGAAGAATATGAGGTACCACTTCTACAGAATGAGTGTACATTTGTATTTACTCATTTAACAGTTGCTTTTCTCCAAAGAGCTGAAATGAAATGGTAAGTCGCTTAAATTGAAATTGTCCAGCCAAGTCAAAAGTCTGGCAAACGTCACAGCGAATAGGTACCCAAGATCGAAATGCTGTAGACTTCAGGTCCAGGGAGGACCTCTGATGTTCAACCTTTTAGAACGAGACCTGAAATGTAATTGTGTCACACTGTCCTTTGTATGCAAATTGACAGCCATAGTAAATAGTCATTGTTATTGATAGGAAATCAAGTTAAATGATCAAAAATTATTAAGTACCCCCGCAGGTTTGAGACCCACCTCCTACATTAGTGCCCTTAGTGAAGTTACCTACTCCTTTGTTTCCTTCCACAGAAATTCAAAAATCAAGTGGTGACCATCCTATGGGGTCTTGCTGTCAGCAAGGTCAGTTTTTGAACACCATGGATCATCATTCCACAAAGCTAAACATAGCATGTTAGTTTTTTAGGTCTTTTTTGCTCTTTTACTGTGGTTTTACTCGGGGGGCTGATGGGGACAGTGTGATAATGGCCAGTGAAAACCACCTGTTCGTTTCTTTGCACCACTGAAGCTGGGCACTGGGGCGAGCCCCTCATTTCCACCACAAAGCACACAATGTCCTGCTCTCCACCAATAGGTACCAGGCAGACTTGAGAAAGGGGGTATTTACCTCTGGCGGTAACTAAGAAAGGCCCCCCTGGGGTGCCAAGGGCTGAAAAGGTTCATCTGAGGATGCGGGGCCCCGGCTGGCGGGGGTGTGCTGCTGTGTTGCAGGAGCCGAAGGTGGCGTGTGCTGGCTACAGGGCCCTGAGCGAGTTCCCCGAGGCTGTGCACTCTGTCCTGCACCTCCCCGAGCCGGTGAGAGTCCGTTTCCGTGGTTGAAGCGCCGCCGGGTGATGCAACCCTTTTTGAGCTGTAATCACAGTACAAGTCTGTTATCCTGGTGTTCGTAGGGTTACTTTTTATTTCTGTTCACCAAGGGACCTTTATAGACCCTTGTTTATAGTCCAAAGGGGACGTCACACACACGCTGTTTGGCGCTAGTGTTTTCTTGGGCTTCATAAACCCAGCTACTGGGATTCTCCATGCCCATCCAGTTTGTGCAAACACGCCCGAGAATGGGTTTGGGCAGCGGATCCCCATTGCCAGCCTGGTCCTCTGGTCATGATTTTCTTCTCTTCCAATCTTCATGTCCCACATTTCTTACTCTGTTTTACCGACAAGACCCAACCTGCTTAGTGCAGATGTCTGATAATGACCAACTGTCATTATCATAACTATTTATGTGTAGCTGAATTTATAATTCAAGGCCTGTTCTCTGATAGGCTAGGCCACCGCCAAAGCTTCCTGATGATGATGAAGAAGAGATGGAGGAGGAGGAAGAAGATTTGTCTGTGCCAGGCTCCTCCTACATCAAGCTTCTGCTCCTCACACCTGCTGCAGTTTTACCAGGTTTGCTTCGGAAATGGTTTCCTGTCTTTCCCATGTCCATCAGTGGCATCGCAGCCTCCCACACGTCACTTCTTGTTCTGTGTTTGTGACTTTTCACCTCGAGACTGCTGGGAAAGTCTTAATGAGCTTGGGGGATGATGGAAGGCAAAGTGGTTAAATGAAGAGACCAGCAACTGGAGTCGTGGTTAAGTAATCAGACTTAAAGTACCAGTCAAACGTTTGCGTAAACTCACTTAACACCAGACTTGTCTATGCCAAAAAACACAGAAACTGGACTTCTGAGCAACTGAAGTGAGTTTTTATGGAAACAGGAGGAGTTTACGACTGCCACCTTTGGTTGCAAAGGACCCAGGTTCAAATCCCACCTCCTTCTGTAGGCCAATGTACTGACCTTGAATTGGTAAAATAAGTTACCCAGCACGGGTGAGATACAGAGAGAGGTGTTAAGATGGGATGTTAATTTGCTAATTCTTGAGAAACATTGGCTGCTGTGGTGCTCTTCCGGTGCTGCCACCTTCCCGAGAAGGGTCCTTGTGTCTGAGTGGAGTGAACATGTGGTATTGGGGTCTTCAAGGGTGTGAACATCATCACAACTCTTTTTTTTTTTTTTTGGCTGTTCATGGACATCCCCATAGGTTTGTACCTGTAAGAATGTCATGGACGTCCATGAGCTCAGGTAGATCTCATACAGCCAGGGTGTCCTGTCCCTTGTGGGACAAGAACCATGCTGTTTGTGTTGGGATCCGGAATGGGGGTTGGGTGGAGGTGGGGGGGGGGGTTGTCTCACGACCCGGTCAGTCCTGCCAGCGCGGTAATTACCCCCAACAATGGACTCGCTCATCCCTGTCCGGCAGCGTCTGTCTCACAGCCCCTCACCCCCGCGGGCCCCCACTCCTGATCAGAGGTCATCGTCTGGGAGGGAGGTTAACTTTGAACTTGCTTGGCCCGGGGCTTCTCTGTTGCTGCAGGCCGATGGCTCACGGCAGGGCTTCCGCTCCTCAGGCCTCGAGTGCAAGGGCAGCCTTTGAACATCTGAGTCTGAGCTGTAATTTTTGTTTTTTGTATTTAATTTTCTGCGCAAACCTTGTTTGCGCCATTAATTTTTGCTTACATCACTACACTGGCTCCTCAACTTGAAAAATGAGACTGCAACTCTAACTTATTTTGTTTGTGAGTCCAGAGTCACTTTTGTCATTAAATCAATCACCAAAAGAAAGTAATACAGTCCTACCTTGATTTGTTTACTAGACTCTGTGAAAACTTAGGATTCAGCTGTAATAAATTTTATAGAGCTCTAAAGCTTTTCAACAAATATTTTCAATAATTAAGAGCTGCACTGAAATGATCTGTTGACCAATTATTCCCAAATTTGAATCAATTAACAATTAGAAAATGTTGTCCCAATAAACTTATATTTAATGCTGATTGTTTATTGATTCATTCCATAAACGTGTGATGTTTCTTATCTTGTTATTGATCGCTGGCACTCAGGAACACAAGACATGAGCTGTGAACACTGTGGAAGTGAGTTGAATTAAGGCGGTCCCAAACTCTTGTTTTGTTTGGATACTCTTTACTGCCATCTGTTGACGTGGCTGGTGAACACCAGTTATGTTCACACCTTTACAGGTAGAAATTTTAGAAGATGGATATGAAGGGAGTGCAGTTAAAAATAAACCAGGAAGTGTTCACATCTTGGGAATAACTCGACCATTCCTGATACAAGGTGCCAGTGTATTTGAAAGTTCAGTTTGGGCTTTGCGTAAAGTCTAGACCTGTGGCCAGATTAACAGCTATAAGATGAGTGTATGTTGTGTCTGGTTCTCTGGCCTTTGGCCTAGTTAGGGTTAGGAACTGACCTTTAACTCTTCCTCTGCTGACCTCCTGCCCCTGTGTCTCCCTCCCACCCCACGCAGCTCTGGAGGACTTCCTGACCTCCTTGGTGAGACAAGAGATGACACAGATGCCCCGTGGTGTGTATCACACAGCCCTGAGGGGGAGTGGTCTGCGCTCTGACCATGGTAAAACTGTGTCTGGCATCCCGGGCTTTATGCTGAAGACCTACGAGAAGAACAAGCAGCCCGGTCTCAAAGCTGGCCTTGCTGGTAAGGATACATAGTTCACCTGCACTTGCCCAGTGCTGCCCCTGCGGGGTGCTTTTTTTTGTCCCGTACGGCACATTCTTGCCTGACAGGTTCCTTCACACATACACAACCTGAAATGACCCCCAAGGAATGGGACCAGCACACCAACACACTCTGTAGTTAGTGGCTGTTCAAGATCACTCTTTTTACACTGCTAATAAGCACTAGGGCAGCCTCACAGTCCCAAGCTGTGGGTTCAAATCTGTCTCAGTCTCTGTGGAATTTGCATATTTTCTCCAAGATTGCAAGGGTTTCCACCGGATGATCTGGTTTCCTCTCACAGTCCAAAGACATTTGTTTCACATGACTCCAAAGTGCCTGTAGTCTGTGTGTGTGTCTGAGTGAATTAGTGTATGTCATTGCCCTGTGATGGACTGGTGTCCTCTCCGGGGTGTACCCTGCCCCATACCCTATTCTTCCAGGATAGTCTCTGGACCACCACAACACTGAACTGAGCAAGCTGTTATGTATAATAGATGCATAATGAGCATTATTTATTATTCCTAAGTTGAGACACATGTCTGACTTTAAAACAATTATGAAATAACCTTTCTGCTGCATGTATTGTTTTACAGTAAATGCAGCCTTTGAGGCTGTTGCTTGCTTTAGCGTTCCACTGTTAGTGCAGGCAACTCTGCCCTGCTGTTGTACACACGTGTCCCTGTGTGTTGCAGCCGGCCTGCTGCTCTGCTACGAGCTGCCTGTGCAGAGCGACCGGGAGGGACGACCCATCAGCCGCTTCCTGGTGAGCCGCGGGCGCAGCTACCAGCAGATGTTGGCAGCCCTCATCCACGAGGTACACCCCCCCAACCTAATGCTCCCATGGCTCCCTGTTTCACCTCCCCCCACGGACAGGCCCGATAAGGGCTTCCTTCCTGTGGTCATCCCTCGCGCACTTGACTGTTGTCTCTGGAGCAATTGAGGGAATCCGGGGCTCATTTCCACTCACATTAGTCTTTGTCATAACCCCCCAACCCCCGCATAGGGAAACTCAGTTCCGTCACTTCTATACATGGTGGCTCCAGGAAGACAGATCCATTCTGGATCATTCCTCATTTCCTCAAGTTTCTTCATACAGTGTGTTGAACTCACAGCAGTCAATATTACCATTAATAATTCAATGTAATTTGTTTTAATTACTGACACGACACCCCCACTGCTCTTATTGATCCCATTTGTCTGATTCGAGATCAGCTGTTGATGTCCACACGCTTCCAGATGCCATAACATTTTTGCACAACAGGCATTTGTCATTGTAATTTTTTCTTGTTGATGTGGTTTGCAGTGGTAGTAAGTAACTGTTGGAGATTTTCTGCCATGTCAGGCATAATTAATTTTCCAGCTGAGAGATCTAGTGAATGGGACACTTTAGCTCTGTTTTGGCCCTGGAGAATCCGCTTTTGTTTAGTTTCTCTTGGACATATGGAGCAGTGATGACATCACATCGCTGCTCGGGGCCCCTTGAGAAGCATGGGCCGGTCCTGGGTCCCGTCCCACCATTGTCTGTGTGCAGCAGACACCTGATCGTGCCCGCAGCGCAGGCAGCCCGTTATGTGTCGTGTGACCATGTGACTAGTTGCTAAATCCCTAAGTGTGTGTGTGTGTGTGTCTGTATTGAGGGGTGGGGGTTGGCACGGTTGCATTCAGCTGTGTGGTCTGAGATGGCTTCCCCGCTCTCTATAATGTATCAGGAGCTGATGGTGCCACCTGGTGGCAGGATGAGCCATTCTCATCCAGAGCTGCACCCAACCCAAAGTATTTTTTTCTCTGTTGCTCCTCAGGTGAACATCCAGCCGTCCGAGTGGCACCGCTCCATCCTGCTGCCCCAGGCATGGCAAGGCTTCATGAGCCGAGCGTTCCACGCTGTCCTCCAGGTGAGGTGCTGAGGGGTGGTGTCTTCTGCCTTCTTCCTTGGCTGTCTTTTCTGAGCTGGTCGTTCTCCATGTGCATGTGTCTGGAGGTTGCGCTCCTACAGTGGTATTTACTAAATCCCATATTCTTCACAGAGAAGAGGCTGTTGATGATGGTTATCATGATGTTAATAATGATGATGAAGAGCTGATTGTGATGGTTTTGATGATCGTGATTGTATGACAGTGGTGAAGACAATGCTGGTGATAGTGAAGACTGTGATGGTGATGTTGGTGATGATGACCCTGATGACATTAATTGTTATTGTGATGATCATGATGGAAATGAAGATGTTGGTAGTGATTATGATCATCACGATCGTGATGGTCCCACAGGGGCGCCGGGCAGACCTGGAGATGCTGCAGAAGAAAGGCAAGGAGAACCCTGAGGAGCTGCAGGGCCAGCAGCACCATGCCTGGCTCTGGTGAGTCCTGTGTCATCATCTTTGAAAGTCATTGCTAGCCAATATGCTGACAAAACGATGACCAGGTCCAGATGAGAGCAGCACAGCTATACACAGAGCACTGACAGACACTTTATTGATCATGGATGAAGTTGCACTTACAGATGAGTTCTGCTCAGGTTTAACAATGAAGAATGGATCAGCCCTCCTCCCTGCTTCCTCACACCTGGGGTCATGCTCTAATCCTCCTCCATGGAGGGGCGCACTGGTGAAATAGGGGCTGGTAGAGATGTTCTGCAGTACTTGTGTAGGGAGCACTACACACATCCTGACATTTCAGCAAACTGCTTTCAGATGCTGGGGGGGTAATGGGGTTCTGGGAATGTCTCTGTAGATCCCCCCAGACTTCTTACCATGCTTCATCTCTGTCCTTCCTGTGAGTGATAGGGTGGCGGAGAGGATCTTAGTGTGGGTCCTGTCCAGTCAGGGGCTTAGAGAAAACATTAACCACTCCCAGCACTGCTGACTCACCCCCTCCCTTGACTGTATGCTCCCTGCAGGGTCCGGGACCAGCTGACGAATGTCGTGAAGTCTGCGGCCAAGTGAGTCCCCGCCTCCTGCCTCCAGCTCCCTCCCCCTAGTGGGCAGGGCTAGCATGAGCATCCACATTTATATTTATTAATTTAGCCGACGCTTTTCTCCAAAACGACTTACAACGTTAAGGTTACACACACTCGATTCCAGTACCCTGCAGTCCTGAGCATATGTTTTTTTTATTAGATGTACAGTGTTTCTTATGTGTGAGTCAATGTTAGATTTAATATTTTTCCTCAACATGATGTCATAGTTACATTTATTTGACGATTTTCTCAAAGTGACTTACAATGTTAAGCTACTTACAATTTATGGTAAGTACTTTTCTCAAGGGTACAGCTGGAGGTGGGTTTCGAACATGAAACCTTTGGGTCCAAAGGCAGCAGCTTTAACCGCTATGTTACCACCTGGGCCCATGTTTAAGTGGGTGAAGATTAATATGCTGTACTCTTCAAGTGCCAATAGTGTTGCATGTTGCGGAGCTAAATCTCAGTCCAGACTGGACTGGAGGCTGCTGGAATTGGGTGTGATGGTGTTGAGGTGGGCTCTCAAAAAGCAGACTGCAGTGCTGGATGCTGAGTGGTGGATTCTGATACTCCGCTTATTTTCAAGTATGTTGCTGTTCATTTCCATACAGGGACAGCCCCGTGGTCCAGGGCAACTCCATATTGGCCCTGAGCGGCCTTGCAGTAGCACTGGCCAAGTATGAGAGCAGCCTCCCCGTTGAGCCCGAAACTGCTGGAGAGGTGAGAGGTTATGAGTGCCTGGAGGCCTCTGTTATAGCAGCTCCTGTTTGCAGGGGTTCCTCTGATCCATCTCCAGTCCATCCTTGAATTAACTTAAAGCAAAATACTCTGGGATTATACCTTAGGAGCACAAGGTTGTATAAAAGTCTTGCAAATAGCTATAATGAATAAACAATACTTTGTGAGGCTTTATTTGAACATTTTAGTAAGCATAAACCGCAATAAAATTAACACTTAAATGACTGAAAATAAAATTTTGTTGTCACCACAATTTCTGTTCAATGTCAGTTGTTGATAAATTCGTCTCTTAAACAGATCCTCGTTTTATTAGTGATCACCAGCGTTCAGGAACATCAGACTCAAACTGTAAATCCTGTGGAAGTGGGTTGAATGAAGGTGCTCCCACACTCCTTATTGGAGCTCTTTACTGGCGTCTGTTGGCTGGGCTGGTTGTGGTGTTCGCACCTTTACAGAGAAAATTTAGAAAAGGGATGTGTGAAGAATATGCAGTTAAAAATAAGTAATGGGAGAATATCTGTATCTTCAAAAAAATGTGTATCCGTCATTAATTATGGGTAGCCGGTGTAAAACTCTGTGAGGGCATGCATTCTGGATTCCAGGTGGGTCCAGAGTTCCTCTCCAACAAGCTTTGGATGACCATGGTAATGGATACCCTGCTGAGTGTGGTGAGCAGCGGTTACCAACCCAAAGGGAGGGTCTTCCCCTGGTTCCAGCATGTGAGTGTGCAGCGATACACAGAGTAACACACTTTAGCACAGCACAACATGCACAACACGTAGAGTAACACAGTGTGTCTACAGCATGGACACACACTTAATAATTCTTGGTTCTTAGGTTTTGTATCCTTATTAAACTCTTCTGTCCACAGTGATTTTCCACAGCATGACATTTACATTTATTGGACCAGTTTAGGAAAAGTTTGGTTTTTCAGGGTTCAACATCAGACTTGTTCCATAACCAGTATGCCTCTATACCAAGGCTAATGAGTTCCTTTCCAGTTGCTGCTGCTGCTGTTTTTGTTGTTGTTGTTGTTGTTGTTGTTATTATTATTCCTTTTTTCCAAGATGTACAGTGTTATACTGATTTACAGAGCTAAGTAGATTTTACTGTATCAACTCAAGGTAAGTATGTTGATCAAGAGTACTCTAGCGGGAATGGGGATTCGAACCCAGGTTCTTCATTTGCAAGGGGGCAGCTCTAATCACTGTGCCCTCTGTTGATACTCCACATTGTTGTGTTAATCAGAGGTCCTACTCTGGGGAGAACACGGCAAGCGCCATCGCTCGCTCCTGTGCCTGCCTGGGTCTGTCCCTGCTGGCCCCTGTGCTGCTCTCAGCCCACGGGGATGGAGCTTGTGAGGTCCTGGCCATGCTGGAACCTGGGCTCCCTGGGGGACAGGCCGCTGATGAGTCCCAGGCAGTGCAGTTCCACACGGGTCTGGCTGTGGGGCTGTTCCTCTGCTGCTTACATGGAGAGAGCGATGGGTGTGTACTGTGTGTGTGTGTGTGTGTGTGTGTGTGTGTGTGTGTGTGTGTGTGTGTGTGTGTGAGAGAGAAAGAGAAAGACACAGTTTTATCAGTTTGTGTCACACTACAGTAACAAATCTGGTTTTAATTCCATGCAGACACTGGTGTCATACAGGTAACAGTAAATGTGTAAAACAGCCTGTGTATGCTACGTAAACTGAGATCCGCTTCACGTATTTTGTGTGTGTGTGTGTGTGTGTGAGGCACTGCAGGAACGTCTCAGGACAGAAGATGAATGAGCTACTAATGAGCTCACTGGAGAAGCTGGAAGCCTGTTGCTTTGACAGAAACCTGGAGTACAAGTGAGTTAGTTTCCTGATCCTCGCCACTGCGTGCGTGCGCTGCACTGTCACCTAGTGGCTGGCAGAGGAGCTGCAGAAAGTTTTCATCGTAATTCTAAAGCCACTTTTACTTATATGTAACAGTCAAAAGCTTGAAAATACAGATGTCCATTGTCCCTCAGTGTATTCATGGATTAAGCGCTTGAAAAATCTCAGATGTGATCATAATAAATGACAACATAGTCTAAGACATTTAAATTTTAGGATTTTTTAATTAATTGAGCTATATCCAAATGTATAATAAAGTTATAATTATTAAAAATGAAATGCATTCTCTTTACAAACTCCTATTTAATGCCTGTTGTTGACAGATTAATCCCATAAAAATTTGCCTCATCGTTCCTCATTGTGTTGTTGATCCTTGACACTCAGGAACAGCAAACGTAAGATGTTAACACTGTGAATGTTACTGCCTGTTGGCATGGTGGGTCAACGCTCGTTGTTTTTGATCTGCAACAGACAGAAATTTTAGATTGGGAAGAAAATAAAATATAAAGTAATGGAAAATATATGAATTTTCAAAAAAGTTTTCCGCTCAGTTTGTGTTATGAGGTGGCCATGAAGTGTTAAAGACAAATAGGCAAATTAGTAACTCTAAAATTCATATCACATTGAAATGTACCAATAAAGATTGTGAAAAGTGACCCTCTGGATTATGGACTAATATTCCAGTGTGAAGGTGCAGCTGTCTCATGTTAAGCCCTTCTTAATGTCTTGCCTGCCCCTCTGCCCCACAGCACGGGGTGCATTCTGGGATTGGGCCTGGTCCTGTCCAGCATGAGCAGCAGCAGCCGGCTGGAACAGCGGGACCATGTGGTACGCTTGCTGGAGCAGCTGCTGCAGGAGCTGGAGGACAGCGGGAGTCGGGGCCGCATGCTCCAGGAGGTGGGACTCCTCTCCCTTAACCCCATCCTTGGTTACTGGATGCTCTGCCTACCTGCTCACAGTGCAGGTGCCAGTGTCACCAGTTCCTGTTCCCCACAGGTACTGGTCTATGCTGTGGCCTGTGTGGGGGTCTCCACCTTCAGCTCAGGGGTCATCGACGCCACCAAGGCCGAGGAGATCATGAACACCCTGCGGCGCATGGCTGAGGAGAGCCAGCAGGTGAGGTGCCCCTTGGAGCCCCAGTAGGAAATGGATTGTGAGCCCGAACAACATGGGACCTGTGGGAGTGGAAACCATGCACTTATTTAGCGGCTCCTTGTTTTCCAGGGTTTCCAGAGCTTTTCCTCTGTTGATATCACACTTTGTGTCTCAGTCCCTGTCCACGCAGACCCTCCACTAACGCTCCACGTGTCTCTTTTCCAGACTCCTGGGTTCGCCTTGGCTCTCGGCCTCTTGATTCATGGTCTCTCTGCCAGTGGACATGGCAAAGCAGAGGACCTTCATGGACGCCTGCTCGGGGCTTGGATCAAGATCCTGCTAGCTGAGGTGTAGTGGCTCAGCACTCAACACCTACTAGATCCTCTGAGAAAACTGTCCCCATCTCTGTCCTTCTGTCTCAGTCTGTCCCAGTGTCACAGTCTCTTTGCCCGCTATGCCAATCCCTGTCTCAGCATCCCAGTCTTTTTCCTAATCTGTGTCCCAGCATCCCAGTCTCTGTCTTTCTGTCCCAGACTCCATCCCCGTGTTTGTCCTTTTGTCCCAGTCTTTGTCCTAGTCTCTGTCCCAGTGTCCCAGTTCCTGCCCAAGCATCCCAGTCTTTTTTCCATTCTGTACTGGATGTTAAAGAAGACTATGGAAGCTGATGTATGAATATGCAGTCATTGGCTCTTTCAGGGGTGTCCCACGATGCAACGCCTGGCTGCAGTCAATGGGCTGGTGGCACTGGCTGGGTCTGAGAACTCCCTAGTCCAGGTACTTTCTTGCGCTTCTCCTCCTCTCCCTGTTTGTCCAGCAGTGTTGGCTGTGAGCGCTTCACAGTAGTGTGTGTGTGTGTGTGTGTGTGTGTGTGTGTGTGTGTGTGTGTGTGAGAGACGGTGAGAAGCTCTGTCTTGTGTGGGTGTTTGCCTTGTCCTCTTGTCCATGGTGATTTGTTTGTTCTCAAAAGTATTTTTTAAAGCAAAGGGCTGATCAGGACTGACACAATAAGTGTTGCTGTGGAAACGGTGGGGTCTGAAGTCAAGGTGGTGGTCTTTCTTTCTCCCACAGAAACTTTCTCACAGTTTCAAGCTGTTCATTGAGCTGAGAACATTGCTGCTGCTATCTGCGGGTGCGACCTGCCTACAGTACTTCACACACACCACATGGTGGAGCAGCAGGGCTTTATCTGATAGGCTGTACTTCCTGTTCCTGTGGCTCGGCCTTTCCTCCTTCCTTCCTGTGGATGACGCTGCTTTTCACTGTGCTCTCACTGACAAGGGGATGTGACTTGACTGACTCAGAAACTAATAAAATAAAAAATCAGCATTAAAATTTGTGTTGGGAAGCCAGTTTAACTGATTTTTACCCCTGTAAGTGCCCTCCTCCTCACCAGTTTAGCTTGTGCTACCAGAGGAAAAGTGTGCCACATTCTGGTTGGATTTACAGTTTTGGTGGGAAGTGCTATGGCCGTGTGAAGATGAGTTTGAACTGCCCGACTCTGTCGGACAACTCTGTGGTTGTGCATTTACCCCTGTCATTTGTCTTCTTCCAAACAGCTGAAGTCTGAAACAGAGCAGTCTCAGCAGCATGCCCGGCTCAACGAGGTCATTAGGGCCATCACCCAGGTAAGGCTGCTCCTCCAGGGTATTAAGAGGGCTGTCTCCTCTCAGAGAGTCAGGAGATCAGTGTGGTGATGCTGCTATTCACCTGCAGGTCATCACTTGCTCCAGCGCAATTGGGCTGCAGTCCAACGCCTCCTGCCTGCTTGGCCACCTGCACCTGGCCCAAGTGTCTACTAGTCACAGCAGGGCAGCAGGTGAGATGCTCTGGCCATGCCCACAGGGCATCTGGTAGACAAAGCTGATGTCAAGCCCCTTACATCCCTACCCAGGAACATTCACCATTCTAGCAGTGAGGTGAAGACTAAACCCTAGAGCTGTACTTTAAGTTGTATATATAGTTATATCTACAAGACCTGATCATCCACTACACCCCAACCAGATTGCTATGTTCCTCCACCTCTGCCCGCTTGGTGGTCCCACGCACAAAGGTCCAAAAGCAAAAGCACGAAGGTTCTTGGTTCTGGCTCCGATGTGGTGGAATGAACTCCCCCCCTCTCTCAGAACTGCTGAATCACTGTCCACATTTAAAAAGGGTCTTAAAACTTGTCTCTTCCGGATTCACTACACTGATGATCTCTTAAGTTTATATAATGTGTAAATGTTAATGCAGTATAACTTTGAGATCATATCCGTTACGCAATGGCTAAACCTTCACGCAGCTACTCCTGTAATGTAACGTAAATGTTTGTATGAAAAAAAAATGATTAGGAAGGCAATTAAAAAATTGTCGATATTCGGATAACGTTTTCTGCAGCTACTCCTATGATGTACAGTCGTAAAAAAGAAAGTACACCCTCTTTGATTTCTATGGTTTTACGTATCAGGACATAATAAAAAAAAAATCATCTGGTCCTTAGCAGGTCTTAAATCAGGTAAATACAACCTCAGATGAACAACAACACATGACATATTTCACTGTGTCATGATTTAGTTAGCAAAAATAAAGCCAAAATGGAGAAGCCATGTGTGAAAAACTAAGTACACCCTTACTGCTTCCATAGGAATTAAGACGGTAAGTAGCAACCAGGTGCTGCTAATCAAATGCCCTTGATTAATTGATCATCAGCAAGTGTGAGCACCTCTAGAAAAGCAGAAGTTTTGGCAGTTTGCTGGTCTGGAGCATTCAGGTGTGTGGTAACACAATGCCAAGGAGGAAAGACATCAGCAGTGATCTTAGAGAAGCAATTGTTGCTGCCAGTCATTCTGGGAAGGGCTATAAGGCTATTTCTAGACAATTTAAAATCCATTATTCTACAGTGAGGAAGATTATTCACAAGTGGAAAACATTCAAGACAGTTGCCAATCTTGCCAGGAGTGGACGTCCCAGCAAATTCACCCCAAGGCCAGACTGTGCAATGCTCAGAGAAATTGCAAAAAATCCAAGAGTTGCATCTCAGACTCTACAGGCCTCAGTTAGCATGTTAAATGTTAAAGTTCATGACAGTACAATTAGAAAAAGACTGAACAAGTATGCTTTGTTTGGAAGGATTGCCAGAAGAAAGCCTCTTCTCTCTCAAAAGAACATGGCAGCACGGCTTAGGTTTGCAAAGTTGCATCTGAACAAACCACAAGACTTCTGGAACAATGTCCTTTGGACAGATCAGATCAAAGTGGAGATGTTTGGCCATAATGCACAGTGCCACGTTTGGTGAAAACCAAACACAGCATATCAGCACAAACACCTCATACCAACTGTCAAGCATGGTGGTGGAGGGGTGATGATTTGGGCTTGTTTTGCAGCCACAGGACCTGGGCACCTTGCAGGCACTGAGTCAGCCATGAACTCCTCTGTATACCAAAGTATTCTAGAGTCAAATGTGAGGCCATCGGTCCGAAAGCTAAAGCTTGGCCGAAACTGGGTCATGCAACAGGACGATGATCCTAAGCACACCAGCAAATCTACAACAGAATGGCTGAAAAAAGAAAAGAATCAAGACGTTGCAATGGCCCAGTCAAAGTCCAGACCTCAACCCGATTGAAATGCTGTGGCGGGACCTTAAGAGAGCTGTGCAAAAACAAATGCCCGCAAACCTCAATGAACTGAAGCAACGTTGTAAAGAAGAGTGGGCCAGAATTCCTCCACAATGATGTGACAGACTAATGAAGTCATGCAGAAAACGATTACTTCAAGTTATTGCTGCTAAAGGTGGTTCTACAAGCTATTGAATCAGAAGGTGTACTTAGTTTTTCACACATGGCTTCTCCGTTTTGGCTTTATTTTTTTTTAAATAAATCACGACACGGTCTAATATGTCATGTGTTGTTCGTCTGAGGTTGTATTTACCTGATTTAAGACCTGCTAAGGACCATGTGATTTTTTTTTTTTTTTTTTTTATTATGTCCTGATACATAAAACCATAGAATTTAAAGAGGGTGTATTTTCTTTTCCACATGACTGTATATTATTTCATATGGTAGAAAGTAACAAACTGTACTTTAGAATCACATGTCTGCAACTGTGTCTCTTTCTACTAATGTAATGCACACATTGTATTTTCTATGAGATGTACGTTTCCCCAGGGGCGTGGTGGTGCAGCAGGTTTTCCCGGGTCCTGCTCTCTGGTGGGTCTGGGTTTTGAGTCTTGCTTGGGGTGTCTTGCGATGGACTGGTGTCCTGTACTGTGTGTCCCCCCTCCAGCCTTGCACCCTGTGTTTCCGGGTTAGGCTCCAGTTTTCCACGACCTTACTTAAGACAAGCAGTTTCAGACTCTGTGTGTGTGTGTGTGTGTGTGTGTGTGTGTGTGTGTGTGTGTGTGTGTGTGTGTAAGTAAGTGACTTTGGAGGAAAGCATCTGCTAAGGGAATAAATGTAATGTAAGCACCGTAACTGGATAGCAGGTGGCGTTGTGTTGAAACCTGGCGATTGCAGATGCAAATGAGCTGCATGTGCGAGTGCCCAACTACAACCATTCCCCGACATACGTCCAAGTTCCGTTCTGACCGACTGGTTGGGTCTCGAAATGGACGTTAAGTCAGACGTACGTTCGCATGGCATGTAGAAGTTGTATACCTGTACAACGTTCTTTTATCCTTCTTAATTTCTGTCGTTATCTAGCTTTTTTATTAACCAGCTTTATTAGCTGACATTTTATATGATCCTGTAGTTTTTTTTTTTTAAACATTTATCTGATTCTTTAGTGCGTATCTCATCAGTTCTATTTTTTACATTATGCAAGTTCTGTTGTAATTATCTCATTTTTCTTTAACCAGTTTTATGCACTGACATTTTTTTAAATCACTCTATGGTTTGTAAAAGGGGGCGTGGCCTGTGCCTGCTCTCTGGTGGGTCTGGGGGTTCAAGGCTCACTTGGGGTGCCTTGCGGCAGCCTAGCATCCCGTCCTGGATGTGTCCCCTCCCCCTCCAGCCTTTGTGCCCTGTGTTGCCAGGTTAGGCTCCAGTTCGCCGTGATCCTGTTTGGGACAAGCGGTTTTAGTCTGTGTATGTGTGTCTATGGTTTATTTAAAAAAAAAAAAAAAAAAAAAAAAAGGTTCTTTGGTTTTACTTTTTGCCTTCTTTGTACTTTTATGATGTCACCAAACACAGTACGGTAGTATATCATTTTTTTAGTTTCTATTTTATCGTTTTAAAGTATTTTGTGGAAACGTAAAAGCATAAAGGTGACATTGCATTTGGTTTATTGTGGTTAGCATACAGTTCATAGTAAAATAAAATGCATAAAACCATGTAATGGTTTAATCCAGCATGAAAATGCATTAGATTTACGTGAATAACAAGCGCTTACCGAATGGCAACTGAGACAGAGGCTGTGATGTATACACAATGCTGGGATATCGTCTGACAGTCACTAGCGTACACACACAGCTGTTCGCACTACCGGATGTACGACCAAGCGGAATTTTTATATTTACATCTATTTTTTCTTAATTTTTTAAAATTCATACAGTAATTTTTTTTCGTTTGTATGTGTGGATTGTCGTAAGTCGCATAGGTTGCAAGTAGGGGGAGAGGCTGTATATACATGGAAAAAATATTAAAATAATGTTTAATAGTATTTGCCATTTGCATTGTTTTCTTGTTACTGCAGAGTCCTGCCAGAAAACGGCAGTGTCCCCTGCTGTGGTTTTCGCACATGTGCTATAGATTAACGGTAATTTTTAGCACTCAAAAACACGGTTGTTTCACAGTGACAGAGCTTTTCTCAGTTTCTATAGATGGTGTTGAGATGTTTAGATGCACATCTTCAAATCCGGCTTGCCATCCTCTCTTCTCCTCCCCCTGCAGTTCCCCCCAACTTTGGCTATCTGACCGAGAGGAGTGTCATTAGAGCAGCGGTGGATTACATTATCGAAATAGGAAGGAAAGGTGCTGCTCTCGTCGAATCTTACTGACCGTACCCCTGTGTTTCCTTCTGTTTCTCCACAATGTTTTGTCTGGCTGCTTTTACCATATCTTGTCTTCATCACATGTTACCACATCCACGCTGTCAATTAGCATATTGCTTATTTACTTATGGAAGTTAGACATATGTGTAACAAAGCGAATGTTTAAGTGCTCAGTAGGAAAGTGTTGATCTCCTCGATGGCTGTGTCCCTCAGGTCCGGAGTTTGCCCACCCTCAACTGGTGAAGGTGGCCCTGGGACCCTTGGCAACTGTGGGCACCAGCTTCCAGTACCCCCCTGTCAACTGGGGTGCATTTCTCTCACCCTTGATGAGGCTCAATTTTGGTAACGTGGCCCTCCTCCACCTCCGTCCAGGCTGAATTATAATTAACTTATCATTGTAAGTCATTTTAGAGAAAAGTGTCAACTAGGTGAATAAATGTAATGCAAATGTAAATTATCAGTGTTATAATTGGCTCTTTTAAAACGACTACCACAAGGGAGCTGTTGTCTTTCTGAAGGTTCTGGGTTCAAGCCCCCCGCCTTCTGTCATACCCTTGGTCTTACCCTGAATGAATAATGTAAAAATTATCATTCTCTATATATGAGTAAATATTTATGCTTACTTACCTTTGTCACCCCGGACAAAGCTATCAGATAAGTTAATAGTAAAGTTTTGTTTATTTAGTTTTGCGACATTTTTCCAAAAGGAATCTTTCATCAGGAATCTCATCAAGAATCCTTCCTCTCGCAGTATCCAGATATGTCCACCAGCCCAGATGTGCATCAGCACTGTCTTTCTCAACTGGTCCCGTCTCTGGTCACTGTATTGCAGGCGAGGAGGTGCAGCACCACTGTGTCGAGCTGGCTGCCTCCCAGTGCCAGTCTTCCCAGAGTGCCTCTCTCTTCCTGGGCATGTGGCTGAGCCCACCCCTAGTGCACAGTCTGAGTGTGAGTGTTATTAGGACAGAGCAGCCCCTCCAACTGCTTAATGTTGGTCAGGAAGTGGCTTTTATGATCCACTTTTAACACGCGTATTGATGTACATTGGAAAGTTATGCTTCTTATTTCGTTTGGAGATCGTGACATTAAATTGCGATCTTGGAGACTGTGGTTTAGATGTTTAGCTGATTTGAAAGCAGCTGCTTTCTGTGACTCTACTACTACTTGTGTTGAACTGTTTATTATGCTCATCATTATTACATATATCTCCAATGAAAATATGTACACCAAATACCAATAGTCCCAGTGTGGTAGCTACGTTTTGTTTTATACAAAATGTTTAATTTTGATTCATTGGTTTTGACCATACTGTGCATAACTCTGCAATTATGCACACTGCATTAGTGCTACTAATGCTATTCGCTAAACAGCCGTTGGCTCTGTAATGTAGCACTTTGCTTTTGACTTAACAGCAATAGTTAGGATGGCTTGTTCCCATAGGCTGAATATCACGTTCGGAGTAGTGTGTTGCTGTTGAGGAAGCGCAGAAGCTGGGTGCGAGGGTAGTTGTTTGTGTGACTGGTGAAACCAATGGTCAGTGGTTCTCCTTCCCCAGCTGCGGACAAGGGCCCACTTGTACAGCTCCCTCCCCACCTGGATGAAGCACGTAGCTAGTGACAAACTGCAGACCTATGTGGAGGTGCTGGGCGTGCAGCAGTTCAGCCCGGAGAGCCGGCCCCAGCGCATTACCCTCTGCCTGGCCGTGCTTGAGGGACTGACCCAGGCCATGGCGCTGCCTGATCCTTCACAGAACATCTGGGATATTCTGCGCTCGGCCACAAAGGGGATCTTCACTCTCCTACCTGACTGCATCCAGGTACTGTCTCCATTCTTGAGCTGGACCTTGTGCTGGAATTGGAAATCCCTACTGTGTCTTTATCAGGGTGGCGTGCAGGAAGTGGCACTAGGCTCGTGGTTCGTGCTTTGGTGGGTGATGCTGATTCAGGATTCAGAGCAGCGCTGCGGCTTCTACGTCTCTCTTCCTGCTAACGTAATGCACGCATTGTACTGTATTTTTACGTGATGTGCATCGCTTTGGAGAGAAGCGTCTTCTAAATGAATACATGTAAATGTAAGTGCAGTGTCACTTCTGTGGTGGTGAGAAAACGTTGGTATTTTTACACAGCAAAGGTTGGATAGGGAAGCAGTGATATCGAGACAGAAAACACTGTTTGCACCGTTTATTCAAGTGGAAACCCTTTTTTTTTAAAAGAACATTTTAAAGCTGTTGCAGCTGCAGAAAAAGCAAGGAGTAAAGAATATTGATTACCCCATTTTACAGTGTTGATTATTTTCTTAGCTCTTTCACAAAAGCCTTGGGGTTTCTTTGCAATGTTTTCAAGCCATAAATTAAATAATTATTCAGCATACTACTACTACTACTACTACTAATAATAATAATAATACTAATAATAACCAAATTCCAATAACTTGGAATCTGGGAATTCTTGGTTCAAGACCCACTCTTGCTGTAGTACCCTTGATCCCTGAATTGATATGGTAAAAATTACCTAGCTGTACAAATGGATAAAACAGTAGCACAAAGACTGCAAGTCACTTTGAAGAAAAGCATCAACTAAATGATGATTATTATTATTATATGTTAATCATTACCAGTTCAAAATTTTTGGACCAAACCTTTGTTTTCAGTGTGGATGCAGTTGTGCGGTTGTCATACTTAATGGAATTTTTCTTCTTTCTTTGGCAGGATGGTGAAGTAGACCTGTATGTGGGAATTGTTAAGTGTCTCTCAGAAATGGGAGATACAGAGATTGACAGAATAACTCATGTCACAAAGGTGAACCAGTCCAATGTGTAGCGTGCGTTTACGTGTGTGTGTGTGTGTGTGTGTGTGTGTGTGAGAGAGAGAGAGAGATCAGCAGCAGCGTTTGAGTCTTATATACTGTGCTTGTCATGACAGTCACTCTCAGGGTTCCACCTGTCCACTAATTACCACTTTACTGGCTTCTTTCTCTGGCGAAAGTAGAGTGGGGGATGTTTGAACATATTGAGTAGAAGCAGAGTGAGAGCCTCTGTGTGTGTTATTGTGTCACATTTACTTACTGTTCAAACATCAGACCTCCAAGCCCCTGTACAGCTGATGTGAGTGTGTCAGGTGGATGCTTTAGACACATAGACAGGATTATCAAAGAACAGTTTGTCTGTGTGGATACCAGTGTTGCTGGTTTGATTTTGGACCCCTTGTGCATAAAAGCACCAACTGACCAGAGGTGGAGAAGCACAGTACTCTTGCTGGAGTGTAGCAAAACACCTTGGGTTTAGGGTCAGAAACACCACAAATGAGATTACATTCATCATGACTGTAACAAACAGTCAAGGGGAGGAGCACAAGTGTGGAAAAGGTCTTAATCGCAAAGCCAGATGTGGCTGGAGGTTAGGGACTGGTGTTACAGCTCCTCTGGGATGTCCCCACAGGCCAACTTGGAGAAGGCGGGCTTTGTTTTGGCCTGCCTGAGTTCCCAGGGCCGGGTGCCTCTTCTGGCCCTCAATGACATCATTGCTACTGCTCTCATGCGGAGTCGACAAGAGGAGGTCATATGGATGCTAAAGCAGAGCTTCTACCAGTCACGCCTGGTCTCAAACCCTAATACAGGTCAGTGCAGGGATTACTTCCAACAGCACCACAGGTCAACGCACTCCTTGCCAACCCTAGCGTAGGTCAACACTCCTTGTACACATGCCAACATGTGCATTGTCTTCCAGCACTGTTGCAGGTCAATTTCTCCATTGTCACTTGCTAAAATTAGGCACTTTATATTGCTCTATATATGCATGCTGCTTTGTCTACAACAGGTGTGCTGAAGAGGATGGAGTGGCTGTTGGAACTAATGGGCCATCTTCGCAATATTGCTTACGGCACAACACCGGTGAAGAGTGGCGATCCCAAGCAGGTATCTCAGAAACCTCCAGTAGGCTGTGCAACAGGAAACTGTGTGTGTGTGTGTGTGTGTGTGTGTGTGTGTGTGTGTGTGTGTGTGTGTGTGTGTGTGTGTGTGTGTGTGTGTGTCACTGATAAAGATCTAGTTGAGGCTGAGATGGGTTGAGAGTCAACAGAAAGTCTAAATATGAGCAGTAGCCGCTCAGCTGGGGGTGTGATATATAGTTGCCATTGGCTAATCACAGCTGCACTTCCTGCACAGGCCACCAACTTCCTGCTGCAAGTGTTCTGTGCTGCTCTGCTCACCTGGGCAGACCACTCCATGCCCCTGCTCCAGGGTGTCGCCGCCAGCTGGTTCCCTTGGAAGGAGGACTTGGAGAACCCCAGTGTCCTGTACAGACCCCACCTGACCCCAGAGTCACTCCCCATGCTGGACCTGTTGGTTCTGCCACACACCATTCAGCAGCTGCTCAGCAAAGAGCCGTGGAAAGGGCAGACGCAGAAGGTAGTTCTGCACCATGAGATCTCTTCTTCACATTTATTTTTTATTATTCCTACTTTCAGTGGGGGCGTGGTGGCGCAGCGGGTTTGGCCGGGGCCTGCTCTTTGGGTGAGTCTCGGGTTTGAGTCCTGCTTGGGGTGCCTTGCAGCAGACTGGTGTCCCGTCCGGGGTGTGTCCTCTCCCCCTCCAGCCTTGTGCCCTGTGTTGCCCGGTTAGGCTCTGGTTTGCCATGACCCTGCTTGGGACAAGCGGTTGTAGACGCGTGCGTGCGTGCGTGCGCACATTGTTCCTTTTTTCAAACAACTTATATTCCTCTTTCTTGAGATTCACTCACTAGTTACAACTGTGCAATTTGTTCATTTCTGGGAAATTCTTCGCAAAGTGTTCATAAACATGGATCTGACTGTAAATTGTAAACATGTGATCTTACACTGATAAACAAAAGTGTTATTTTTTTCCACTTGAAGTACAAGAAAAAGACGTACCCATACTTTAAGTATTTTAATGATTAATAGTAATTTTATTGTGTCGAAAGTGAGCTACAACATTATGTTTGTGCACGAAGTTGCATACAGTTACTTATCCATTTGTACAGCAGAGAGTAATGTTTCAATTCAGGGTTAGTATGTTAATCAACAGTACAACAGTAGGAGGTGGGATTCAGACTCAGGTTCTTCTGTTGCAAGGTGGTGCCTCTGAACACTTTGCCACCTGCTGCCCAACTAGTTCTTGCTGAACACTACTGTTTCCACATGTGATGGAATAATGATTTCCCTGTGCTGATATTTTGGAGGGGTGGTGCAGTGGGTTGAACCGGGTCCTGCTCTCCGGTGGGTCTGGGGTTCGAGTCCCGCTTGGGGTGCCTTGCGGCGGACTGGCGTCCCGTCCTGGGTGTGTGTCCCCTCCCCCACCAGCCTTACGCCCTGTGTTGCCAGGTTAGGCTCTGGCTCCCCGTGGCCCCATATGGGATAAGCGGTTCAGACAGTGTGTGTGTGTGTGTGTGTGTGTGTGTGTGTGTGGTGATTTGGATGTGCTTCTATGTTCAAATTTAGCGTAAAATGTAAGATATTTGGTATAATTAGTTCATAGGCATATGCAGATGTTTATTTTTTTAATGCACTCTAACTGTATAAGACAGCAGATAATGTTCTCTGCTTTCCCCATGGTTTTTTTTCCTTCTCCTGAAGGTGAATGCAATCAACTGAAACGTTGATCAAAAAACTTGCACGGTTCTTTCTCGTGAAGTTTCTCGTGCCCGTCACGCAGTATGCCATGACTTCATTTAAATGCACTGTGAGAGGTGCTATCATACAGTGTTTGCAGTGAAGCATGTCTCACCAACGTCTCCCTGTCATTCAGTTCATTGAGTGGTTCTTCGGCATAGCAGAGGCTCCCGTGGAGCGACTGTCCCAAACAACCATCCTGGCTGCCAAAGGTGAGACAACCGTGCTTCCACTTGTCTCTGCATGACTGACCCTGCATCCTGCGACTGGGACCTGTTTGTTTGTATATTTTGACTGTTTAGCGTGTTCATTTGGCTTCCCCCCTCTTGTGTCAAACAGCTGTGCTCGTTTCCTTACGACACCTGCCGGAATTCCGGAAGAAGGGCGTGTGGACCCGGGCTTATGGCTGGTGACGAGATGCAGATATGCCGGGAGCAACTGTTGAACTGCAACCCCACAGACTGCTGGGACATCACCACTGAAGGTGGTTGAGGGGGCCATGGAGCGGCAAGGGATGGATGGGAGTGTTACGTTTCGCAACCCATGAGATTGAACAGTGATGAATCAGCACCATTGCATTTTTTGCTATTACTTTTACAAAATCTTTTCCTCATGAAGTGGTAACTGTTACAGATACTTCCATCTTTCGTCATTAGTATTTCATAAGAGCAGAGCAGCTGTGGTTTTTTTTAAGCCTGATTTCTTTGCAGCCTTTGAAATAAAATGCTTTTGCTCTGGTGTCGTCTCAACATCTTCTGTGGCATTACTGTAACATAGCACCTGATCCCCTCCTGTGATCTTTGGTCTTCGTGCTTAATTTCCTGATGCTGGAATCAAAAGTCAAAAAGAACAAGTAAAGCACCAACTCAGCCGCAGCTGGGCAGTAGGACTGGACGGTGTCGTTGCTACAGGTCACTTTATTGGCACATTCATTCCTTCCTTCCCTTACTACTTCAGATGCCTGAGAGTTATTTTGAAGTCTACATTGTGCATGTAATTTTGCTGATCTAGTTGGCGGGAGCTGTACAGATGAATGTTTGTCTGCTCCAGCTGAGGTGCTCTCCTGTCCGCTTGCTCGGTGGACGCTCAGAGGCAGCCACTATTCACTCCAGATGTTCCCCTCTGGCATTGTCTGCAGTCCGGAGCGTGACACTACATAAAAGGAATGTGCAGACATCCAAAACACAAACTTCTTTTTGTGTGACATGTGTGCCTATGGTAGGGCAGCTTCCTGAAACAGATATGGCCTTCAAACCCGCGTTGGGTAAAACAGTCTTGATATTCCGTAGTGCCTCCAAAAAGCACCAAGTAACAATTTCTTCCTCAGGGTTCCTTATCAAACAGCCTCAGTTTAGAGTTAGAAAATGTTGATTCCATTTGCTGGCTGTTGCCATGGAAACAGCTACAGAAGCTGTGGGCTTGCTGGGCCAGACTTTTGAATGTCACTTTCTCTTCAACTTCTTATTCCAGGTGTCCAGCTGCTGCCTTCTGTCCCTCATAAGCTGCCATTCGGCAACACAGGCGCCTGAATGTGGACACATCGGTTTGTTAAACTGCTGATCAAACCCCCATAAATACAGAAGGGCGTCAGTGTCTGTACTGGCAGAGTCTGTGTGCTTGTTTCAAATTACAAAGAGGCTGGCACAGACTTATCCATTTGCACACCTAAATGAGTTTGTAAGAGGGCTTGGGTGGCCTTCACAATGCGTTTGAGTACTCTTAAACATTATACTTACACAATTAGCAATACCTAAATTATTATTAGAAGCCATTACTATTAAACATTATTCATCTCAGCTCTTTGTCCAAGGCACCTTACTGTGTTATGTTTGTACACTAAGCAACCTACACCGATTAATCAATTAATAGAGCAGGGTAATTTTAATTATATCAATGGTACTATAGCAGAAGCAGAGATTCAAACCAGGCTCCTTGGATTGCATGGTGATGCTCTAACCGGTACAGTTTAGTGTCGCCCACGCTGCTGCCATAGGCTTTGAACTGCAGTGAGTGTGTCAGTGGTGACATGATCCAGTTGCTCTTACCGGCAGCCAACAGGGGCAGGTAGCCCTGGAGGAGGTATGGCAGATGGATGGATGCTGATGGTGGCTGTGTCAATCCTGCGTTTTGGGACCTGAAGTAGGGCAAGGCCTGGAAAACAGTCACCCCTGTGGGAAATGAACATGTTTGTCATGGCAGTGGAGGCAGAACTCTGCATCCCAGGCATGGCCATTCCCCACGGGGACGCTCTCCTCCCCGCACCGAATGCCAGCCAGCTTCCCGTATTCCCTGACGGAACCCGGATATGGGCTCCTTACATCTGCGGATCTGCGGTTTGTCTGTTATATAATTACATGTTTGTTCTGGAGCCTGGGAAGTGAGAAATTCATGTTTTGTCATTTACTGTTATTGTTAGGAATTTGAGCATCCTTGTCCAGGCTTGTCGACAGGCGGGAACACAACCCCCATCAGCTCCCTCACGGTTTTAGTCCCTGTTTAGGTGGAGCGGTGCTCAAAGGAGACTGCGGCTCTCTTTTCAGTGTCGGGTCACTGTTGGGTTTCCCCACATGCAGTTCCAGTGTAAAGTGAAAGTAGACTTGGGAAGTAGTATTTGTTCAAATGTGGAACTGAACAAATGAGCAAGTCTGATTAGGAAATAAGGCACCGTGTCTTCCCAGCTCTTCTGCAGCAGTTCCCCTTGTAGGACCCTTGTGTGTTCCTTTGATTTCAGGGTTTTTCCACTTTGTCCCGTACAGGTGTCGCCCAGGAGGACGCTCTCTTTTCACTGGTACTGTACCTGGAGTAATTTACTGCTTTTCTTCAGAAATAATGTGGAAGGTGCACCATGTAAGAATGATTTCAAATAACATTTTACTGTTCATTACATGAGCTGCAAAGCAGAACTAAGAACAGGCTCCTGAGACACCAAAGCAGTTCAAGGAGCTAAAGCTGCAGAGTCCGTAGAATATCGGTCGATGGGTGAGTTGTGTCTGTGCGGATAGTTTGGGTGCATCTCAACGCCGTTTTAGGCAAGTGTTTGGTCACGATAATGACTCAGGAAGTGTATCCTGCTGCATTTTTGTGGCTGATCTGTGACTTGGCAGAACCATCCTGTCCTCCACCCACTTTTGACTAATGGTGCGGAAGGAAATCCTACCTTCTTGCACGGCACAACGTGAGCCTCGGTGACTCTAGATGACGGCCGCAGTTGTGTTCGTGGTCCGAGCAGAACGGTGTCCGTCTCGCATACCTCACGTACCACAATCTGACACTAATGAGCTGTCATCGAAGTACTGAATCTGCTGTAGTTATGAATAGAGCTACCACATGGACCGTGTCCATATCATCCAGGACTTTGTGCATAAATAAAGCTGTATCACTTAGGCAAAGTCACCTGGATTAACCAGTTGGGACCAAACATGTCTAACCAGGTCTGATCCTGATCATACAGGTGTGCCTTTTGGAAGATGAGCCATTGCTGTTCCATAATTACGTGCAGAGTTATTACATGGTAAAATTAAACCCATCCTGACATTTACAGTGCTGATTCAGCAGGGAAGCTGCTGGCGCCCTGAGGAACTGCTGCTAAGGCAATGGTGGTGACGAGGCGTACCTTCTGCCAGCACGGAGAGCGGGTACACAGGGATCCACAAGGTGTGGTGTACCCACAGCATGTTGAGCGAAGGCGTGCTGAAGAGGCACATGAGCTGATGGGGATACCTGCACAGAAAGGTATGAGGTGTTCCTCAAGATCCCGGTTCAGGAGAGAGGTCATGGCGCACCCCTCATCATGACCGTGCATTTCTTTATTTTTCTCACAGTTTTCTTCATATTACAAGATTTGTACACTAAGCTACTTTTAATGATTTATTGATTTATACAGCTGGGTAATTTTTACTAGGTTAGTTCAGTTGTTTCAATGAACCGATATAAGTTCGCTGTAGTGATGCCATCGTTCCCGAACTAAGACTCTGGTTGCGTCTTTCAACTTGGGACACTAATCGACAGGCTGATTACAGCTTTCAACCCAATGAATCGTTCTGGTTTCTGGGTCTAACGTCCTCACTGTGCACTGGGCAAGCATCACAACGAGGTGTTCCCATGGTGACTAATGGAAATAACCTGCTGAGTGCCCAAGCTGAAGACAAACCTACATCGTCTCCAGGAACTGGCAGAACATCACTTAAGATGCTTCTGAGTTGGTCAACCTGTTATCAACAGATATCTTCTTCCTCGCTCCTCCAATTGTTCAGTGGAGAACTGGAACAAATGCAAGTCATTGAACGGAATGATCCTATTGCTGAGATCCAACAACATACCGTAAGAGGCCCAGGACATTCCAAAGGTAAAACAGGGCACAAACTATGGGTTTAGTCTGAATTTCTTCTTCACCAATGATCACCACAAACAAGAGGAAAATCCTTTCTGTGACCTGTAAATCCAAGTAAAAAAAAGACATGAGAACAGACTAAATGCAAATAATACGTTGCAGGGGACAGCTGGAGCTCACCTTTGTAAACTCTTTGTGTAGAAAGTATAGTTTGGATCTGGTCTGAAACCAAAAAATGAGAGCCCAACCACTATTTGTCCCAACTTGATCTGCATCAGAATAGCATGATTTTTTAATGGGATGAAACTCACTTTAATCAGTCCTATGATTTCAGGAAAAAAAGAACAAAAAAAAAAACTGGCTTAACAGTACAACTTATAATGAATGAAGAAGCCAAATTTCACACACACACACACACACACACTTTCTGAACCGCCTGTCCTATTCAGGGTCGCAGGGAGCCAGAGCCTAACCTGGCAACACAGGGCGTAAGGCTGGAGGGGACACACCCAGGACAGGACGCAAGTCCATCTCACGGCACCCCAAGCAGGACTCGAACCTCAGACCCACCAGAGAGCAGGACCCGGTCCAACCCACTGCACCACTGCGCCACCACGCCCCCCTGCAGCCAAATTTAATTTAGATTATTTCACATTCCCATGCTGCTATTCTAAATTAACAATAGTGCCTATTTAAGATGTTTACATAATGTGTCTTTTGCAACAAACACTTGAAATTTGATAGCGTGCAACCACAAACCCAACCCGTTCCAACCTGAGAGACATGAATTGTTATCCACCTCTGCAGGGAACATGTTCCTGCCTGCTGTCGGTCCACTTGCTGTAGGCTAGGGTGGGGGCCTGTCCCCCGGGGAGCGTACCTGTACAAATCGAGGCAGGAGGGGCCCTTTCTCGAGCCCGTCTGCGATGTGGAAAAGCTCCAGGGCCGATAGCAGCTGGCAGGAACTCATAACCACGCCGACTGAGTAGAAGGTATCGTCCAGGGCATCTGCAGTGAGGGCACGTGTCAAAAGAGGAGGGAGGAGTCTGCGATGGACAAACACCCCGAGACAAGGAGCAGTGTGGTGGACTTGGCTTTCTGGTATCGTGCTGAGTTGGACAATACACTAGAAACCAAAGTGCTGGTGGAAAAGCGACGACGCGCTACTGTGAAGGTCCCAGCGGAACGGACCGTTTGTTCAGTAATCCCCCTCGGGCACCCGAATGTGCGGCTCCTGCAGTTGTTCGCTGATGCTGATTGATGTTTCGCGCTTCTCGACCTCAACTGTCCCTACAATTTATTATTAAAGTAACTGCAGAATAGCGTCATGTTAATGCCGTATAATGTCGTAACAGTGTGGCCAGTTGTTTTGTGCACCCTCCTGTTTAACGCATTGTCCTGCGTGCAGCTCTCGGATCAGAGTGTGTCTCTGATTTGAGATAAGAACAGTGTTTAATTAGAAAAACGGAGGATGTAGTGATTATTGATTATTTATATTAATTTGTATACATAGTAATTATTCCATTTATATGCAGTGCTTTACCTCCCCCAAACGACAGGAATCTGGCAGTCATGTTGGCAAATATCCACGTGTGTCCACAGAACTGCAGCAGGTTATAGAGGAAAAGGTACATCAACCTGATGCTGCACCTGAAAGGGAGGAGGCGAAACAATGACACAAAGGTGTTGTATTGGTTGTAAACGTGTTGTATAGGTGTTGCACTGAAACTCCTCAGTTTTGAGCCATTTAAAATGAGTGGAATTCAGTGTCACTCATGATAAGTGTCATTATTATTCCTCTTTATTTATCCGACATCTTTGTCTGTGGGGACTTACCTTGTGAATCAACTTTACAATGAGTCAGTTTTTTTTAATAGCAGGATATTCAGACTTAAATCAGAGTAATTACTTTGATCAAAGGTATTAGAGCAGGGTTACCACTGTATTTTAGCTATGTCACTTATCATAACTGATTATTTTGATGATTTACTAGGTATTTAAACAGTACATACTGTATTTGACATGTTTGATTAATCAATGTTTATAAGGTGTTTAAAAATGTGCACATTGAAAAAATATGCACGCAAATATGTAATATGTTTCAGAACCTTGGATTGGTTTCTTCAAAAGCATTGTATCATTCAAGCGTTAGAGGTTCAGAAGAGAGACAAGTTAAGGACCCAGAAACTGAAATATAGTATTAAGCATTATTATTATTATTATTATTCAGTAACGTGCATTACGTACCACAGCGTGCAATCATGTTAGTGTATTCATAAAAATGTATGTATGCATATGCAAGCCCATTGATATTACTTTATATATATGTGTATGTGTGTGTGTGGATAATGGTATTACAATTTAGCAAATACGTACAATTATGGGAGGAATGGACAAGTTTACAGCACCTGACAGAAGGCAAAAGTTCAGTCCATACAGTATATACCACTAGTGTGTTGTCAGCTGAGGACCTGTCACGTTACATGAAACATTTCCCATTATTGGACTCTACCCATGAATCCTAAGCGTGAAAAGTGATAAAGGTGTCTGATGCGCCCATGCAAATGCATCAAGAGCATTCTTGCCTCGTAGTAACGGCTCTTCCTTACCTCATTTTGTGCTGCTCTTGCGAGGTCTGCTGCTGGTGTATCTGAAGACCGTTCTCACATTTCAGATGGAGAGGAAGGAACTGGGGGAAGGAGCTCTTTGGCCCAGCGTGCTCTGACGTCACACAGACGGTCATGTTCAGCCTATTCTCTTATTTATTATGCTCATGCCAAGCTTTCCTGTCTCCAACCATGTTGGAATATGAGCAGAGACCCGATGAGTGCACACACAGTCATGCAGTGCATATAAATATACACAGAAAAGAAACAGATGGGCTTTTATTAACTTATATCAGCATTGCTTAGTCAGTCTACTGATGATTTACACTGTCCAGTTCGTGTGTGTCTGCCGTCTTCAAAAAACTAGCATTCAATTAAAATAACGTCTAAGAGTGTAAGAAGGTCCCTGGTGTGGTGGTGTGGCAGCCTGCTGTGCTCTTTTTGCCATTCCAGTGGTAGAAAACAAAGCTGTGTGGACAGGAGTCAAATATGCGAGACATCTCGAGTGGAAGTTCCTGATCGGCTCTCGCACCGCAGCCTGATCGCTGTAGTTCGTATGCAGAATGAATATGTCGTGTACCGTTAGATATTGTCCCTAATGGAAAGACTCACCTGCGCAACTGAACCGGTGCCACGTCCTCACAGCCGTGCAGGACGGAGATGGATCATTTCCACTTTGTGCCCAGTCTGCAGGTTCGCTCACGAAGTCCTTTCTTGGTGTGCGATCAGCGCTCCCTGGGCGGGTTCACTAATATCCACTATGATATTCTTGTGACGGTTGTGACATCTAGTGGAAATGGTGAGGGAGCCCTGCCTGCTGGGGTCCAGCTTCCTCACTGAGACTGAACTCAGACTATTTTGTAACAGAAACTATGCCGATAGTCAATATTCACTGTACTGATAGACATGATGAGTCTGATTTATAAAGTACCATAAATCCCGGAATGTATGTACAGTTTAGGCTGATTCGCACAATTAATATTGTAATTTGTGCTCTTTTTTTCACACATTGTGAATATCAGTTGCTATTGTGGCATTTGTTTTGTTGAAATTATGTTTTAAATAGAAATCTGGGAAGAAGCCATTCGACCCAGCAACAACCTGTCCGTTACAAATACAGCATTTAAGCCTCAATCCATCTTCTCCGAGGGCTCTTCCACCTCCGTCTGATCCCGGTGCTCGCCCCCGACAGCACCTCATGGCTGGGTTCGTATATCAAGAGCCTCCGTTACATCAGCTAATCTGCAGCTTGAAGCTCCCCAGCGGAGTTCTTGACAAAATGTAAGTACTCAGCCATTCTCCTCCAGCCGCTGCCAGAGCACGAGAGAGCTCAATGCACGTTCAATCATATTGTAATACTGCGTGTTAAAGATGTTCAGTAGACTTAAGACAACTTTAATTTATAAAATTAAATAACATTAGAATATATTTATTGTTGGAAATGGAGGCCTGAGATAACTTGTTATTAATGCAGTTTTCTTTGTGCATTTTTGCTTAATATTTGTGTTTGAATATGGACAGCTGGTAGCGTAGTGGTTGGAGCAACTGCCTTTAGACACCAAGGTTGCAGGTTTGAGCCTCCTCTCTAGCCGGAGTACCCTTGAGCAAGGTACTTACCCTGAATTGTTCCACTAAAATTACTCAGCTGTATAAATGGGTAAATACTTGTAACCTTAACATTGTTAAGTTGCTTTGGAGAAAAGCATCAGCTAAATGAATATTAATATAGAAAATGCATAATATAGCAGGCTACTGTAGCTTTAGGAAAAAAAGAAATCCAGAATTCTTTCAAAAATTGTGCTTTCAGGTAAAAGCAAGAAGGCAATATTACATTCTGTACATATGAAAAATTAATATTACAAAGTGCTGAAATAAGATAAAATTTAACTTATTCATCTGACGACCATTTAATGTTATTCTGCCTGCAATTATTTACCCATTTATCTTTCAGGTGTCTGGTCCACTAAAACAAGCAAATACAAGAATAGTTTTTCCCTCAGGACATCAGTCTCATGATCAATCAAATCTCCCCTATAGGTCTCCTGTCAGTGCAGCAATATCCAACCACTTTTTTAATTTAATTCTTATTTACTTTTTTTTTTTGTATTTTTACTACTATTTATACTCTCATGTTTGCATACTCTGTAAGTATGTTATTTATTTATTCTGTAATTCTGTGTCAGCTGTTTGTCTGTAAATACTGGAAGCATCAAGAGCTACAACAAATTCCTTTTGTGCATCAGCACGCTTGGCCAATAAAACTCATTCCGATTATACAGCAGGGTTGTTTTCATGAGGGCAATTTAGAGGAAGTTTTGCAAGTGCAGGAGGTGGGATTCAAACCCAGGTCCTTTGAGTGCAAGAATGCAGCTCTAACCACTACACCACCTGGTGCCCCAAATTTGGCAACTGGCCATTGACAATGATTTACCAGTTTATCCAGCTGAGTATTTTTTTTTTACTGAAGTAATTCAGGGTCAGTACCTTGACCAAGGCTACTCAACCAGTGGGGGGCAAGACTTGAACATGCAAATTTCAGCTGAATGTGATTAACCTCTGTTTCACCAGTGTTTAAGTAATGGTCAAAGGTTGCTTTGGGTGATATAGAATCCGCAGTCTTGTAGTCGTCTTAAGCAACAGACAGATTTGACTCCTCAAAGACACTCCTTAAATTGTGAATTGGCTCCAATTAAATTTGCTCACCGCTGTCCCTAGTGGCGACATGTGGACCTGCATGAAAAAATGAGCCGTCGCACGAGGGTTTTGCGCTTTAAAAAGCCGAAAGTGGCAAGATCACAGTATCGCTGTTTATCACATTTGTCATTTTTTTTTCATCTTTATTTCCTCCTTTTTGTCCTCACTTCTATCAGCTTATGATCCAAATCCCCGCGTAATATGACGTGTTTAACAATTGGTGCACCCTGATTTAGATTTACATGATTTATTCATTTAACAGACGCTTTTCTCCAAAAGCGACGTACATCTCAGAGAAATACAATTTGTGCGTTACGTTAGGAGAAAGAGAGACACAGCCGCAGACGAGTGACTCCCAAGCAAAGCCAGTTTCTTTCTTTCCACGATATGCACCAGTCCAATGTTCATCACGAGTAGCTGCGTAAAACTCAATACGATTCCTGATCACCTTCCGACAATTCTTTTTTTTTTCTTTTTTCTTTTTTTTTTTTGACATACTCAACATTTACGTACAATACAGGAGTAGCGGCTGGATAAAGGCTTATCTGGACATGATCATAAAGTTGTGGTGCATGAACATTTATACCTTATACTTATACCTAAGATTTACACTCCTGTACACTGCTATACCAGGTCAAATCCCATGAGCCACACTGAAAACCTGAATCTGACCCAGTTCATTTTCTGTCTCGTTTCATGTGTTGATTCCATTGTAACATTTCATGTATGACCATGCTGTTTACGTTTCCAGGATCTGAATTAGCTTCATTTATTCTTTATAATTTTTTTTTATGTGGTAACTTAAACCCAGTTACTTCTGAGTAAGACTAATATACTTTTAAAAATGTAGACAACGGATGGAGGATCAAATACCCTCTGTTTTTCCCCACTGGAAAAACACTTTCCTGTTGTGAGACCTAAATGAAAGGATTCTGCCACAGCACTGTTACGTCTGGGGCAGATTTTACTTTGTCCCTTAGAGACGTAACAGAAGTACAGTCCTGTCTGAACTCTTGTCAAATGCAGGTTAATCTGGATGTTTATCCTTTAACAGTACAAATGTTTGTTTTCAGCGCTGTCCCATGTCTCACACTGTGACGATACAAGCAAACCATACATTCTTAGGTCTGTTCAGATTCATCGTTTATAACTGGATGCTAATTAATGCATCCAGAATTTTTCCTGAGCAACTGACAAGAAAATATTATAAAATTATTTTTCATAATTTGACAGTGAGGAGCACACATTGTTTAGATACTACAGCTCTGATTCCTCAGAAGAAAAGCTAAACTGTTGATTTTAAGTCTTTGCTTCATTAACTCAGTGACCATGGCACCATTCATATGTTTCAGTGGAGATTTTTTGCATGAAAAACTGACTAAACAGGAGTTATTCATCATTATTTTTACACATCAAATATAAACAACATTCCCAGTTATGATAAAAAATTTTTTAAAAAAAATTGCAATTGCACTCTGAGAAATATTCTTAGGACAAAATGCAAATTTTTTGTATCATTACTTATTAAGCACTTTTATCTGAAAGGGTGAACATAACTTACATATCTTAAAGAAGGGGAAAAAACTTTTAAGTAATTAAAAATTATTTTTTTAGCTGCAGCATGGATATCCCCTCGTGAAATCGGAAGTACATTCCGTTATGTGACCACCTGTCACTCTTTGACAGAATCCTCCCATATTGGGTTCTGTGCCCGCAGGAGGAGGGCAATGGCAACATGGAGGCATAGCAGGACACTGTGCTCAACAGCTATGCCAACATCTTGCCATCGCCTCTCTTCCCAGACATCTTCATCCCTCCTGATTCTCCATGCTGGTTTCTGTCTCCAGTCTGGGTGTGACCCTGGGGACAGAGAAAGGATTTACCGTGGGATTGCTGGATAGTAGCGTGGTACCGTGGAATCAGTGCAGAGGGGCTACAGGAAGCACGTGCCGGCGTCCTGTGTGCGTATGAGTAACGATTATGTTTCGGCAGTGTTGCGGGGGCAGTTATGGCCATGAAGAGAGTACCTTCATACCTGGGTAGGACAAAATCATGTCTCCCCTTGTCTTTGAGTGTCATTCCCACAAACAGTGAATCAACAGGCAAGACAAATCACAGATAAAATATTCCGCGTACATGTAGGTTTCCCAGCTTTTTCCAAATCTTGATTCTCATTACTTTCTTCACTTGTTGCTTCACTCATTATGAGTTACTCCAGGTTAATACCTACAGTGTAGTGTAAAATAATGTAGTTTAGTCTTGTAACTCAGTCTATGTATTACAAGCACTGTTTAAAATCACGATTTTAAATTAAATAACATTAAAAGCAGTGCTGAATTTTTTTGTGAAGTCAGGATAGTAATGAAAAAGTGTCCTTAAAGGATTTTACAAACAGTGGATATAGACAAATGCATCTGCTAAACAAATGAGAAATAATATTGTACAATATTACTGAAAGTCTTATCAAAAAGTTATATCACCATTTTGTTGTAAATTCACATTTATTTCATGACTATTGTGTAACCTCACCTGGACATAAGCATATAAATCAGTTTGATATCGAATTTGCCCTGCAAACATTAATTTTCTAAATTTGCAGCACTGATGAAGCGATAATATTTATGTAAACCAGTTCTTGAAATAAAGTAAAAGATTCTGAAATTAATTAAAGGAGAGAGGTTGAAGACACCAGTAGCAGTTATGTGAACCAGTACCACTGAGTACCAGTTCAGTTACAGCAGTGACTTTAAACTCTCTTGAGCTTTTCGTAACCCAACATAAATTTAGCATTTACTGAGACAGAATGCAAGGAATTTAATTTATAACCGAAAATAAAATATCCACTGTTGCAGAATAGTTTACACTTAATATATTTTCAACTAATCCTGTATTCATACTGAATTTAAAAATTAAATCAACCTGACACACTGGCATAATAAAGAAATATGTGTTTACCCACACAAAAGATAAGAATGTATCTTTTTCATGTTTTTAGACCAACTCAGATTCTATAAGCTGAAAGATAATACAAATTAAATAAGAAAGATTCAAAAAGTCATAGTCAAGTGAAATGTTTTTAAGGAGGTGACTTTGTATTTAAGAAAAAGGAAGAGTGTTTTCCTACAAAGCGTCCTGTTCTACAGCGTTTCTGACGAATTGCTTGAAAAAGGGCTGATCATACAATAAATCACTGCATGTAATTTCCTCTATTCACATTTCTCCATTTTCACATTAGTCATAATCATATCACATGTGAAACATTTCCCCAGTGAAAGTTGGAGCTTCACCTGAAAGATGATTTAATCATTCATTAATCATGCAAGAAGTTCACTTAGGAGCAGGCATGTAAGTGGACACACAATTTACCTTCACACCTTTTCCATATTATACCTTTGCACAGACATTTAGAAATATATTTTGATATACCTCTTGATACATCTCCTTACAGACTACTTCAAACCTTTTTTTTTACAGTGTGCAATATGTATTTGCAATCAGTTATTTTTGCACACAGCTATAAAAAGTGCATCAAATATTAATTATTAGTCTATTTGGAAATGAAAAATAAATGCTTTTCAATAAACAGCACTTGTTCTAAAGCAAACTTCAAAAGAAATATTATTAGAATTTAACAACACATAGTTTCAGTATCAATGAGGTATATGCTTATAAAATTTCAAAAACATATTGAATGAAAATGTAAAAAAAGTCAATAAGTTATTATTCCATCTGCCCCAGTTCTTTTGCTTACTGTATATCCTTTAAAATTATACCATTTATATTACTGCAATTGAATATTTGTGCTGTTATTAATTATCTATGTTTTTCTCATTGATATTACATTTATTATAAGTTGCCCTGTGCAACTTTACTGTTGGAAACACACAGCAATACTGTTTGAATTGCATATCCATCACTGGGTCTTCACAACATTCCAGATGGAATTAATTTATACGAATCATATCAATACCGACACTTTTCTACTATCACACTTTGCATCAGTACTAACACTTTGTATCAACGCTTTGTTTTCTAGTAACACATGCTATAACAGTAACTCTTTGTATCCACACTTGGTTTTCTACTATGGGGTGTTGTAATAACAGTAAAACTTTGTATCAACACTCTGCTAATATGACACTTTGCCATAACACCTAATATCAATACTTACACTTTTCTAATGGCACTTGCAGAAAAGCGTGAGCACTTTACAGACGCTGTTACAAACTGACACTTTGCATCAACTCTGAAATACTCACTGTATTTACTGCAGTATTCACTACTCACAACTAAACATGCGGGGATGTCCCATAATTCTACGTTTATCAAAAACCAACATCATAAGTAATGAAATGAATAATGAAAGCAGAAGAGTAGCAGTGTCACTTCATCCTGATCACCTCTGTGTTATGATTCCACATTCATTTCACCTTTTGAATAATCAGTCCATGTCACTTCCCTCAGAATGATCCCGGCACACTCACTGTAACTCACTGAAACCGCACTCACTGAAGGAAAGTCAAGTACTGTAATGTACCATAGCACAAGGTAATTTAATATAATGTGCAGTGCAGTCTGAGCCCCCACACACAGTGGTACAAACACAGCGACAGTGACAGCGAGCTTCTCCTACCTGTTCTCAGAAAAGCAGCCATTAAGAGCACCTCACTCTTCACTGCTGTTCCATCAATGATCAGTGTGTGTTCAGTGTATCATCAGTGTACCTTCAGTGTATGATCAGCGTACGTTCAGTGTGTGTGATCAGTGTGCGTTGAGTGTGTGATCAGTGCATTTGTCTCCTTTTCTCCTCTCACACACCTTGTCGTACTTATAAAGTCTCTGATCTCCGCGTCTCTCCGTCTCCTTTCTTCCTCGAGAAACGACTTTGCGGGACTTTTCGCACTTCCAGAGAAGCGCTCATTCACGCGCGAGCCCGTGGACTCCCTGTGACTCAGCTCACTTCGGAGGAACGCGGAGGCGAGGAGGCGCGTGGGCGTGGGTTCGAGCGTTGCGTCACGAACAGACGGAGGGAGGGGGAACGAGCTAGAGAGGGGTATCGCAGCATCGAATAACTCCACCTTAATAATAATAATAATAATGCTAATAGTAATAATAATTAAACTAATATCTCCGGAAATCATGCAGCTCAATGTCAATTAAAAAAAAAACCAGGAGAAAACTCAGCGCGAGGAGTAAATCACACACGAGCAGGGCAGACACACACAACACACTTAGAGGTGTGTTTGTGCGAAGGGAGGCCTCCTTTAGCCCCACCCCGGGGACTCTTCGTGAACATTTAACATGGACACAACAAGGCGACTTTCTGACAGGTCACGTGACCGATGGATCTGGAAGGAGGGGGGGCCGGGGGGTCACCTCTCGTGTAACTATGTATAACTCGGGTGTATCGGTGTAAAACTCTGTGTTAAACCCTGTGTAACTGTGTGTAACTATCATGTGCATCTGTATTAAAACTACAAGACTATAAGACTGTGTGTTTTGTGTATTGGCAAAGAATGTAACCTGTAATGCAGTAAGTAACATCTGGACTGGGTCGTAATTCCCCTTGTGAGCCATACTGGCGATGCCATCACGATCTTTTTTTTACCATGGTATTTTCAACCGTTTCTGCGGTATCAAGTGGTATCATCATATGAGGAAATGTTGACACTGTAAATGCATTAATCAATTTAGACAGTTGGGATTAGGGCGGGAGAAGGGGAAATACTATAGTAAGTACGCAGCAGAGGTTTTAGTAACTTACGCTGTTATATCTCGCAACCTGAAAGAGGAACCGCGGTAAAATCGAAGAAGTGGTAAGATGAAAGCGGAATTTATTTATATGAACCGCTGAAAGGAAGTCATTTTGGGAGAATGACCAGGTCACTGCACGATTTCCTGGGTCCCGTCCTGAGGTGCACGGCCACGGGTGGGTCGAGGTTTACGAGGCGTACGGTCACTCGCGGGACCTCCTGTGGCAGTTAAGTGAGTCGCGTTGGAAAAGCAAAGATAAAAAAAAGAGAATCCCGCCAGTGACAATGCTGAGTCATTAATTAATTCACTTAGTTTGGCCATTCCTCACTGAAGGGACTCCGCTGAAGGAAGGGCCTGCTGCTGAGCGCGAGCGTGAGCAGCGCGCGTGCCGTGCCAGCAGCCGTATTATAGTATGTCCGCGTAGATGCGTCACAGCACATCGGGGGCCTCGCGCCGCCTGAGTCACGGGTCCGGCAGCGAGGGGGGCGCGGGCGTCTGGGGCTCCAGTGACTCATAGTCCGAGCTCGGGGTGGGGGGCGGTGGGTGTGCAGTCGGGGGCCGCCGTCTCCACGCCGCTGGCCTGAGCGCGGCAATCGCTTTACTGTGGAATACGAGGTGAAATCATGTGCAGTAATTTAAAGAACATCACTCGTATTTTTCAGAAGTCACTGTCTTTTGTTGTCTTAAAGGTCTTAAAACTCTCTCTTCCGGATTCACTCTGCCCCATCATCTCTTAAATTCATGTGTAAGGTATACACATGTAACATGTTCATGATCATGCTCGAATCAATCCACTCCTGCGATGTAACGTAAATCATGTTCATATATAATAAATAATATATTACATGTATCTCCAAAAAAAACTAGGAAGGTGATAGGAATCGGCGATATTCTGGTAAAGTTTTGCAGCTACTTGTGATGAACGTCGGTACATATTTGGTGAAGGAAACTAACTGTACTTAAAAAGAGTCACACATCTGCAACTATGTCTCTTTCTCCCAATGGACACATTGTATTTTCTATGAGATGTACGTCGCTTTTGGAGAAAACCGCCCGGCGTCTGCTAAATGAATAATGAAAAGAGTGTAATTTACTGGAGCGAAAAATCGAGGAAACTCCACTTAATTGAACTTCTCCAGCTCCATTTGCACTACTAGCACAGATGATAATAATAGTGCTTATTTTATACTTTGACTTTTCCTCGGTGTTTGTATTTAATACGTCACTTTGCCGTCCTGAGGGGCTTCGCACAACTTACTGGAACACAAGCAATCTCAGGGATTTTTTAAAACTGTATCATAAAGGAACAGCTATTTCTTCTTAATTATTTTCTTATCTGGAAATTCTGCGTGCGTGCGTGCGTGCGCGTATGATGGCGCAGCGGGTTTGGCCGGGTCCTGCTCTCTGGTGGGTCTGGGGTTCGAGTCCCCCTTGGGGTGCCTTGTGCCAGACTGGTGTCCCGTCCTGGGTGTGTTCCTTCCCCCTCCAGCCCTATGCCCTGTGTTGCTGGGTTAGGCTCTGGTTTCTGTGTGTGTGATTTGTGGTAGGCTGCCATATATAATGGCTTGTACAAGATGATGGGAGATATTCCTTTTTTTTTCTTTTTTGCTCAGTTTTCTCTCAATCACTGGCCTGTTAACATCCGCTGAAGGTCTGCTCTAAAATCTCTGGGACGCGACATGTCAAATTTCTTGTTAATTTTTCTGGCATTTATGGAGAAAGAACACGTCATCTTCACTTTTGATTGTTTTTTTTTTTTTTTTCCTGCCTGCTACAAGCATGCTTTGGCATATATCCACCTAAAAAAAAAAATATTTTTGTCTTTCAATTCCAGAAAGGTAAATCCCAGCTTACTGGGAACAGATCGGCCTAGGCGGGTTGAATGGCCTTGTGAAGCGGGAGTTGCCTTTTCACCGCTTGCAAGCTGCAGATGTGATAAAGAGCAATCTGTGCTCTCTTTGTTTACATTGTAATTCTAGTATTAGTATATTCCAGAAACCCTGCCTGTTTACCCATATATCAGTTGGCCACATTGTGATACACTTGGACGTAACCTTTTCACACAGGACTAGTGTACTGAGTAACTGCCTCTAAATTTCTTACTCTATCTCCTACTGACAAACTGCCCTGTTGCTTCACTTTATCTACATGAAGAACATGTGTAAAGAACCTTTTTAAAATATACTGCTTTTTATAAAGTATACTTTTAATTAAAATACACAATTTTTTATTGTATACACATTCTGAAATCTCAAATCTCAGTATCTGATTTAATGTAACTGTTGTCTATAGCTGTCTTCCACTTCCCAGTGCAATTACTGCATAGAAATGAAGTACACATAGTTACTACACACAGATACTAGACACGCAGTTTGTTCACATAATTTGACATTAAGAACGATTGTTTTCTTAACGCCTCTTCCATTCTGAATAGGAAATTGTTAAACAGTGAAACTGTTTGTTTTAGCCACTCCCTTGGAAATGGTTATTAAGAGGAAACTAGTGGGGATCAGTGTTTGTCCTGTGCGAAACCTACCCCACATTTTGAGGTGGCATGATTTCGGGCAATGAATTCCATCGCGGTTGGTTGACTCACCTTTAGATAAGAGCGTGACACACCCAGAAACTCCCACAGTGTAAACAGTTAACCGAGCAAGAGAGGTCTCCTGAATACATTCACTGCGTCATCTCCCGAGGTGTAAATGTCCACTGCTTAACATGACTGAAAATAGAGTTGGACGCTCAACCTGTACCTAATACATTTTTAATATTTCAATTAACTTCATGTGGAGTAATTTGGGTTTTAAAGCTACCATTTATGATCAGTATGTTTGACTGTTAATGTGGTGTTTCTTTGACACACATGTGCTGTACCATTATTCCAGTGAACATTATAATGTCATGCAATCAGCTCTTGCCGATCAAAGTCAACATAGAGTGACAGTCAAAAAAAACACAGTGATAAACAAAGCACACACTAAGAGAGGGGCAGTTGGGGTTGTAGTGGTTATACAGCAGCTGCCTCCTCTGAACTTGGAGGTTGAAGGTTCAAATTCCATCTTTTGCTGCAATACCCTTGATGAAGGTCTTTACCCTGAATTGATGCAGTTAAAATGACCCTGCTCTATAAATGAATACATCTCTTTTTATAAATCTGAAGTTGCTTTGGAGGGAAGTGTCAACTCTAAAGGACGTACTGAATTCTATTTTTGTGAATTTATAAACTTACCAATGTGTGAAGGTGTACATTAAAAATGCTTTATTAAGAGAATGAGATTAATATGATGATTTAGGCATACTGATCATTGGTTTTCTGTGCTGTTGCCTAGGTGACGGTGTTTTCGTGTGTGTTTTGCAGCAATGTGCATGTACATCTCTCCAGATGGAATGGCAGAGCTATGAGTTCGTGCGATGGCGTGCGCGCGCGTATTCCTCTGCGTTTTTCTGTGTGTGTGTTTGGGTGTGTAGCCGTGTGATGTGGTGCAGGAAAAGAAACCCACACCCATGTGACTGCACATCGTAACCGTCTCATTACAAATGTGGCAGTGTTGGGTATTTTAATTTGAAATGAAGAATTCTGTCTAAATAACATGTTGAAATGCGACCTTTTAAGGAAGAATCCCCGGAGACCTTAACAATCGACTTCGTACGTCTGAGACGCCACGTTCAAAAGTCCACCGAAGCAGACGGGCTCGTGAATCACAGGAAAATTCTCCGTGTCTCGGTGAGGCATCTTGCCGTGGAAACGATTGCGCTGAACAAGCTGAGCTGTGACCGCTGTGCGCTCTGAGTCAGCGCCGGCCCATGACCGAGGCTCTTGCAGGCCTTGGCCGTCTGCGCTCAGACCGGAGCGAAGGCTTTCGCTGAGTCAGTGCTGCGTGGGCCCTCGGCAGAAGCCCGGTGATGTCACAGAGCAAAGTCTGGCAGGCGAGGGGGAATGGTCCCCTGTCTGGGCTCTGTTGGCCCAGCTCTGTAGTAGGGCTCCAACTATGAGATATGGCATGAGGTACGCAGGCCGGCTGGGCTTGGTGTGTGTTTGCCTGTGTGTGTGTGTGCGCTGTAAAATTAATCCGAAACAGGGAATGTCCCAGTTGGAGTTGCCAGGGCAGCAGACCCGCTGTGGGAGACACTCAGTTATCAGTGAGACATGGGAGAGGTACACAGCGTAGCTCCCTTCAGCTCTTTAATTCTGAATCGTCGCAGGTAACTGAATATTACACAATATATTAAGACATCTTTTAAGTATATAGGGACTCCAGAAAGAAAAAGTATAGAAATATGTCGTGCCCGATGGATCATTAGAGTATGGCAAAGGGAAAGAGCAAGTTAGTGGGTCTGCTGAAATCTGAACTGGAAACAGAAGAGTAATGAAAATAAATAAGACTCATAAATTATTAACAAGTGCGATTATATGTAACTGCCACCCTCAAAAGAATGTGTTTTCTAGAAATGGAGCAATGGATGAAGGTTAATCCATAAATAATGTTTTATTCCCTGTTGTAAATTGTAGTGTCTTGTATCTCCAGGATGCATTCAGAGTCAAAGTAGTTTCATTTTATTAGCGAATAAGCAATTATCTTTTCTTTTGTATATAATGTTCCAGACACATTGTTTTCTGGTCTGACTAGCTAAACACGTTTCTGGATGTCAGGATGAGTAGAAAGTTCCAGCAAAGATGCCAATTGGTATGAAACAAAATCTGATTTATATTGCTCTGGGACTGAGGGTCATCAAAAATGTGACAACAGAAGATGTACATGTGTGTGTATATATATATATATATATATATATATATATATATATACACAGTGCTGCTTGAAAGTATGCGAACCATATAATGATGGTCATTGTTCTTGTATAAAATAAACTTGCAAAATTTAAATCTTAAAATAAACTTATAAATAAATGATGATTTTCACACCTGACTACTTACCTACTTGGTTTTATCAATGCAGCTTGAAATTAATTTATTTTCGCACCTGCACTGCTTCTGTTTTTCTTTTTAAAACTATACCCACGATTTCCTCTTAAGCGACATGTGGAACTAGTAATTACACACCTATTATGTCAGATCGGAAAGACTGCTTGTCATTAAATAACCGTTTTGTGGTAAAACTAATGGATACAGTGAGAAACAGCACTGTGTATGTTTGTGTGTGTGTATATATATCAGTGTATACTGTATAGCAGCACACACACACATACATTATATCCAGTAACCCATAACTAACTAAACGAGTGAAAACATAAGTACTGCTTCTATCGTCAGGGACATAACACCATCTCCTCTCGCTGTCTTCTCAGACATTCATTATATTTTCCATATTCAAAGCCATATTTCCACATTTTCATATTTTTTAGCATATTTCCATATGGTGGTCTCACCTCATTTTCGGTCAGGAAGTAAATAAAAATTCATTCCTATGGTTGTTCTGGAATGCATGAACTCGTGTTGCACATACTGTAGCTGCAATATATTACAATGAACGGTTTGGTTCTGAGTCTCTCTGGCCTGTAGTCAGTAGTAAAGAAATGTCTGTGAGATGTATGTTTTCTTTACTTTTCTTTCCTGCAATACTGGTAATGTAACTGAAAAGAGTAAGAGGAGTGACGTTGCTAATTAATTTCTGTGCTCGATATAGGAAGCAGAACAGCGGTACTGTACGCACTAGGAGATTCTACACTGCGAGCTGCGGCAGGCTGCCGCGGCCAATTATTTGAAAAAGGTGCTTCCCATTTGGGATTCCGGAACATTCCTGGAAGCGGTTAAAAGTGTATTTCTAGGCAATTGACAACAAAAATGACAAAGATGACAACAATCATAACAATTCTATGTAAGTTATGTCCTGAAGCAAATATGGAGGATTTTTAGTGAAAAATAAAACACACAAAAAAAAAAAATCTTCTGTCTACAACAACTTTGGACCAGATTTCATCATTTTGTCACAATTAACCTCTTCCCATTTGGGATTTTCTTGGACACATTTTGGGACGCTTCCCTAGGAGGTTAAAGAAAGCTGTAATACAGAGTGAGGATTTAATCGTTTATTTTTTCGTTTTAAAAGTCTTGAAAAATCTCAAGTTTTGGCTGTTCAGGTATTCAAAAGTGTCAATGGTTTTTTTATTATGTTACTTATAAAATTATTCTGTAATTACTTTTAGCTAAAATGTTATGCATGGCCTAAAATATATAGAATTTCTCCTTCTAGCATATTGTTGTTTCAATTTTATTCGTCTATGGTTGATATTGTCAGTTCTTACTGAAACAAAACACTGTAAAACAAAAAATAAAAATCCCGTAACAGTGGAATAACTTTCCGCTGGATTTGCACTGCACGATTTTTTTGTTTCTCAATAATTAAAGTGGCAATATTTTGCTAATAATGCAGTCATTTGCAGTCAAACAAACAGATAAAAATTAAAATATGCATAGTTAAAAAAAAGATGGTCTCACCTCATTTCCGGTCAGGAAGCAAATAAAAATCCGTACCTGTGGTTGTTCTGGCATACATGAACTCGTGTTGCACACGCTGTCAATTCTTACGTGTTTGTTGTATTCATGACCGTTTTAAGATACAGTTTCGTGGCCTCTTGATGGCCAGACTGACTACGAACTTCACACGGCTCTAGAGAGCTCTGTGTGTGGTCCGTGCCCTTCCGAGAACCTGTCGGGATCCCACATGTGGCTCCGTACAAGTCCCACATGCCAGAGGACGGCAGGGACCTGCTTTCCGATGCATTCCTGGAAACCACCCTTGTGTTCCCACGAATCTGCTTATTTGAGCAAACGGAAATGCAGAGAACAAAGTGCTTTGTGCAGCGTGTCTGACATCTGCAGCGTGTGTTTAATTATAAAACACAGTAACGATGAGCGGAGAGACAAGGTGTGCAGGTGGGCAAGTTTCAACAGCGTTTCTCGTACTGAGAATATCCGAGGAAGTACTTATCTGGGTTCCTGGAAAACACGGTGGGATTGTACATGACTGATGCTGACAAATATTTCACTGTACAAAAAGTAATAAAGTACTTCATAATCTACAGCACACCGATATTTTCACAAACTGCTGTATATTTCTGTAAACGCTGGGATCTGTATAACTTGTAAGCGAAGTAAAAACAATCTCCCACTTTTATTCGTGTTTTTTTTTTAGTGAGTTATTTTATTATAAAAATGTATTACTGATTATTACGATGACAAGTCCCTTTTATTTAATGAAGTGTTGGAGTACAAAACACGTTATCATCTACATGAAAGACATTTTTTCTTAATGCACTCATTAGATCATCTTTTCATTTTTAAACTTACATGTTCGGCAAACGCTTTTCTCTGATGAGATTTATAGGTTAAGGTAATACAGATACATACACACAAGCTGATGCCGCTTGTCCCGAGCGGGGTTGCGGTGAGCCGGAGCCTAACTCGGCAACACAGGGCGCAAGGCTGGAGGGGGAAGGGGACACGCCCAGGATAGGACGCCAGTCCATCACAAGGCGTCCCAAGCGGGACTCGAACCCCCCGACCCACCGGAGAGCGGGACCCGGTCAAACCCGCTGCGCCGCCACGCCCCCGACAAAGATACAGTAAACAGATTATAAAGAGATATAAAGGAATATTTAATTTTGACCAGCCTCACCTCCCAGAGGGCATTAATCTGCCACTCACCTGAACAGTGTAAACAGGGTACATTTTCAAGAAGCTTTGCCGTGGTTAATTAGCATCACCCTGTCGGTGAGAACTTCCGGGGGCCTAGAGTAGAAGGCCCTCGGAAGTTCTCACCGACAGGGTGATGCTGACTAATCGTGGTAGGGTGTTGGTTCAGGAGTGATGGGATTATGATTCAGGACCATTCGGAGATGGGACAGTGTAGCAACCAGTGTAGCAACCAGAGGATGTAGCCTTTGTCTTGACAAGAGGTGTAGTTGTACGGGACTCTGTGGGTGCGATGGCATGAATGGGAGGAGACTAGGAGAGGTGAGATGTTGGCATGTTTATGCAGGTCAAAGCCAAGCCGTGCTGCAGTTTTTTGAATGAAATGGAGGAGCAGATGGCCCAGGGTGGAGATGGAGGGTGCAAGTAAGGGACCATCATACCTGGATGAGCAGGTGGGTGGACATCAAGGTAAGACATAATTAACTGTTGTTTCTTTGACAACTGTGTCCAAAGCAAATTACAATGTTTGACATGTCTGATTTATCCATTTATACAGCTGGGTAAATTTTGCTGTATCAGGATAAGGGCACTACAATAGGAGGTGGAATTCAAACCTTGATCCTTTGAGATGACAGCGTGAACCACTAGGCCACCCGGAACCACTGGATGTTGTAGAGGGCGGCACTCACTGAGCTCTGATTGATGAGACGAGGTGACAAACTTACGGTTGTGAATGAAACACGGGTTCAAAGTCTCACCAGCTGGTTGCCGTATCACACTCTGTGGGTCAAAGCACACCCAGCTCGTGCCCCTTGGGGGGGCTCAACCAGTCTGTGAAGGCGACTCTTTGTGTGCTAATGTACAAGTCCCACCAAAAGATGGCGCTCTTCATCAGTAGGAACATGACCACACTCTGTGTGTGTGTGTGTGTGTGTGTGTGTGTGTGTGTGTGTGTGTGTGTGTGTGTGTGTGTGTGTGTGTGTGTGATGGGAAAAAAAGGATCTGAAGAAGACATTCAAGATATGGTCGTGCGCTTATGTTGGGACTGAGCACTCCTGTGTGCAGAAGAAGTACGCGCTATGGGCACGATGTTTGAAACCCTCTGAAGTTGGGTGATTCAAGTGTAAATAAGTCATCCAAGATTTGTGGATTCTTGTTTTTGAGCATTCTGTGATGTGCACAGATTGTTATGTAACATAACATAATAGCATTTGCTAACTTACTCAAGGAGGGTGCAGTGGTGCAGTGGGTTGGACTGGGTCCTGCTCTCTGGTGGGTCTGGGGTTCAAGTCCTGCTGGGGGTGCCTTGTGATGGACTGGTGTCTCATCCTGGCTGTGTCCCCTCCCCCTCCGGCCTTACACCCTGTGTTGCCGGGTTAGGCTCTGGCTCCCCGCGACCCCGTATGGGGGAAGCGATTCAGAAAGTGTGTGTGTAAATTACTCAATATACAGTAAATGCTGTTGGCAGGAAAAGTACAGTTATCAACTTTAAGCGCCCGTCCCAGTGAATGAGGCTCCTTCTTTAGGTGGGGGGGGGGGGCAGCCTGGGGGGGTCTTTGGCTCTGACTGTGGAGGAGCTGCAGGAATTACCAACCTCATCCCCGTGCCCAAGGGGACCCCGTAGTGGCGTTCACCCAGACGACGTTCAGTGGCACAGAAACTCAGAGGAGATGATCTTTGTAACATGAGGCCTCTGTAACAGGCACTGCGACATCGTACCAGGGTAAAGCGTGACTCCACTTGCTGAAAACTAGTGCTCACATTTGGTAAAACGGTTTGATTTGGGAATGAGGCACCACAGAGGACACTTGTGTGTTGCTCTGCTTTGACTCTCTCTCCAGTTTGTCCCATGCAGGTGCCGTCCAGGTTGTCCAGGTGGACTCGCACTTTTCACCGCTTCTGCAGCTTTCTGCTGCACGCTGCATTTCTTGGATTAGTTTTTCTGAATAGCACAGGGTCACGGTAACGTTCACGTCGAGACGATACACCGAGAAACTGCAAATAGGTCCGTGCACGTGGAACTAGTGCTCAGGGTCAAAAGGTTAAAATATATTGCAGTCGTGGCTGTAACACCTTCTAATAACTTCCAGAAGGGTGTCCAGAAATCCCAGAATTCCCAGCAACTGTTATGCAGATCAAACATGAGTCCTTCAAATTGGGAGAAGTTTAACTACTTCAGTCACCCACAAACTTACGATGAGTTACGATGAATTTCCTTGCCAAGTATGTAAAAGTAATTAGTCTAATTACCATGAAGTCATCAAAAATGGATTTTGGTTGCGATTTAACAAGAATGTAAAAGGGGAAAAGTCACACACAATACTGCCCCACACTGCAAGAGATCGGTTCTGTTGTCCATGTCGAGAAGTGGCCAGGCATCATTCAAGGTCTTGCCGCGTGTGGCCTCCTCTGCTGCTCCGCCCAATCGCCCTTGTGGTGTCACACTCGCACCCGGGCCCCTGACCCGTCACCTCGTGTCCACCTGGTTACGCAAGCCGCTTCTTTCTCCTTGGGTCTGCCAGCAATCTGCTCAGGGTTAGAGCTGCTGCTCCTCTTAAGTAAATCCCACTGTAGTTAAAACAGGACTAGAGGCGACTGTGACAGCACCGGGATGCTGGGCGCCCACCGACCCACGGGTGCCCCCTCTGGACATTCTACGGTGCCCCGTTCTCACGTTGCGCTGAGGTTCAAGTTCTGGGTCCGCTCGCCTCAGCTGGACAGGAGGCATCTGCTGGAGTGCGGAGATGAAGCCTTGACAGAGACGTCAGGTGGTGCTGTGCTCACGCTTTACAGCTCAGAAAGATCTCAGACTCAACTTATGAACAAGCTAAAATTTTCCATTGAAGCAGGCAGCAGGACTAAGGCTGATAGATGAAATTTCTCCATACGAACAAAATTATGTTATTTAAAAAAAACGTAGTGATGATCGTGCAGTTTTGTCAGTGTATTTTCACGTGTGCTGTGACTGTCTGATGGAATCTAATATGGGAAATTGATAGTCAAGTCATTTTTTGTACTTAAATTTACCATGTGTTGATGTCGTTGCTTAACTGATGTCTTCACTTGAACGAAAGTCATATTTTTTGTTTGCAGTTGCGCTCATCTTAATTTCAGGGTGACTTGCGTGCATGAAGTTGTATTATTTTAACTTGTATTCCACTTGTGAGTCGGATTTGACTTATTCTGAATGTTTTGCAGGAAACTTTGAAATTTTGGGGGAAATTTTAAAATGACAGGAGAACAATGTCCATGCGGTAGTACGTCGGGTGCAGGTAGGACTCACCATTACACCACGTCCACACTATGTCCCCATAGCTAATATTCGGTTGCAACAGATGAAGATACATTTTCTAGATCATCCTTCTCACCCTCTGTCCGCTTGTGGTTTGGGCTGCAGCACCGGACACGAGGATCGCCAGTTATCGCGCTCAACATGGGGCCTTAGATGCACCTGAGCGAACACCTGATCTTGCTTCTTCGTCACTTTTACACTCAGCGCGATGGGCAAAAGGTCAGTACAGACACACACACACACACATGCACAGAGTGGCAGGCCGCAGGAACAATAATGTCAGCAGTGGAAAAGGTCACGCAGAAATGCCTTCTTTATAGGTGGAGATATGGATCTACATTTGAACCGCATGGTCTCTCGACTTGTCTTTTGTAAACGTGAAAGGGCTGCCGGATGCCGAACGCACACCATTGTGAACACTGTTCTCATGTCAATGTGCGTCTCTCCCTTTTGCGCAGGTGGGGATTTGTGTGTCAGTGAGGCGGGTGGACTCTGTGTATTTTTTCTTCTCTTTCTCCCCGTGTGTGTCTGCGTATGACTATTTGACTGTGCCAAAGCAAAGCTGGGGTCTCATGTTCCCCGTCCTGCGTCCTGCCCTTAATCCCCCCGCTGTATTTAACAGTGCTGGACCTGCCCTAGATCAGCGCTCTTTAATCCTGTTAGTGGGTCCCCGGGGCCGCCCGTTCACATGTCCTCTCCACCCTTCCCTCCGCTCAGGGGCTGCACTCAGAAACGTCCCCAAACACACACCCATAACCACTGGAGGAACTCCGCACGCATGACCGCGGTAGGAACCAAACACTTCTGTGAACCTCACATGCCACACATCAGGCAGCCCTGCGTTAAGAGTTCGACGAGACCTGCATTCGAGTTCCACCTCTTTCTGAACTGCCCTTGGGCTGCTGGAAGTTGGTTTGGAGAAATTATCACGTAGCTGAATAAATAATAAAATGATGATAATCATAATAATGATTAAGCGGGATGGGAAGATGAAGCCCAAAGAAGAGCGGCTCGCAGGCGGACCTCAGGTTTTCTGCCATGATGCATGTGGTTCAGCGTTTGCCGTCCGCACGGGCGGCCCTCTGGGACCTGTTCCAGTGTGAGTTGCACCGCATCGGGACCCAGAACAGCTGGAGAACAATGTGGGCCTCAAAACGGTGGAATCAGCGGCTAGCCAGCGCTCGGGTGGGAGGTGTCATGGGGTGGGGGGGGTGATGGGAGGGGAGGGCCATGGTGAGTTGTTCCCTGCTGCTTTTGTTCTAGACGGATTTGAGACAAAAATCCTGCAGCAGGTCACCCTTTTCATGTGGGATGTGAGCCCAGAGCTGTGACTCATTGTGAGAAAGAGCTGATGGCACAGAGTTTGGGCCCACGCCACTGTCACGCGCAGCACGGGCAGCTCGAGTGACCGCCGGTGGAGTGCCAGCCTGCTGGGGGTGGAGTGCCAGCCTGCTGGGGATGGAGTGCCAGCCCACTGGGGATCTCGCCCTGATTTTCTCTTGTCTTCTGTGATCACAAGGATGTGACTTCAGATCCCAGATGGACCACTGCTCATTTTAAGCTGAACAAATTCCTTTCGTTTGCTGAACTCATATATAAATAATGTTATGAGTGGGAAAAGCTAAAATAATTTGGTGCTACAAATCAGGAAAAGCAGAGTGTGATTGAAATGTTAAATACAGTCGTGGAAAAAATAGATCCATTACTACATTTATTTATTTATTTAGCTGACACTTCTCGCCTAAGCAACATACAGTGTTTTACCCATTTAGCTAGCAGGGTAGTTTTTATTCTGTCATTTCAGGGTAAGTATCAAGGTCAAGATCAAGGGCGCTACCGCATGAGTGTGGATCTGAACCTGAGGCCACCAAGTCCAGAGGTGATGCTTCTAAGGATCGATAAATCTGGCTTTTAGTACAATATAAGGATTTCTGTACTGTAAAATCAGTTTGTTTGGATGTTGGTCATTATTTTTTTAAAATTGCTATTTACATTAATTTATTTAGCAGACACTTTTCTCCAAAGCAACGTCCAATTAACTCTATGCAGTGTTATGAGCCCACACACCTTATTCACTGCAGTGACTTACACTACATCACTCATCAATACACCAGTGGAACACACTCTCTCTGTTACTCACACACTGTGGGGGAATTTGAACAGCATGTCTTTGGATTGTGGGAGGAAACCAGAGCACCCAGAGGAAACCCACACAAACAGAGGGAGAACATGCAAACTCCACACAGACTGAGCGGGGATTGAACCTATGTCCTCCGACACCACCCAGGTGCTGTGAGACAGCAGCGCTACTTGCTGTGCCACCATGCTGCCCATTATACAAATGAGAAGTAGTGAAGAAGGTATATGACAAAATGAAAGAAAAAACTCAACGCTCAGCGTGAGGAAATAGCAGGCAGACGCTAGAGGACAGTGTGCAGGCTGAGCACAGGGCTTCTCAGAGGGACTTGGCGGTGTCAGTGGGATGGGACCAGCGCCATGCGCTCCGGTGGCCCGAGTCTGTGCTCCCGAAATAACACCTGCAAATTGCTTCGCTTTGAGGGAGAATGTTCCGGAAAACAACACCTTCTCCGTGCCTCCCTCCTCCTTCACCTGTCCTCGCCTCCTGATGGCCTCACGGCAGGTTTGAGCCCTAGGGAGCGTTTCAGATAAAATGTGCTGTGAATTCAAATTCTCACCAAACATGAGTGGAATATATCTATTATATATATATTTATTTTGATGTCCATGGGGGTACCCATGTCAGCCTTGCACCCAGTGATTCTGGGATAGGCTCCAGACTACTACAGCTCTGCTTAGGACAAGTGGCTATTGAAGATGGATGGATGGATGGATGGATGAATAGATGAATGAATGAATGAATGAATGAATGAATGAATGAATGAATGAACGAATAGATAGATGGACGGATGGACGGATATTTATTTAATTCATCCAGAGCTATTTAAATGCCAGCAATCCAGGAACCAGGAAGTGCAACGTAAAGGTAATTAAGGTAGAATTCTGTTTAATAACTGTGTTATTCGCTCTATAATAAACATGCATTTGAAAGTGTAATACTGTTCACTGGGGTGAAGAACTAGTTATGACAGAAATGTCCACATTTTCAGAATAATCACTCTGACACCTCTTACATTTTGCAGTTTAGAGCGTTGATGCGATGAACACCTTGCTAGCGGTCACTGCGCCTTTGGGGATGAGAGCAAGGCTGGTGCCAGGAGCTGAATCCTCACGTGGAGGCAGATTTGCAGGAACGGAGCGGCGTGACCAGGATTCCCCTCTCGTTTCCTGAGCCTGGTGAGTAGAACGTGATGAGCACTTCCGCACCGCACACCTGGGCCAAACACCTTGGTGCTGCAACCACCACACACAACAGCTGAGGGTCCCTATTCAGGCAACAGCTGGGAGGCCACTGGTTTGAGCACAAGGTGCCATGAATGTGTTTTAATTTGCGGTTCATGTTTTCTCAACCATATTGAGAAGAGCTTCTAGTCTGAAGAATAAATTTGCTTTTCAGGGACCGGTCTTGTGTTCATGGCCTGGGGGCGTGCTATAAAATGACCTGCAAAATCAGTTTTCAGGAAGCACACGATTCATTATGCTCCCATCAGTGCTCAGTTCGATTTCTCTGGATCCTCTTAGCCGTTGGTTGGGCACAAGTGCTGAAAAAAATCAGGCTGAATATAATAAATGTGGTGCAGGAGGCAGAGTCCACCAGGAGAGGTAGTTCATACAGTGCAAACACACACGCACACAAACAGACAGAATTTAACAGACTCTCAGCACCTTCGGTACATCAGTGAACTGATCAAATAAGTAGAACATGTGCTCACATCCCAACGTTTCCTTAACAGCTGTGTTTGGATTCGTTTCCTCCCTGTAAGAATGTGCTACCCATAGACACGACCCATGTGCACAGACGCCTTAAACTCACTACAATAGAGTGTCTATATTCACACACACACACACACAGTCTGAAACGCTTGTCGCGAGCGGGGTTGCAGCAAGCCAGAACCTAACCCAGCCACACAGGTCGTAAGGCCGGAGGGGGAGGGGACACACCCAGGACGGGACGCCAGTCCGTCGCAAGGCACCCCAAGCGAGACTCGAACCCCAGACCCACCAGAGAGCAGGACCCGGTCCAACCCACTGCGCCACCGCACCCCCTTGTCTATATTCAATATTTCATAAATAATTAGGTGTGATGTATTTTCATCGCGGAGGGGGTGCGGTTCCCCGTGACCCCGTATGGGACAAGCGGTTCTGAAAATGTGTGTGTGTGTGTGTGTGTGTGTGTGTGTGTGTGTGTGTGTGTGTGTGTGTGTGTGTGTGTTCATCACCCCGTGTTCTGCCAGCTTGACGTGAAAGGGTTAAAAAAGTTAGTGATGGCCAAGCAAACTCCTGAAGATGGGTGATGAGCCCACATATGGCTCCATGTAGTGTTACTAGCATCCTGCACCTTCATGGAGGTCCCTGATTTGGAGGTTCTGAGTGGCCCCTCACCTTTGACCAGTTTGCCAGCGCTGACCCCCACCAGGAGCATGAGGCGCCACGTGACACAGCTCATCGGGATGTGTGGGGCACGCAAGCCCCTTCACGGTGGATGTTGAAAATTATGGTGTAATAATAATTTTGTATTGTATCACCTCTCAGAAGCTTCCATTACACATTAAATCACTTGTACTCTTACAAAATGCATTTAATCATAAAAGTTTGTGATTGCGATGCTGCGTTAACTAACTGAAATGAGTAAGGAGGAAATTTACACGTGACGCATCTCAGGAATCAGTAATTTTTCCACAGATTAAAATGTTAATTCTTATGTACCAATGATTGTCTGTTTACACATTTCAGTGTTTGTTCTCACTTTGTGTTGATAATGTGTTCCAGTTCTGTCATGTTCAGCAAATGTAAGTCCTTATAAAATTTTGATAGTCGCACCTCAAAGGTATTCAGCACCGTCCTCCTCCACCGATATTCACGTGCTGTACATATGTGGAGTAAATACCTCAGAAAGCATGTAAAACCCTGTAGTAACATGTATAAGTGGCTGAAACAGCATAAGCCACATCTGTATTCTTGTCATCATCATCATCATCATTATACTGTGGCCAGAACTACTGCCCCCCTCTGCATCATCATCATCATCATCATCGTTGTTGTCAGCATCATCATCATTGTCATCAATCATCGATCGTCATCACAATCATAAGTCATTGTTATCAATCACCTGTCATCATCATCACCATAATCATCACCATCATCATCATCGTACAGTAACAAGAGTGTCTGTCTCTGGCTGATTAGTATTATCATACAGCAAAAAGAGTCTCTCTCTGGTTTGTCATCATTATCATCATAGAGTAACAAGAGTAACTGACTTTCCTTGGTTGATCGTCAGTGTGATCACCACCACGGTCATCACCGTCACTAATTATGTAGGAATGAATGAAGGTCAGAGAGAGGGGCGGAGAGTCTGAGCCCACCTGTTTAGATAAGCCCCGCCTTCTCTCCCCCCCCCTCCCTCCCTCCCGCCCTTTACTCAGATTAGCGGGATATTTCCGACCGGGCGAAGGGGGTGGCTGTGGGGAGGGAAGGAGGGGAGCGAGGGATGAGCTTTCTGCGTGCGGTGAGCACTCAGTGTGCGCGAGAGGAGCGGGAGCGCGCATCTCCATGATCTTCGCGAGAAGGACCGAATCGGTCTCGAGCGCACGCGGCACATCATCATCCCCATCATCATCATCATCATCCCCATGAGAGAGAGCACCTCGGTCTCCCGCCCGTATCTCTCCTCTGCCAAGGTAAGAGATGCAGGAGCTGCAGCATCACCCGCAGCATCTGCTTCATCACTGTTGTTGTTCACTCACTGTTGTTACTCTTCACCGTCATCGCCGGTGCTCTTCATTCATTCATTCATTCATTCATTCATTGCCACTCAGTTATGTGCGCAAAATGTGCTCGAGTCTTTTCAGTGGAAGGAAGCGCGTTCCTTCTCAAGCGCGCGCGTGCGGCTCACACACACCTGTTTGCTTTTACTGTACATCGCGGGCAGCATCTCATTCTCAGCTGCTCTCCGCACTGCGAGGCTCCTCGTCTTTGCGCTCCACAAGTTTGGCTTCATCATGGAGACGAGAGGGACCCGGGCCGGCGGTACTCTACTGTACAGTACTGTACATGCCATCCATGGCGTGCGCGTGGAACACAGTTTCGTGTATCCTGCCTGGGCTGTGCTGTGCTGTGCTGTGCTGTGCTGTGCTGTGCTGTGCTGTGCACGTCTGAAGCTGCCTTCACTCCAGGGAAAGTACAGCTCATCTCTTTTAATTAAGCCCATCTAAATCTAGTTAAGGACTAAAGGTGCCGGAGAAACGCGGTTTAGACAAATCACAGCTGTCGTCTCAGAAACATTTCTTTGAAAAGAAGAAAAAAAAAAGAAAACCCTCCTAGTATAAATACCTGCAAACTGCCAAGAGTCACTTTCCCTGAGAATTATAACTCCCGTTATTGGGAGAATCATGCAATTCATTTATATTAAATCACATTTGCCTCATTTTGATTTATGTGTCATTTTCCGAACTGCTGGAAAGCTTTCTGTGACTCATCTGCATTTATTTTCTGGGCTAAATAAACAGACCACATTTACACCAATTACAAATTAAAACACAGTGTTTCCCAGTTAAGATGTGAAAATTTTAAATTTCATCTTGCTTTAGATAAAAAGTCTGTTTCTTTTTGTTTTAACTGTCCGCTGTATGTCTCCGTAGTGCAATTATTTTAAAATTCTCTAAAGTGGTGTGTTTTCTGCAGACTGTTGCAGTTTGTTAGTTTCATTTTCCTGTCTGTTCCATAAACATCTAGAGTTATCATGCACAGTTATGATTAATTTCTTCTTGTTAAATAAACAGTGCACATTAGTGCTGAATATTGGATTAATATGTTGTGTCCTCCGTGTTGTCCTCCTTGTATTAACCTTCATACAAATGAAGGCCTTTTATATTTGTTCTGATTTGGTATCGGTCACCATACACTTAGGAAAAAGATTTTTCAGAGACTTTGAACTGTAATTACAGAATTGGAAGTAAAACCGTCTGTGTAAAAACATTAGTGATAGTAAAGAGAATAAAACTCCGACGTGTGTGTGCAGGGGAATTAGTACTGTAACCCTTGGAAAAGATGGGAGGGGTGTAATGATTAGGGAACTGAATGTGAAAACAAGAGGCTGCAATGATAACTGTCACTGCGTGTAACCTGTGGATATTTGGTTTTTCACCGGTGGGTCATTTCTTCATTTTCTTTTCATTTCATTAGTGGAACTGAGAAGTCATTCCTCAATTACAAACAAACACTGCAATTAGAAAAATCTATTCGGTTCTTTTTAACTCTCAATTTACTATCCAATCAAAGTCCACCTACAGCCGGGACTACGGCATCCTTTACCTGCTGTCTGGGTAACACTGTATCTGACCAAAATGCTGAACACACACTGTTTCCCGATACAGCATCCTACCAATTACAACTGGTCTGATTTTGAGCAGATTGTGGCAGACGGTTAGACTTTGTTGCTGGCTCTTTCGTCTGAAGGTCTCACACACACTTCTTCTTTGATGTTTCTCCAGAAGCTATTATGAAGATGCCCTTTGGTGCTGCTGCAGACCCTGGAAGGCACCTGGGATCCTCCAGTCTCATTTAAAAGCGGAAAGCAGCGCGATGCCTCGCGTGCAGTAAACCGATACTGGAAGCTTTTCTGCCTGACGTCTGAAGTGACAACACACGCAGCGATGGGTCTGTGGCTTCCCGACTCCGACACGGCGACGAAGGACCCTTCCCTAGAGATGGGCTGCAAGAAGCGTCGTCATCAGCGCCTCCGGAGGAAGCTGAGACCCACGAGGATCGTGGGCTTCATCCTCAGTCTTTTGGCAATAAGCACGGTCTCCTTCTCTTTCAGTGCCTTGACATGGGTTGCGGGGTTCGAGGCGGAGGCCCCGCCCTCCTCAGATGGCCTGCTGTCAGGACCGGTGCCACGCCGAACTCTGCTGACTGCCACGAACCAGCATGACCACAACATTTCCGCAGAGATTCCAGTTGCCATGAGGTCATCAGCAAATGACAGTGAGGTCCAAGGAGAGTACCCACAGGACCTGTTCACCCTGGAGGAAAGGAGACAGGGTGCCGTGGCACTGCACATGTTTGGCATGCTCTACATGTTCATCGCCTTAGCCATCGTGTGTGATGAGTTCTTCGTCCCTGCCCTGACTGTCATCACTGAGAAGCTCTCCATCTCTGATGATGTGGCTGGCGCCACCTTCATGGCCGCTGGAGGCTCGGCCCCTGAGCTCTTCACCTCCGTGATTGGGGTGTTCATTTCCCACAGCAACGTAGGCATCGGCACCATTGTTGGCTCGGCCGTGTTCAACATCCTGTTCGTCATCGGCATGTGCGCACTCTTCTCCAGAGAGATCCTCAACCTCACCTGGTGGCCACTCTTCCGGGACGTGTCCTTCTACATCGTGGACTTGATCATGCTCATTGTGTTCTTCTTGGATAACTACATCTACTTTTGGGAAAGTCTCACGTTGCTTGGAGGCTACGTATCCTACGTAATATTTATGAAGTACAATGTCAATGTAGAGGTTTTCGTGAAAGGCTTGATTAGCAGGAACCAAGTTGTGGAAGTGGAGGCCCAACCAAAGGTGAGATATTTCTTATTTCTCCTTTTTACTATCCAAGGATGCATTTTTTCCCCATCTTCTTTTTCAGGAATGGTCTCAATTAACCATAAGACACATTAATATGTAGAAGGAATTGGCCAGTGTACTCCAGATATCACTTTATATGGTTGGACAACATCAAAACTGTGTCCGCAGATTGACAGGAGATAGACATCAAGACATGAAAAGACCAGTTACTGATGAAAGTTGCAATTTCCAAGATGTGAGATGACTAATGACCCCCTTGTGGGGTTTGGGGAGTCACAGATTCTAGCTAATGCTGCTGAGAGATATGTGGCAAAGCTGGGCCAGATGGCTGCTGGTGAGGTGGTCATGTGAGCCAGGCAGGCAGATGCTCTTCTTTCCAGCTGCCCAGAAGTTTACACCTCTCAATGGGCACGTGATTCCACAGCCCAGGTTCTTATGATGTTGTAGAGTTTGAGGCCACATGCAGCTCTTGGTCTTCAGGGCCCAGACAAATTCCCCAAAGCGATTTCTGCCACTGGTTGCAGCAGTGACTCAAAGATGCCCCTTTGCTACAGCGATCAAGAGAAAGTCATTAGTGGATATCACCTAGGTCTCCAAGCATTGTTGGGCTTGAACGGTTCTGTCTGTGATCAAACAGAGTGAGGATGTGTGGCAGTCCAGCTATCCCTCATGTTACCGCATTTCACAAAATGACACTGACCATGTTGATTGGATTGACATTGACCTGTGCAGCGCAGCCCAAGCTGCTGTGTTCTCTGCCAGGGGTTCAAAGCAGCAGGTGGTTGTGCTGGGTGGGGAACATGACCTGTGACTAGAGGGTTTCTAGTTCAAGTTCCAAGGGCCACCATCTGCTCTACGACTGTGCTCAGAACTCCACTGCTGCTTTGCTCAGCATATACACTAATGTATTATAGAAGCAAAGTATATATTATAAGAATATGCTTAGTCTAAATGTCTTCATTTTCAAGAGAGAAATTAACACTTTTAGCTGAATATCATAATGCTGGGTGTCTCGGCCACTGGGTTTTCTGCACTATCAGCATGTTAGCGTTTCGGTGTCCAAAATCATTTCTGTCGAGGGATTGAGATTAATCATCAGCCAGTTGGCTTGTTTACTTAGGCTCAAGATACAATCACTTTACGGAAATTATTGAGCTGATGTAGCATGCGGCCCTCGGAGCAGCCATCTGTGTCCAGGCTTCAGGGCCAATAATCCAGATTTTCCCTGCTAACCTGTCATTTTCTTCACCGCCACCGTTATGGAGCACAAATGCTGTACAGTTTTGTGGTGAAAATATTTTGTGTTTATTGAGACCATAAGAAATGTCAATAAGCAAAAAATACACCAACATTCCCGACAACTGGAGGGCCGGCCACACCGACAATATGCTTTGAGCGTCCGAAGCAGAGATGCTCAGTCTTTTGTTATAATTACCTTTGCCTTTAATACTTATCTCATTTCAAAATGAATTAGCCAGAGCTTGTTATGATGATTACTGTTAATCATTCTCAAATGTCAAACAGCTCTAGCTCAGATTACTAACAAGGTAAAAATAATGAATCATGTTTTTCCTCAGATTTAACGTAGACACATTCCTGTTACTCTTACACCTCGCTTTCACGGTTATTTTTACAAAGGATGCCTGGAAGTCAACGTGCAGCAGCCGACGGCCAGAACAAAGCGCAGATTTAAAGCGGACACATAAAAGCATATGTCCTCCGAGTCTAATTGGTTCTGGAACGTCCAGTTTGTACCGCGCACCCACAGTCCTCTGCGATCCCGTATTGAAATTAGTTGCGTGTTCATTGCCGTGTTGCCGAAGCCCCCGTGTTCTTTAGTAGGATTAACGCAACAAAATCAAATATGCATGTCGTTCAAGGTTAAGCTGAGCAAATTGTGCCCCAGTTTGGATGAACGAAATCCCTGGAAATATGAAGATGCCTGCAGCCCTCCACGCGTCTCTCTAGAGCGAAACATGCGTCAAGTTTTGCGAGCTCTTCTGCTGTGTTCTCCTTACGTCTCGTTAATGGCACGTCATATCCCAGAAAACAACGTCACTTTTGTCGTCTGATTCGGTGGAACTAAATGTTATTAACAAAAGGTTGCCAGGCAGTGTGAGAGAATGCCTGTTATAGAGTCATATCCATTATCAAATTAATATGCTCTTTAAAAGACAACCGCTTAGGCAATGAACAGCAAATACAGAATGGAGTATATGGTGTGACACAGTGTTTCTCATGCCAGAGCGGTGACAGGTTGACTGCTGTGCCAGGTGACGGAGAGCGAGACGCTGGCCGGGAACGTGACCTTATCCTCTCAGCGCACTTGAGCGTCTTCACAGGCAGAGCATGTGCCCTGAATCTTGGGAAGGGATCAAACCTGTCTAACCTAGAGCAGCGGCAGCGAGCAGCTTTCTTTTCGTCGTCTTCTTAATTTCAGAACTGAAACCGTGTTGTATGCATTCTTTTAAAACCCTTTGCGTAATATGGGCACCCAAGAAGCACAGTTATGTTTTCATAATGCATAGGTCACTAGCAGCGTGCACATTTACCCGCAGTGCACCTTTAACACTAACGTGAAAAATGATGATCAGCGTAGCCAATCATTACTTCTTATTATTATTATATTATTATTATATTATTACTATGCACAGTCCAGGCTGCTGGCTACTGCACATCAGATTAAATTTAACAAAGTGTTTCCTGCTTTTTACAGGCTTCCAATGGCTTAGTTCAGATTTGACTTTTATAATTGACTTACTAAAAAAAAAATCTGAGATTTTTTTCTGCTTCTGGATTTTCACTCATTTTGTCATCAAGGGGTTTAGCGCTCATTTCCCTTCACATGGAGGATGTGGGAAGTCATTTGATGTTTGATGCTGCATGGCATCTGCTGGACCGGTATTGATCTCCAAACTGTGCAGTTAGGCACTCAGTGACTTTCACACGCTGTACTGTGAAGTATGTTTGACTTGTCTCAATAGGATGAACAGGAGGTATTCCTCCGTGGCATGTTCACACCACCACTTTGAATATGGAGATAAATTGTGTTTCCTTTTCTGAAATCAGACGGAAATGGGCTTTGGCGACATGATAGCGAAGTAGCACCGAAAAGCTTTAACACAATCAGACATCACCCCATGTAATTAGACTTAAATATCAAAAGTTCACTGAAAAATATTAAAATAGCTAATTTTGACTGTGTTTACAGTGCAAAAGTGGCTGTACTTAAAAACTGACAAACATGGTAAGTCCACTCCTAAAAGCACGTTGTGGCTGTCGGTTGGTGTATTTAATGAACACGCTGCAGGTTTCTGGAACGTCCTTCTGATGACATTGCATGTCTGTGCGGCCAGGAATTGCTGGGAGAAAAATAGCGGGAAGAGGCGTGATGCACTGAGCTCGTCGAATCGCCTCCCCTCTAACAACACAAAGGATTGATTTGCTCTTGCTGATGCGCTCGAATATTGCTTCTACAGGGTTAAAGTGCAAAGATCACTGGTGTGCCCTCTTTGGGAGGAATGCACTGCGCTGATTTGTTCGGGGGGAGGTTTGTACAATGTCAAGTTGTGACTGATATACATACATGTGCTCTGGTCGGCCTGCTTGATTTTATGCGTTTCTCCTCTTGTAGTTACACAACCTTCTAAGTGACTCCAGAAATAAGAAGTTCCCGCAAGGATGTATGGAAGCTTACTTGGAATGTTCACTCTCTCAAACCCACAGCCTTTAAAATGGATAGTTAACGATAAATGGCACATCCAAGTATGAATACATAACTATATATACACACACACTATCTGAACCGCTTGTCCCATACGGGGTCGCGGGGAGCCGGAGCCTAACCCGGCAACTCAGGGCATAAGGCTGGAGGGGGAGGGGAACCACCCAGGACGGGACGCCAGTCCGTCGCAAGGCACCCCAAGCGGGACTCGAGCCCCAGACCCACTGGAGAGCAGGACCCGGTCCAACCCACTGCGCCACCGCACCCCCTATAACTATATATAAATTTGTATAATTTCTGAACTAAAGGTAATATGGATTATGCTTTATTTTAGTGGTGTGTGATTCAGGTGGGTCATTGTCAAGGCTATTAGATGACAAATCAGTGGCTGTAGCCCCAGTCTAGCGGTCCTCCTCCTGGTACGCTGCTGTAGCAGTCAGCCCCTCCTTGAAAAGGAGCTGGCTTCCATCTTTGCTCAGATTCGGCCCCCTCCCGCATCAAAAAAGTAATCCGCACGAAAAGCCCTCAATCCAATTAGAGGAATTATACACGGACACGTGTGAAACCTGGGGACGCCACAGGCCATAGTCCCCGGCTCCATTATTAGAGCCGTTGAGTTCAAGGGCTGCTCCATGGGATGAAATAGTGTGCAGGGTTCGAGCCCCCCGCGTTTCCTGTGGAGAATGACTTGGAAACTGAAGGCGAGATGGAGGACGAGCCGATGCACCTGAGGACCCTGCGTCCGCTATGGAGCGCAATCCCTTATTTAAGCGCTTACAGCTGCTGACGAAGCCCTAATACAAAGACTCTTAGGCGTGACGTGACTCTTGCCTAACATATCGCTGATCGTAACCCCTAATCTCACCAGGTGACATCTGACAGGCCCGCATCCGTGGGAAATGAGAAGAGGCCGTCCATTATGTGCATTTAATCCATCGTAGTGGTACGGTGAGCTTATTTTTTGGGTTTTATTCAAAGCGTTGATGTGCAGCAGTGGTACTAGCAAAACACATTCAAGTTAGACACTTTTGGGAAAGGTGTCAACTCTGTTGGGCTCAGCTGCACCGGAGCAGGTGTGCGACACCGGCAGTGAGACACCGGCAGGTCTGCGCGGATGAATGTGCCATTTTGCGGACGCACGTCTTCCTCCGGACTGAGGACGTGTTCCGCTTGCTTTGCTGCTCTTTAAAGTAAAGCATTCCTCTGCGCCGAGTTTCCCAAACGCCACCCGGTGATGTACGGCGAGTTCCTGCATTGAACGCTGAGGATTAAAGTCATAATTGAACATGCTTTTCCACCAGTGCAGCACATGTCAGTTTAGACATAAAAAGTTTGCACATTTTGTTTGGTTTTGGAATATTTTAATGTACTGAAAGAGCTTTGTGGGGGGTGCGGTGGCGCGGTGGCACGGTGGCGCAGTGGGGTGGACCAGATCCTGCTCTCTGGTGGGTCTGGGGTTCGAGTCCTGCTTGGAGTGCCCTGCGATGGACTGGCGTCCCGTCCTCGATGTGTCCCCTCCCACTCCAGCCTTTTGCCCCGCGTTGCCGGGTTAGGCTCCGGCTCACCGCGACCCCATATGGGACAAGCTGTTTCAAATGATGTGTGTGTGTGAAAGACCTTTCAGTCTGTGATATATTTGGCAATAAAAAGCCCATATGGGAGTTTTGAGAAGAGCCCAAGCATTTGCGATCATCCATTGTGACCCATCAGGACTTTGTCTCCGTCCTTTTGCCTCTGGCATTTGTGAGCGCTGCTGCACTTTTTCGCAGAAGAAAATTTCCACATGGGTTGCTATTTTTTCCAACATTTCTCCCCCACATTCTTCAAACGCATTTCTCGGAAATACTAGCAACAAATGTCAAAGTTTTTTTTTACCTTTATCTTTCTGGTGTTTAAAATAAGAAAGCAGTCGTGCTTCATCGCCTTGTTTTTTCAGTGGTATTTCTGTCCTAACCCCGAAAAAACCAAGCAATAGAAACAGGTGTCTTCTCAGCTCTCGTGTGATATAAATAGCACGAAAAAGTGAGTAATTTGTCAATAAAATGTGCTGCGTGGTGGCGGCGGTGGCAGCGGGAGCGGCGGGGTAGGGTGTGGCCTCGTGGCTCGAGGTGGGAATTGTTCTAAATGCGGTTATCTCTTTCAATTAATCCCCTTAGAGTCGGGTAGCTCGGGGAGCTTACGTGGCCCGCGATGACTCCTGCCCTTGCCGGGTCCTGCGAAGGCTTGTCTGCTCATGGACCATCTGTGTTGCGGGTAAACAGAGCAGCAGGGTGATGCTGCAAGCCTGGAGGAAGGGTGGCCTGTCTTGATCAGTATTTTATATATTCATATTATATAACTGAGCGCGGAATGCTGCTTATTCACAAGCTCAGTTTTTGTGGATGTTCCCGTCACTAAGAGGGAATGAAACATCTGTGGCCCCCCGCTTATCGCTTATCGATTGCCTGCTCCTCCTCCGCCGGCCCTGTGCTTGAGCCAACTGCCCCCATCTCGTCACGATGACGTACGCCGCACGTGTTTTGGTTTGAGAATCCAGCAAGCGGGCTGCGTGTACGCGCTCGTCCCAGCCATTAGGGCCCGAGCAGTGATTCGATGGTCTGAGCGGAGATGCTCAGAACGTGACGCGATCCGAGGCTGGGAGGAGCTTTCGGGAGCCTTGACTATTTTCCGCTCCGTCTTAAATAATGAATGGATTATGAATTATAGAAGGATATGTTTCTGCCAGTGAGCCTGTCACTCTTGCGATGAATTATCTATCGCCGAGCTCCCAAACCCGCGTGCTGGACTCGCACTTGGCGTACAAGGTGCACACTTTCATTCAATGATGTCCGCTTCAGAAACCCTTCGAGCAGCTCTTGGAGGTGGATCGCTGTGGATCAATGCCTAAACTGAGGCGTAGATGCCGCTGCCCAACTGACACCCCTGTTCACATTTTACACACATGCAAGATGTTGCGGAGTGGATGAGAACATCCTGGATGGACGTCCATCCTCGCTCATAACCGTTCTCTGCTCCTCTGAGTCTCATTTCTGATCGGTTGCGCGATGAGACTGAGTGAGCCAACGACAGCGCTCACTCAGGACGTGTTCTCTCCTCGATGGGAACGTTCACTTTAATCTCTCCGAGACTCCAAGCTCAAGTCACGCTTTGATTAGTCTTATTATTCGCAGGTTTATAGCGACGTTATTCATCTCAAGGGGTGGCCTTTCAGCTCTATCGCGGTGAGCGCTGGACTCATTTTGCCAATGGCTGTCTTCAGAATTCCCTCCGCTGACCGTTTTCAAAAAACTGCATGTGTGTAATGAAGGAAAAAAAAGCATTTTTCTTCATGGGTAGCAAGTGCTTCTTATACTTCAAGCTTTTCCTTTATTGTTAAAGCCCTTATAAACCACATGCACGCTGTCCAAGTAGTAGCTCTGCATTGTAAAAACTGCTAAATGCTACACACCCAACTGAAATGTTTACCTTTATGCCAATAGTCTGTAGAACATAAAATGGGATTGTTATTTTCACGAAAATACAATGCATTCCAATAGATTACAGCCAGCATCTATATACTCATTGCAGTAACGTGATTCTTTGCGAAAATAAGTGTTTTATGCTTTATTAAATTTTTTCAGAATGATAGAGCGATATTAAAATTCGTAATATTGTCATGTTGCTCTCGAATAAAGAAAGTAGTATTTACCATATTTCGTGAGCACGGAAATGATGGGTCTGCTCAATGAACTCTGCAGTCTGTTTCCTATTAATCCTAGACATCTTCAATTATTTCCTGAAAAGAGCTATTTACATATTTTTACATATTATCACATTTATATTAAAATCCTTCTATTCTTCAGCATTAAAGACAACAGATTTATTCTATCTTCTGTGTTAATCTAACATCGAAATCCAGGTTTTTCATTGTTGAATGTTGTGGTTATCCGATCGTCATCTCCATTTTTATGTTTAAGAGTTATATCTCATCCAATACGTGTTACATAAGAACTTGCTGCGTTATAGAGGTTATGGGAGTCAGGCTGTGCGATCATAGTGTGGGCGCCCTTTTTATTGGACTGTAATACATCCTCAATTCTCTCCCATCTGTCTGTGCTCTGCTGCCATCAGAGCAAATGTGGATGAAACGGGGGGTGTGACCCTTGACACTTGACAGAGCTATAAATACGAGCGCTAAAAACGCAGCTTTTTTCTGATGCATGAGAATGCATCTTGACAGCTAGATGGAGGAGGCAGCGTCGTTCTCAATGTTAACACCGGGCCACATGGCTGTGAATATTTAAATGTGCACGCTTTTAAAAATGCACACGTCGGCAAACCGGAATGAGGTGCGGTCGGAGAGAAGCTACTGGATGACACTGACACTGCGATGAAGCAGCACTTCCTGGCAATCCGGTCAGAGGTGCGGGAACCTGCCGTCGGGCTTGGGAAGAGTCCACACGTGCGTGATTTTTCCAGAGATACTCCTTCTCTGGCTGCAGACCGCTCTTGCTGGTCAGCCTGCGGTTGCGGCATCATCCGAGCGTGTGTGCGCGCGTCTTCAAATATCCTACTTTTGTTTTCCTGCAAGGGTAGCAAATCCTGAAAAATATGTATTGTCGGGCTGTCCTGTGTTGAAGTTTTAATCAACTTTTGAAAAAACTTGAAGTGCAAAAACGTTTTATTATCAGCTTTCATATGTTTTCAGGTTTCACCAGGGTGGATCTTGGAGTAATTTATAACACTAATGTGGGAGACAATGTGAAATCATCACAGGAGAAACTGTGTGTTTGGGGAACCGATGCACCGCATGTTCTCCCCATGCTCATTCTCAGGAGAATCCAACCTCTGTTTGGTGGTTTTAGGAAGGCACCTCTCCAAAGTCCTTAGTTGCAGCCAAGGAGCAGCCCCTGTAGCCATGTGCCTCTCTCTCTCTCTCTCTCTCTCTCTGTCCTACAGCGAGGGTTAGATCCCTGTTAGATCCATGCATATTCCACCTTGTCGGTAAGAGCACTGCAAGAGCGCTGTGCTCCTCTACCCCGACCTCCTGGTGGTCTGACTCACAAAGGGTCCACAATCAAAAGTCTGTCTAGCCTTGATTTTGGCTCTACTTTAGTGGAATGAGCTCCCTCTGTCCTTCAGAGATGCTGAATCCCTGTCAACATCCAAAAAAACTCTCAATGTAACTCTTTCAGACCCTCTTGTCTCCAGTCTGTTCTGCTAAACCCTCCATAAATTTGCATCATGGTAGCTTTTGTATTTTCAATCTAACCCAATTTGTATAAGACATACTGTGGTATTGAACACATTGACTATGCAAACTGACTGTTCACAATCCTGTGTCTATGTGTACTGTATCGTACAGAACTCAAATATCACAGGGAGACTTCGTGCAATTAAAGTATTGAACATCTCAATCATTGCCAGTAGAGATAAAAGTTCAAGAGTCCTTGTGGAAGGGTTCCACAACATCTCATCCTACTGCTGCCTTTTCAAGATGTGACATTTTATAGACACCTGTCAGCCAATTAAATTAAGATGAAATATTAAAGCATATTGATTCCAGCAGACGTCTAAGAGGAAAGCTGCCTGTTCTTTATTGTCTCAGTGTATCATATATTGCTCCTGGTTTTAAGTCTAGTTGTTTTAGGTGTCAGGAGTCTGAAGTAGTAAACGAACTTGCTCCTTTCATGGAGAACATTTGGAGGTATAAGAACAACAATAGGATGATACAAACTTATTACAGCTGCCAGTTCTTGATAAGAAATGAGCCTCACTGGGACACGTTCCCACATGCGGTCACTGTTGAAACATCACATTGTTCTGTTCTCTGGTCTTTGCCTTCTGGCTCTGAGTGTTTGGTCAGCAGGAATGCTGCAGACTCCTTCTAAGATCTTCATCCTAATGGGATTAGAGTGGGACAACTGGTGAGATGTCTCCATGGTCACGTTTTTCAGGAAGCACTGAATGTCACCCAAGTCATTGTCTAGCCTTGTTATGACTCAGGAATCTTGTCATTTTTCTGCGGTCATGCAGTAAGCAGGTTATAAAAAGTCATTGAGGGCTGTTTGAGTCCAGTGACAGCACAGCATCCCATGTTTTGTTTATGCTGTCTAGTGTAGATGCTCCTCTCTTTGTCTTCATCCACAAGCTTGACGACCCAATAGTGGGGTATTATCAGTCTCAAATGATGACATGTGGCAGGCTCTCGGTACACACACTCATTCTAGATGCCTCTTCAGACCCTTGTTCTTTTTCAAGCTGAAATAAGTCCATTTCAGGGTGTCCTACTTGTGTGTAGACCAGAAATATCTTGTCAACCATTGAAACCAGTTTGTTATTATAATAAAATTCTGCTTGGCTGAAATTGATTATGACTGATCATTACAGAAATCTTACAAATGTTTGAGAGTGATAACTGTAAAAATCATGAAGTCAATCTGTCGGAAACTGAGATGCCGCACCAACTGGCAGCACTGTGGCAGAGCGAGTAGCGCTGCTGCTGTCTCACAGAACCTGGGTGATGCAAGAGGATGTGGGTTTGCTCCCCGCTTAGTCTGTGTGGAGTTTGCATGTTCTCCCCGTGTCTGTATGGGTTTCCTCCCACAGTCCAAAGACATACTCTTCAGCTTTACCCATAGTGTGTGAGTGACAGAGAGAGTGTCTTCCACTGATGTATGGATGAGTGATCCATTGTAAGTAGTGTATCTAGCAGTGTAAGTTACCTTGGTGAATAAGGGGGGGTGGGCTGGTAACTCTATATAGAGTTCATTGGAAGTTGCTTTGGATGCAAGTGTCTGCTAAATAAATAAATGTGAATGCAGGAAATCTTAGCACTTCTGAGTACCATTCAGTGTAAACCAGTCACTAAAAGGCCAGGCATTTATTTACTTCACACTTTTGCTCTAAAGAGAATTACAGTGTTTAGGTACTTAAAATTATAAACCCATTTATACATTTGGGTATTTTTTACTGTATAAGTTTGGGGTAAGTACCCTGATAAGGGGTCCTCCAACAGGAGCGGGGATTCAGATCCTGGTCCTTGAATCAAAAGTTAAGTGATTCACCCTGATAACAAAATTCTTCTTAAAGGGAGCACCTCTCTGAGCATGAGAGCTCCGGGTGGGGATCTGTTGTGGCCCTGGAGTGCAGCTGCCAGCATGTCTGTGCTTGCTGGGTGGTTGATGAGTCTCCGGTGGAGATGAAGGCTGGGGGCAGGGTGGTATAGATGTCAGGTCTTCCGCAAGTCATGCACACACGCTGCCATACCACACACATGCATACAAGCACCGTTGAACCTGAAAATGACCTTCAACATTTAGTCTTCGATGGATGTGGTGGTCAAACTTAGCGGTCTAACTTGGCAAACAGAGACAAAGGTGTGATGTTGAAGGTATCCTGCTGCTTCTGAATATCGCATTCTAGGCAGATGTGATTTGGGATGAGACACGTTGCAGCGAACCCTGATGGCCACAGGTGTAGCCGCGCCACTGAATGCATTTATTCAGCTTTCCACCCCACCAGGGCAGAGTCTGCCCACAAGACAGGTCCCTACAGAACGGACAGTTGGACATTACTGGGTTTCATTTAATTACATCAAATAAGAGTAACAGTCTGATTGTGCTGCTTATTTCCATGTTAAGTGACTATTGTGTGTTTTTCTGCCTGTATTGATTTTGCAGAGGGGCCATACATTTACTCGAGAGAACAGAGGGAGAAGCTCCCTGGCCTCTTCAGTGCCATACTCAGCCCTGTCACTGGCCTCACAATGCGGCTTTTATCATTCACATGGCTCTGTGCCACTTCATTATGATATCAAAGGCTGAGCTGCTCCTCCTATGGGGTTTAAGTGAAATTTTGAGTTAAACGCTCTTTAACGATGCTGTTTCATTCATGGATGTTAACCGATTTTATTTATATTCTCAGAATCAGAGTACCAGTGGTGCTCGCGCCCACAGAGGTGACCTGATTGTGATGTTGCTTTAAATGATGTAACTCTGGATTCCGATGCCATTTTTCAATCCACGCCATAGTCAGATTTTTTTGGTGTTGTCAGCACCACGGACAGGGACATCTCACTCATTCGCTCCCTGCAGTGTCCAGAAATCTCTGCTTGGTGGCCTTTTCTATTATCCATGATCCTTTGCTGTAGTCTGTGTTTTACCCCATTCCCTTGTTTTTTCACCTCTACCAATAGTTCCTTTCTTTGTCTTTTTAATTTACCCATGGTCCATTGCTGTGTTTTCTCCCTTTACCCATGATGATTTGCTGTCTTTTTGTCTATTAGCAGTAGCTTCTTGCAGTATTTTTCCACCTTACCCATAGTCCTTTACTATGTTTTTTGTTTTTTTCCCATGGTCCTTTGCTGCATTTTTTACCATTATCCATGAAGATTTTCTATGTTTTTTGTCTTTTACCGATGGTCTATAGCTGTGATTTGTCTTTTGCTCATAGTCCCTGCTGCGTGGTGTTTGTTCTACCCATGGCCCATTGCTGTGGTTACTGCTCTACCTATCAAACCCTTCCTTTGGTCTGTGCCAGGAGTCCACAGTCCGCATTGCTTTGAAAGGAGAATGCTGAGGACCTCTTCCTTTGAAGCTGAACAAGTGAGCTTGCTGGAGTGGCCTGGGATTACGCTTCCTTCCACAAATACAACAGGCAGAAGCTTAAACTGCTCACAATGAATAGAGACCATTTCCACGTGGTGCCATTGTGAGCCCATCGTTAGCCCTTCACTGTGCTGACCGTTTTGCTTTAAAGCCAAAACCAGGCTGTGGAGAAGGGGAGTGCAGGGGCCACAAGACTGTACTTGTCTGGAAACTGGTTCTTACTTTCTTCTCACTTAGGGAACTCCATAGGTCTTACATGTGCCCTGTCAAGGGACGAGATTGTTGCATGCCTTAGCTGTAAACATGCAGAGTTTAATGGTTGCTATAAAGCCAGTCTCTTGTGGCAGATTTGATTACAGTGGCAGAAACTCTGATTTTTGGTGGGTTGGGGTTTGTGGGTATAACTGGTATGAGGGGTGCAGGGGATGCCAGCCTCACATTAATTAAATGGAGTGTCCCCTTGAAGGTCAGTAAGAGCTCCACTTCTCCAGATTTAGTTCCACTCACCCCAGAGGGTGTAAGGCAATCTCGCACACTGGGTAAGGAGGGATGTTATGGAGAGGACCTCAAGGTGAAGGGTTGGTAGCAACACGAAATTCAAGTCACAATCAATCAGGGTCTATTTTAAAGATTTGTTGGTATGAAATGCATGAAGCACCCGGTGTAACATCAAGGACATTGTGCTTCGGCTTGGCAGGCAGGGGGGTTGATATATGGTACCGACAAGCCCTCTTCTTCATCACGGTTTACCAGTCTCAGTGGCTCAATGTGAAAAATGGCTTGTATCATCAGCCACTTGTCTTGTATATCGTTTGACTCCACTTCTTTAACTGCTGCCTGCCACCAACTGTCTGCTATGTGTAACAACTTGAGCTCTGGATATGATCACTTCGAACAAAAGAACGTGATGATCGTGCCTTCCTTTGAGTGAGAAGCTCTTCTTGCTTTGTCCCAGACAGCAACACACTCTACAGATGGATTATTGGATCTGTGTATCTGGATTCACTTTGCTTGCTATAAAATGGTCTCGTAGGCAAATGCAGCTAAGGACTGTAGAGCTGAAAGAGAATACCTTTGTCAGGGATGACAAACGTTTGCTGATGAATAATTTTTTTATGCTGATGAATAATTCTATACCCGTGACACTGGGAGTGATGCCCCGTGCTGATGTCGTGTTTCTGAGGCACACACTTACCCCAGCAGTTTCAAAAGCCATGAGGGAAAAAAATGTTATTCTAATACATTCTCATAAAAAAGCAACAGCACCCAATCTGTTCAGATGTGATTGCAATCAGACCCGTACTCATGAACTCTGAAAGGGCTAATTATGAAAACGTTGGGATTTGCTGGCTCAGTGTACCCTAATCCCAGACAGGCCGCTCATTGCTGGCTTCAGCTCCGTTCTGTGACATTGCAGTCCTAAGGTCACCGCAGTGGAGTCCAGGGTGTGTCCTTCTTATTTAACTGCACCCTCAAAAAATCTTTAACTCCTTCCTCGTGTCCACGTTTTTTTTTTTTTCGGGATGATAAGGTTCATCCTAACACCACATATCTATTACGCCGAAAAAGCAAGGTGGACAGTGAGGAGAGCTGCTGATGAGACGGTATGACAGAATTTTGCTGACATTGTAGTTCCTGCATAAAAAAAGTCATCATTTGCAATCAAACTTGGATCTCAAGGCACAATTTCTATTTATTTTCAATTTATTACATGTATAATATTGCTATTTATAATATACATATTATTACACATTTATTATTTTATATATGTATCTATTTATTTTGATATCTCTCTGTCTCTCTTCTGCACTTTTTTTCCAAGGTGATTTACAGAGATAGGTTACTATTCCTTGTATTTTTAATTCAATTGTAAATAAATTTCCTCTAAAAAGGAGTATCCTTTGTATGCCTTGTACTCCAGACTTTACATTGTGGATTTACATAGCTAATTGCCTTTGTTCAGCTTGACTTACTGCGCCTGCTTTATCCATTTCGACAGATTGATCTTTGCTGAAGCATCTCCAGTTATACACTTTGATCGCAAACGCAGCAGCAGTTGCATCTGCCGAATGTGACCTTGTGACAGTTCTGCACCCTTTTACGTCAACCTCCTCTGACACCATCTGACACCAGACCTGTAAAATTGACCAAAGTCGTCGGTGTTTCGACTCCAGAGCTCAAAGTGTCCGTCACTCTCTGTGCTTCAGGACTCATTCTACATTTCATCCAGATGTTCCGTCACTTCCAGATGAGCGCGGTAGCCTGATGAGTAGTGGCTGGCCTTCGTCTGCGGACCTTGGAGCCATGTCTACTCCATAATGTATCAGTACAAGAGTGCGAAGAGCTCTCTGAAATCCTGGATTTAAAGCAGTCTTGCGGCATCACAGATGTTGCAAAAAATTTCCTTGTACTATGCTATAGTGTAGGGGAGCAGCATTCAATGCTGTGTGTAGAACTGTTGCCTTGCAGTTGGAATATTCCATGTTACAGTCCTTGCTCCTGCTGTAGTGCACTTGATCAGGTTACTTGCCTTGAATTAATACAGTATAAATGACCCTGCTATGTAAATCAGTAAATTGTTGTATGTAGCTGAATGTATGAACTTAACATTGTAAATCCATCCATCGTCAACAACCGCTTGTCCTGAGTAGGGTCGCAGTAAGCCGGCGCTTTACTCAGCAACACAGGGTGCAGGGCTGGAGGAGGAAGGGGACACACCCTGGGTGGGACGCCAGTCTATCACAAGGCACCCCAAGCAGGGTTCGAACCCCAGACCTGCCACTCACCGGGCAGCAGCCACACCACTGCGCACCACATTGTAAATCACCTTAGAGAATTGCACGTACAAGCAATAGTGTTATATGCAGCTGGTATATTAAAAGTGTACACCACAGCGACTTCTCCTCTGTAGTTCAGTGTTTGTGGTGACCCCTGTGTAAGTGTCATGCAGTGAAGTTCATGCTTTATATTTACTGAAGGTCACATCCAACCTGTACTGGACTCTGGGGTGGGGGCACTGTGAGGGGTTGTGGAGGAAAGCATGACTAGAGCACAGCTAGAGACACAAACTTAGGGATGAAAGGACCAACAATATTTTCAGGGCGGAGGCATTGAAAGATGTGATGATTCTACCAGATCATCTACCAGTATGGGGCTGGATTGCTTAAATGGCACTGTAGAAACTATTTTTAGATATTAAAAATGTATGCTCTGTTTAAACATTTACTCAGCCTTTTAGCAGATAATGAATAATAAGATGCCTGGTGAAGAAATCTAACATTGTAAGTGGGCTTGGAGGTAGGCATCGGATAAATGAACGTCCCAGTTGAGTCAGAAGTGTCCCTGAGTGCTGGGACTGGCAGAAAGCACAGGGTCCGGGAGATCTGTGGGCAAGCAGGTGAGCTGGCACGCTACCAAAGATCTGTTCTGTGTCTAAGAGATCTATAAGTGTTTGGTTTCTCAGGATAGACCTGCATCTTCTCAAGAACTGTTGGACTACAAGATCGGTTAAACATCTATAAAAAGACACAGGTGCTGAGTCAAATGAGGACCGATTTAATCTGCAGCTGTTTCGGTCTGATGCTCAGTATTTGCATGCACATAACTGAACAATTGAATAAGTGGATTCTTTAGATAACAGAACCTGGAAGAAGATGTCTTTTGATTGCGGATTACAGAGGCCATGAGCCGTTAAGCTATCAGACAATGCTGGATATTAAATAGGTCCTCAGCATCTCCTTAGGGTGGATTTGACTTTTTGGAAGGAATGCTTGCGGAGATTGCAGATGATGCTTAGCGTTTGCGTTTGCTCACGTACGAGAACAGCTGGAGACTATTTCAAGCCAAGCCAGCACGCTTGTCTCCAGGTGGGTGCCTCTTGGAGATTTCCAGGGGGAAATCAGTGTTTTGGCAGCTCCTGTAATTAGTTCTGCCTCGCTATTAAACGCAGGGGCCCCACTAATTAGCAAGTGGACGACTCGAGTTTGCCTGTCTGCTTGATTCTTTTAAACAAAGGGAAAGTGTCATTATTTCTGGAGGCATACCCGAGGAGCGCACTGACATGCTTGGGCGCATCGCTCATGGGGGTGAAACTGGCGAATGGTACCCACATGTGGGATCAGCATGGATCTGTCATAGCCAGTGCCACGCCTGCTAAGGGAAGCATCCGGAAATGGCGGATAGAAGCACAATGCGATTCCATGAAGATCGGTGCGTTGGCTTTTCGGCTCCGCACTTTCACCTGCCACAGCGAAATCTGTGTTGATGTACCGATGTCAGATTCGATGCCATCGCAGCAAGTGATGGAGTGGGCGGCCTATGAGTCTGAAAATGTCTGCCTGATGTAGATGCAGAGTCTGAAGCAGAACAAGACCAGACCTGTAACTTCACTGAATGTCCAGATGCTTCCCACTGTACCCCCCATGATTTAGTCACAGTGTTCATTTTACCTTTGGGTGCTTATTAGTTTAACTGCGGGAGACCACAGGAAATAACGGTAAATTCATATCTTCAGCTCAGCGATCAAGGCATTGTGAAGGTGTTGGAGAACTGACCAGTGCCATACAGGGACTTGACAAGTCTGATTCAATGGACTGGTGTGAATCACTGGTAAACCAACAAAATCCTATGAGTTTTGCAGGGGAAAAGTCTCATTCAGTGCACAGAAAGTTGAATAAGTAAATGACAGATTTATTATTTTGTTCTATCCTCTTAATAATGGCAGAATGTGACAAGCTGAAGTCTATGACAGTGTTTTTTGCTATTCGTATTCCTTCTGCACTCAATGGGGCCATTCAAGTATTTTCAGGGACGTTACACTAGCAGTACATATTCTGAACAGTTCGGTGCCTATTTTTAACTGAACGGTTCAAACGTTTTTATTTTGTAAAATTTCACCGAAAGATATTCCCAGATATTCACCATGCCAGAGTTTTCTATGTACTTCTGGAAAGGATTCTTTAAATGAATTTTTGGGCAATAAATACCGAGTGCAAGATATGCAAAACACGTCTTAGTTAGCCGACAGTGGGAAATCGCGTTAAAATGGCAGTCGTTTATCTCTACGCTGTCATATTTTCCATTAAATGATGTGTGGATTCGGTTATCTCTTCAATTCCAAGTGCCCGCTTGCCCAGCTCACATCAGATCAATTACAAAATAGCAGCTTTTCCTAATCAGCACAAGGATGTTGAACGAGGGAAGTGTGTAACTGCCTTCGCAACTGCAATTAACGTAAGTACGAGGCAAGTGTGTAATTGTCTTTACGGTTGCCGATAACACATTGGCGAAATCTGCGGACTGGCTTCGGTCGAGCGCTCCCCGGCTCTTGCGGCAAATTTATAAGACCGCAGTGATATAAAAGCGTCACATCTCGCTCTAGGAATCATCTCAGGAACTGGGGAGCTGCTGAAGAGAGCTGACCTTCATGCATCACCCGTTGAGGTGAAAAAAATGACAGGTCTGTTAATGTGCTTGTGTGCAGTACTGGTTTAGGCCAGCAGACAGGGTTACGTTGCCTGGATGTAAATGTAGCGCCAGTCTACCTGCGAACACGACAGTCGCTCCTCCGCTGAAACTGAAAACGGTCTTTTCACCCTGTTCAAAATATGTTTTTGTCTGGTTTGCTTTTTTACTTATTCAAAGCCTCCGTTGGTCCGGACAAACCCTATGAAGCGCTTACAATTAGCTTAGCCGTCGACCATAATAATCTTTTGAATTATTCATGCAGCAGATGCTGAAGCATTAATTACATTAAATAGATTATGGCTCTCTCCTTTGAACAAGGATTTACCCTTCAGCAGGGTGTAATGCATTCAGCTACAAATGGTTGCTATTGTTCATTAAATTTTTTTTTGTACGGCCGAACTGACGCTTCTGCCCGTTTAGAGCGCGACATGATGATGACATAACGGGGATAATTCCAAACTCCAATAACAACAATGGTCATAAACTGTGTTAATGCTGCGGAAGTGCCGAACGGGTCTACAGGTTCCCGAAAATTGCGATAGCGATCAGAGCCAGGTTCGAATTTTGCTGCAGTAGTGCTCACGATCAAGGTACTTAATGCGAAGTATCTTAGTGTACAAACCGAACATTGTAAGTGACCTTATGGAGAAAGGAATCAAGAGTCAACAAATAAGCACGAATAAGCAGACGGTGGTTGCGGCCTGGTTCTACATATTCTCTCCTAAAGCCCGCGTGCTCTTTTTTTGTGGGCCCGTTAAAAAGCAGACCTGCACGTTTGTCCAGCTGCTTGCAGATTCTCTCCAAGCAAACCATTGTGTCAGTCCAAAATACCGATCCAGCAGGTGGACGTTAAGAGAGGTTTTCAAGTGCCAGCATGTATTTAGCTTAATTACTTCAGCAGTCTGTCACGATGTCACATAAGAATTAAGCCAACCTGCCGACAGAATTAAAACCGAGATGATAAGACACAATATGTCAAGCAAATCTGTTGTCAGGCAGCTATTTAAACCACGTGGCTGTCAGCCATCTGCACGCCTGCCTCTTGCCTCTGTTTTTGAGCTCCTAAATCTTATTTTGAAACGATACAGTGTCGGCAAGAGAAAGTAACCGAAGAGAAAAATTAGAAACATTTTTTTTTTTTTTATTGTTTTTTGTTCATTGCACTCTTTATCTGCCTGTAAAGATCAGATATTAGGTTGTTTTTGCTGCAGAGTACACAGGAGATCCCCTTCTCAATATTATGAAAAAAACTGTGTGCGTGTGTATGTAAAAGTGCCCCTTTTCCTCATGAAAGTCCTCTGTTTGATGCGAACATTTTAAAAAAAGCCTGAATGACTAAATGACAGAGATACGGACACCACTGCTGAAATCAGTTGTCTGTGCAGAGTTGGCTCAGTGCCAAAGCGGCCCTGTCGAAACTTCTACTCATGTGGGAAATTCACTTATTGGTGGCAGAGATATTTTTAACAGACCATTCAAATTTCCTCAGCCACGTTTTTCACAGATCATACAATTTGTTTTTCGATGGGAAGAAAGGCAGGGGGTGCGGTGGTGCGGCGGTGCGGCAGGTTTAGCCAGCACCTGCTGTGTGGTGGGTCTGGGGTTCGAGTCCTGCTTGGGGTGCCTTGTGAGAGACTGGCATTCCATCCTGGGTGTGTCCCCTCCCTCCTCATCCTTGCACCCTGCATTGCTGGGCAAGATCCCAGCTCACCCTAGTAGGGGAAGAGGTTGCTGACAGTGGATGGAAGAAAAAGGCATAGCTTATTTTGTTCTGTCAGTTTTCTGACTCTTTATCATATATTTCTATTTCATCTGTGCATTAGTTGTTTATACTGCTGTTCCTGGGAATGAAAACAGTGAGGGTGTGTGCTCTTGAAGGAAGAATGATTAAACACAACACACTCATGGAGGCTGAAGTCCTGGCGCTACCACAAAGTTGAGTTCCACAGATCTTTGCTCATGTAACCTTGGCTCTCACGGTCCCATGATTTACCAACTGACACCAAAATTTACCCACATCTGGCTGGTTCTGGGACTGTGCTCTTGACTGAATAGAGATAGAAGAAGTGTCACTCTTTCTTTGAGGAAGACGATCAAGTTCCGTTCCAGATCTTTAACACCTTTCATCCCTCCCTTGTAACTACGCAGATATTTGGAAAAAATGTTGGCATGTGTACATGGAGACATATTATATGATGGATAATTATTGTATATAGATGTAAAATGGCTGCATTCCACCTCCATGTGACAACTACACAAAGTAAATCTGAAAAAATGCAATGCAATGCATAATGATACAGGTGGGACCCACAGATCCAATCTGCATATGATCACCTCCTCAGCTTTCTATGTCTATTACATGATGCACGTTGTTAGAATACATATATGACACATCATCAGGATAGCAGCCCTGTGTTCATAAACCATGCTGTTAGCAGACTAGTGTCCCAAAGAATTGGACCAAGTTTTTCCTGCTTTAACCTCAGTGTGGGCACTTTACTCCGCTACTGCCGTAGCCAGATGGAGACCCAGAGGCCATAGGGTGTGGATAGGATCTTACAGACATCTAGATATTATACATGTACTAAGAGCTTAACTCCAGCTAGCTGAGCGTTTTTATTTTCTTTTCCATGTCACAGCACTGCTAAAGAAATTGATTCTCTTTCCCAAGCTTAGGGTGAGTTACCGCATACACACAAACGCACACATGCAAGCGGGTGCGCGCACACGATTGCACTAACACAGACATATGCATGATATAACTCCTTCCAGGAAAGCTGGCCAGCAGTTAATCCTGTGGCTGTACACGGCTTCCCACAGCGAGCGAGCCTCCGCTGACCTCCATGGGGTGCTCTCAGAGCCTAGGTGACGCCCCCGCCCTCTTTTAACTCTCCTCTGGCAAGGAGATCATGCTGAGGCAAGGATCTGCTCTATTTTAATCCCTCCCATTTGCTCCCTGTGTCCTCTCTCTCCCACCCCCACCCGGGGGCTGACTAATCTTCAGGGTGCAGACAGAAGTAGGGAGACAGGAGTGAGTCTGTGACCTGAGACACTGAGCTGTAAGACATGGCCGCTGGAACTGGCCGTCCTGTAAGATGGCCCATATATAGCATTAAGAGGGCTCAGTTACTTCTCAGCACCCAGTGCAGCTCTCCCCACAGCGGGGGGTCCTGGAGCATCGCCTACCTTAACGGACCTGCCCTCTTGGGATGTTTCTCAGATGATTCCGCCTCTTTGCCATACCAAGATCGCTGTAACCTTGAGAGCTTAACCTATGCGGATTAAGCGGGGAAAAATGCAAGTAATGTGCAATGTGGCAACTGATTTTATGATTACTTATGAAATGAGGAAAGGCACAAGGAAATTACATTGAACAGTTGATGTGAATCCATTGTGTTTATTGCCCCTCTGTAATCAGACACTGTAAACTTTTCTCAAAGAAGGTTATCCCTTGGTGGGATTCTACAGGCTGAGCCCCCAACATGTTGAAAAGAGGTTCTTGTGCAATATGCCAAGCCATAGTGACTCATACATTTTCTGAGTTGAACTATTCCTCCATAGACCATAATTCCAGGTGGTTTTATTCAATGTTGTAGAGCTTCAAGATCCAAATTCTAAAACTCTTTCAGGTGGAGATCCAGAAATCATGGTGATATCCCAGATGTGCAGTAAGATTCGTAAAAATGGAGCTTGCAAGGGAACATCATATAAACAACTGTCGTGATGACCTCAAGGAAGTTGTCATGTTTACATCAGTTGCTGGAAAGTTCAACACTTATTTTGTGAACCAGATTTGTCCAAATATAGCCAATGGGTACTGTGAAGACACCCAGTCAACTGAGCATGCGCACCATATGTCTAAACCCAGAGAAGCACCATCAGTGTTAATGTCATGACCTCATATGTGCATTAAATGTCATTTAAGTGTGAATGAGGATGGTTGTCCCACTGACAGATGTTTTTAACGTGATTTCGCCTGCATGTCTCGTCTGGTTTCTCTTCATTCTGGGATGTTGTGTGTCACGTCTTCAGCTGTCATTCTGTGACTGTCTGTGATTTGTCCATTGCTGTCTATAGCTGTCTATGGCTGTCTTGTGGAGTGCTTCACATCAGCGTCTCTTGTCTTTCTCTTCCTCTCTGTGAAGGCGAGCCCAGAGCCGGCGGAGGACGGGAACAAACTGTCGGTAGGTCCTGTCTCAAACCCTTTGCCCTCCGTAGTTCTCTGTCCTCTGTCTGATGTCTAAATTATATACCTTGAACTCCCTTTCGTATGCTTTGTGTGTTAGTGATCTGCCAGTCCTTTTCTTCTGCTATTTATGATTTATGATTTCTTGCCATGTGATGGCATTATGTGGTTTATATGATACACAGCGACCGGAATAATAGATGTTTTACTCTGATTTGTCTCTTCTGACTACCTTTGGAGGAGATGCAATAACGGCACACTACCAAGACATGTTTACTATGTTAAAAGGTTCATATGGTGGAAAGAAACAAACTGCACTTAAGAATCATGTGTCTGCATCTAAGTCTCTCTTCCTGCTAATGTAATGCACACGTTGTATTTTATATGAGATGTACGTCGCTTTGGAGAAAAGCATCTGCTTAATGAATAAACGTAAAAGGGGGTGTGGTGAACTGAAGAAGCACTTTGGGGTTTTCACTTTTCCACCTGCTGCGTTAGTGGGAGGTAGCCAGTGTTCTGGCTCCACCCAAAGCAACAACACCCCCCCCCCCCCACTGCTGGCAAACTGTTGCAGTTGCGAAATAGCAGCTTTTTGATGGTGCCTCTAGATTGCATGACAGATCACTGAGGGGCAGCGAGAGGAGGATGTGTCCAGAGCAGCTGCCATCACTGGCAGGTGTCTTAGCCCCAATCCCTTCCTGTCACTGCCACAAGTGAACATGATTGGCTGTCTCTCTACTGCTCCTGGAGCCAACAGAGTCACCTCGGCGAAGGTCAAGCTGTTTGGAGTGGAAATCATAAAGACTCGTTGACCGTGTTTGGTCATCCACTGGTTTTTTGTTATTTTTCCCCCCATTTTGCTTTGATGGATTGAATAGACAAGGCAGTAAACTGAGCTAATGAAAGGTCAAGATGCTCTTAGGAGCAGAAGCCTGTGTGTGTGTGTGTGTGTATATATCCTGCTCTTCCTGTCCTACGATTTTTCAAGTGACTCACCTTGTTAGTGCCATAAAATTTCCACTTTCTCTCATTATGAAAGTTTAGAATTGAAATGATTGTCGTTTTCCTGTTTTCCAAGACCTGCACCAGGTGCTCATGAGAGCATTTGCAATGGCTGACTCAGCACTGAAACACATTGCAGGTGCAGGATGTAAGATCTGACGGGCAGCTGAAGTCAAACGCGGTTCTTTTATACTGTGGGCCTTTGAAGGGGTAGTTATGAGAAATAAAGTGAAAAGGATACATTTTTGAATATACGCGGGAAAGAGTACAGGTAAAGGAAGTGGACGATGACTTCCGCTGAGCCGCTCGAGGGCACAGAACCCTGAAGTAAAAGTGCAGAGCTGAGGTTTGGGGTTGCAGGGGACAAAAGCCTACACTGGGCATCTTGGTGGGCACCATTTGGTATTTCTGGACCCTGACCGCTTGGCACAGAGCTTATTGACACATATCTCCCTTCTCACCCTCCCAGGCCAAGCCCCGCCTCCAGAGAGGGGGAAGCTCTGCCTCCCTGCACAACAGTCTGATGAGGAACAGCATCTTCCAACTGATGATCCACACACTAGACCCCCTCAGTGAAGGTAGGTTGCGGGGTGTGGGTGATCCTGCATCTATGCAGAACACGCACATGCATACACACAGAGACACACACACTCACACAGAGACCTTTTGTTGAGCCAGTTTCCTACAGGCATGTCAGCCCGTGTAACAGAAATGATCAGTGTGTGAGCCACACATCCACTGTAGGTCTCCTAAAGGATTAGACCAAATCAACATGACCTCAACTATGAACGAAACGTTCCCTCTTCCTTTGGAGTTTTTCCCAACACAGATTCAATCCACAGCCCATCAACCACCCTGAGCGCAAAGACAGAGTGAAAAGCTCTTGGAGAGCTGATCCATGGATCCCATTACGCTGTGCATGTAGGAATGACTGCTCTCCCCTGCCTCGCATCTCACATTAAGAGTTATAGCAATATTATATTTGACGACAGCTTGCAGACATGGTGCTCACAATAAACACAACCCATCATACCATATTTTCCCACTCATTTCAAGCACTATTTGCGAGGTGAAAGTTACTTCACAGCTGAAGATGGACTGCCTCGTGAGGTTGATGTCAATTATTTGGAAGAGGCTTTTCCCAAAAGAGATTGACAGCTACCACTTTGTACCATTTTGTACATTTTCACTGACAGGTTGAAGTTCCTCCCTGGGAAAGATACTGTGAGGTACCAGGTTTAGGGGTCCTGCTGATGTGCTCTTAACCCGTGGAGCTTGTACAAAAAGGAGCGTGGACTCAGAAAGTGATGTTTCAGCAATGACATTCCCCAAACAGCTGGCAGGTCCAAAAAAAAAAAACCCCTTCATTTTCATAGTCAAGCAGCTTTTGTAGACTTTAATAACTTTTTAATAATCATAATCTCATTAGAAGTGCATGCAGTTTATTATTTTGGAATGGCGTAGACAATATGCACTTCTCATAATTATACCTAGCATTATCACTATAATTTTGAAAACTGCAATACCTGACATTTTGCAGTTTGTGAGCAGAAGAAAGGTCCGGCAAAACTGAACAGTATGAGATGGAAATTTTCACTGAGACCCCTCATCTTTCGTTCTGTGACCTCTAGCTTGACTCCTCAATCCTGCTTTTGCAGCAAAGCAATTCATTTCACATTTATACCCTGCAAGTTTTAATAGTCAGCCAGCAGGTTGTATTGTTCTCAAGCAAACTTTCTCCAATTTATGGGGAGGCAGTAACATAAGAATTTGTGGTGACCCCATGCAGTTCAGGTGTTAATGATTTCTGACACAGTCTGAGGAAGTGACCTGAGGACGCATCATACTGAAGCTGTTGTCTTCAACATCTGAATTAATCCATAATTAGATTAGAAAAATGCACATTTATTTTGTGTAGTATGCAAGTCTGAAGCAACCTGATGTTTCAGGGAGTTCCTGAACTGCCATTGCTCGATCTCACTGTGATTCTGGACTGCAAACAAACATTTTGGTTCCGTAGGATGTGGAAGGCAAGCTGTTTCTGAGCTTTACACGGTGGCCTTATGTACTGGGCTCAGTTTAATCTCGTTAGCCGCTTTCCAGCCGTGTGCTGCACGGCAGCTTTCATAATTCGCCGTGTTTAAATTTAGTCAACCTCTACCGTGAGCCAGCTTGAACCCTTCTGACACTTGATATCAGTGATTGCTCATATGGACTCTGTCGTTTCACTGACATCCAGATTTTTCAAGATCGTGAAACTATTGAGGATAATGGTGCACTTTTATTGATTTTATTAATAGTGGCAGGTGAATAAAGTCTGTGAACGACTGGCATCCTATCCAGGATGTTTCCTACCTCTGTTCCTGGCATAAGCTGTAGACTGCAGAGACCCCGAATTGGATGAGTGGTTACTGGAAATGGATGGATGGATGGATGGATGGATGGATGGAGGTGCATTAAGCATAAATCCAACATTTATGACTCCTCTGTGGCTCTGCCATAGTTTTGAAAAATGGAATGAATGCACACTGAAATAAGAAAGAGGCAGCTCTTCATAGTTTGGTTTGAACAAACTTTTGATTGAACGTCATGTTGTCGGTTGAACATGATGAATTTCCCTCTTTGTGGTTGAGGATGAAAGTACCTTGTGTGAAAGAGAGCCAGTAGCATTTAATCCTCCTCGAAGGCCCATTAGCAGCTTTCAGACAAACAGGAAGTGACCCAGCTGGTAGTTGGGTCCACTGCGCTCACATGTAGAAACACAGTAAACTACAGGGTAAGAAAGCTCTGCGACTGGAGAAAACTCTGTTGCAGAGAGAGAGCAGGAGAGCCAAATTTAACACATCTCCTGAGGATCTGCAGAATGCTGGTGGTCACAGCTTCAGCGATAAGACCCGACCTGGTCCAAAGCCCAAGGGTTCCTCTATATTAGTTTAACTTGTTCTGTGAGCAGTTTCCTTGAGAGTTCTGCTGGAAACATTTGTGGGACTGCGAGAAAGCTGGTGATTACTTTTAATAGCAGATGAGTGCTTTCACATGACCCTGTGGTTGGTCTGTCAACTCTGACCGTGACTTCAGTGGCAGTTAAAACCAAGAACTTACCTGCCACCCTTCCGCGTTGCTTTTGTCAACAAGCTGCGCGGCTGCATTTGCTTTTTTAGGACCTGCACAGGGGGCCAAAGCTCCAGGGGATGGTCTGGTCCAGGATCTTAAGGCTCAGGACCAGGAGAGCGGCTGCTGCCCTCGAAAGTCTGTCTGGCAGAACCAGACAAAACGTCTCCGGAGGGAGCCTAGCCGGCAGCTGCGCGTACGGAGCGAATCCGTGAGCAGAGCCCATCTGTCATGCTGAGTGGACCCACGGAGCTGCTTGGGAAGCAGGCAGAGCGAGGCGGAAACCTCCATTAGTGATCAGGCACTATCTGGTCCTCAACAATATCTGCTTGATTAACAGCAAGTTAATTTGCATCAAGCGGAAGAGAACCTTCCTCGCACTCAGTGCCATGAGGAGCAGAATGGAGTGTAATATGATCTTAGTAATAGTAACTCCACTGCTGTGCAAATGAAAATTAAATGTTATTTCTGTTTTAATAAGATGAAAATAGCTAGGCTTCAGACTTCCGCATGTGTCGTGCATATGAAACACCACCCAAAAAAGTTGATTACTGATTAACACTTTGCACTTTTCTACATTTTCTTGGTAGTTGGTTACTCTCAATAGCCTCTTGTATGTCTGTGTGAGTGAAGGACTGTGTGTCATTGCCCCGCAATACCCTGCCTCACACCCTGTACTTCCAGAATAGGATCCAGACCACTGCAGCCATCACTGGACAAGAGGTCTCTGGCAATTAATGGTTTTTAATGAAAAAGTGTTGCGTGTTCAAGTCTGTGGTGAAATATATGTTTTGTAAGTCTTTAAAACAAGCCCTCTGATGCATCTTCTTCTGTCTGAGATTGTTTTGACATGTCTGGAACCGAGTGTCAGATGTAATTCTCTCCCTTCAGAGAAAAGTGTGATTATGTCTCCAGTGAAGAAGGTGCTGCAGGTTTTCGGAACAATGGTAGCCCACCTGCTGGAGGTGGAGCACTCTGGCCAGAGCTTATTGCTCATGTACCAGAAAATCTGCTATGTGGTGAAGTGTGTTGGTACAGTAACCTCTTCACTTCAGGTTTCAAACATCCCCAAGAGAATGGATACTGGAGCAAAGACCCCAATCTGCCTCTCTAGGGGAGTGTTGAGTTATCTGTTCGGACTGGCGGTGCTCCTTTAGAACCTGGTCTTCTTCAGTAGAGTACAAAAACCTTCTGCTGGTTGGGTTCTTAGCCCAGTTGCAGGGGAGCATAAGAAGGAAAAGGGGTGGGACTATTTCAACTTTACGCATCAAAGCAGACCCTGTTTTTTTTTGTCATTTTAGCAGGTTGTAACTCTTGTTACTTCCATGTCTGATCATCCATGTGGCAGCTGAATAGAGGGCAGCTTGAGGGCTCATGGATCCATGCAGCTGGTTTGTCTGAAATTTACCTTTACAATAACTGTAAAGCCTAAAAGGGTTCTGCAGATTTTCTAGTCTCCCAAACCCAAGGAAAATTCATTTCTCAAAATGGTTACTCTCACTCAGGTCTGCGGTAGATTTAATGTTGATTTCTTTAGCAATAAATCTAGAAACTATAGGCATGACTGAGATTTCCAGTATTCTAATAGTTAAGTAATAAGCCATACAGCTATATAAGATTTAAAATTAAACCTAAATGGGCTATTGATCTATTTGTGATGTTCTCATCCATTTATTGACCAGATGTTTTCTTCAGTGTTTTTTTAGATATAACCATACTCAGTGAATTTATCTCCATGCCCATGGAGCACACATTAGATACTTGGCAAAGCCATCTCACAACAGAAGATGTTAGACAACTCCTTAAAATAGACACTCCGTCCGAAAGCCAGCAGCAGCTCTTTTCAAGGCAGACACAGTTCATGCATATTTAAAAAAAAAAAAAAAAACATTTGAAAAGTAAGAGGATCAGTTTTTTATAACTTTGCTTTTGTTTATTTGTGTCCAATCCGCGTCACACAGAGGAATCCCATTAACCAACCGCCAGATTTCTGTTCATCTCAGTGGGCTTTCTTTGCGTGTATTTTATATATAATCACTAAAAAACTTTGTGTACACAAAATTACACAATGCAAACATAGAACCAGATACGTAGCTCGCATAATGCTCTCCATGTGATAGAGTGCAGTTTTCCATAATGTTTATGGGATCATTTATGCACACACGCTAATTTTTATGACAATCCCAAACCAACAGGACTGATCTGAACAGTGTGAACCATTTTTTGCCCTGTTTCATAAGTGATATAGTGAGCTGGAGAACTGTGTGCAATCAAAAGTTTTTTTTTTTTTTTTTTTTTTTTTTTTCCCCCCATTTTAAACACCTCCTTCCTTCTCAGTGGTACCTGGAAAAAAAGGATGAAAAAAAACAATATTCCATTTAAGCTCAGAATAGCAGACACCATTTATGCAGCATTTCTGCTTCTCTCCTCCTCCCCTCCGCAAGAGTCCTGAAAACCAATTCGCGGGGCCCAGAGGGTATGACTCATGGCTTTAAACAGTTCATTAACCGTTTTCTTTCAGAGTGACAGCAGCTCTGTGTGGAGGGAAAAAAAGGCCACATGCAGTCAATTGTACTGTCTGGATGGATTTCTGATTGTGTCGCTGCAGGGTCATGTTCTACAGTTAATCCCCAAAGTGAAATTTTGGTAATTCAAGGTAAACAGCAATGATGAAAGACGGTCACATGGTCGTACATTGTGACACCTTCACTGTCACTTTTCTGTCTAGATAACAGCTAAAACTCTTCTATTTTTTTTCTCCAGAGAAGCATGAACTGCATGTGTGGTCAAACCTGCTTCACATTATGTTATCATAGATTTTGTACCTTGTATTTGTTTTGATTTAGTCCTTGAATTTTTCAAACAATGTATGCAGATGCGGAAAGTAGGCGAGCACTAGAAATTCTACCCAGACAGTACTGTCGAATTTTGGCAAAACTGGTGATGGTTTAATACTGAGCACATGAACCTAAATGATATTCAGTATGTTTTTTTACTTACCTCCCATCTACTGTTTCTTTCTCCCTCTCTTTCTATCCACTCCTTTATATTTGCTCTGAAAATCTGTGTTTCCTCAGAATTTGCTGATTCTGGTGAGTTCAATGTATTTATTCTCTTTACATTGTCATTACGGCTTGGAAGTGGCTGCCCTCCCCCCAGACTCGCTCCCCTGGATGACTCCATCTCCCTCTTCATGGTGCCGTACGGAGCTGCACCTGTCGGTTCCGTGTCTCCGGTGTTGTGTTTATAACTCGAACCCATGCACATTGCATCATCTGGCTCTCCTTGTTACGAACCCCCACATGCACACCGTGGTCCTACTTACCTTCACCCTTCAGTTTTTCCTCAAGTAACAAAGTTGTCCAGACCTGTCAAAACAAGTCTGTCTGTTCTACACCGTCTTTTAGCACCATCGTCTGCACGGTTACTGTGCCTGACTGTTCTCGATTTTGCCAGCTGTGATAGAGAGGTGTTGGGAGACCTGACATCAGTGAATTCCTTATTTTATTTGCTGACCCTACAGATAAAGTCCTGCCCAGCTTTGTTTTTCTCTCCTTGGAATCTGAGCAGAAACAAGAAGATGCTGGGTATCGATGGTATGAGTCATCCGAGCGACCTGAGCGGTGCCCTTGGAGACCAGCGTTGCTTTGGATGACAGTGATGAGCAGTGCTGATGAAATATGATTTAGAGAATCCTGAAAACAAAATGGCATTGCTGGAATTTTGTGAAATGCACATTATGAAAATCTTGCTGGATCTCGGCAGCCTTATTTCTACGTAATGGCTGTTGCATTGCTGCAGCTTTTGGCCCATCTGATATTGGGGCAAAATGATAAGGAAAATTACGGAATCCAAACTATTAGCATCATTTATTCTATTAATTGTTCAGATAAATAAAAAAATCCATTTGGAACCCCCTTTAATGTGAATAATGATGCAGGGAGGTATACACCGATCAGCCACAACATTAAAACCAGTGACAGGTGAAGTGAATAACATTGATTATCTCGTTACAATAGCACCTGTCAAAAGGTGGGCTATATTAGGCAGGAAGTGAGCAGTCAGTTCTTGAGTTTGATATGTTGGAAGCAGAAAAATGGGCCAGTGTAAAGATCTGAGCGATTTTGACAAGGGCCAAATTGTGATGGCTAGACGACTGGATCGGAGCATCTCCAAACGACAGGTCTTGTGGGGTGTTCCCGGTATGCAATGGTTAGTACCTACCAAAAGTAGTCAGAGAAAGGACAACCAGGAACAAGGTCATGGACGCCTAAGACTCATTGATGCACATGGGGAGTGAAGGCTAACTCGTCTGATCCAGTCTCACAGAAGAGCTACTGTAGCACAAATTGCTGAAAACCTTAACGCTGGCCATGATTGAAAGGTGTCAGAACACACAGTGCAGTGCAGCTTACTGCGTATGGGGCTGTGTAGCCGCAGTCCAGTCAGAGTGCCCATGCTGACCCCTGTCTACCGCCGAAAATGCTTACAATGGGCACGTGAGCGTCAGAACTGGACCATGGAGCAATGGAAGAAGGTGTCCTGTTCTGATGAATCAGGTTTTCTTTTGCATCATGTGGAAGCCTGGTGCATGTGTGTCGTTTACCTGGGGAAGAGATGGCAGCAGGATGCACTATGGGAAGGAGGCAAGCCGGCAGAGGCAGTGTGATGCTCTGGGCAATGTTCTGCTGGGAAACCTTGGGTCCTGGCATTCATGTAGATGTTACTTTTACATGTACCACCTACCTAAAGATTGTTGCAGATGATGTACACCCCTTCATGGCAACAGTATTCCCTCATAGCAGTGGCCTCTTTCAGCAGGATAATGCGCCCTGCCACACTGCAAAAAATTGTTAAAAAGTTCAAGGTGTTGACTTGGCTTCCAAATTCCCCAGATTTCAATCCGATTGAGCATCTGTGGGATGTGCTAGAAAAACAAGTCCAATCCATGGAGGCCCCACCTCGCAACTTACAGTATTTTAAAAGATCTGCTGCTAATGTCTTGGTGCCAGATACCACAGGGCACCTTCAGAGGTCTTGTGGAGTCCATGGCTTGACAGGTCAGAGCTGTTTTGGCGGCACGAGGGGGATGTACACAATATTAGAAAAGTGGTTTTAAGGTTGTGGCTGATTGGTGTGTGTTACACCCCACACCTCTTATGTCTCTTGGTGGCCCACAGTGACCCTTTCCCCGGAGAAGATGGACAATACCTACAGTTGGACGTTATGACCGTGCTGGTATTGGCAAGACCAGTTGAGGCTAGTCAAGCACACAACACTCGTGGCTGGGAGTGGCAGTCCTTTCAGCAACATGCTGTGGTCTTAAAATAGCCGCCCTCTCTGCACTGGTGTGCTTTTTAGACCTTTCCAGCCCAGTGACTCAAGCAGAGGACGCTCTGTCTCACAGTGTGTGCCTCGGCAGTCTCTCCTTTTTCGCAGTTAATTGGAAAAAGTCCAGTCGATTGCGTTGCCTTGTATAATCAAGCATGTGGTGCAGGTGGCCAGCCACGAGTCCCGATGGGCAGGGTGGCGAATGTCACACGGTCACTCAAAGACGTGTGAAGGTGCTAATACAGGGGCATGGATCGGCTAATGACGGACACAGTGCCCCAGGCGTTGAGCGGGTGACCACAGACCACTGTGCCCTTGGCTGTGACTTTCACTGACTGTCAGTCAAGTAATTGATGTGACCATTCTGACTGAAAGGGGATGGGGGCATGCATGTTTATATAAACAAGGTGGCTGAAATGCAACAAATCGAACCACAGTTAAAGTGGTAGCTACTGAGGAGTGAGCTCTTTGAACGTCTGGACTTCATCCAGCCTTTAGAGAGGGCATAAACTCATTTTCCAGCGGGGACTGTCCATCCATACTGTGACACGTCCCAGTGGCCATACATCTGTCCACTGTCATTAATAGCTTGATGGCTGGATAGAAGGATAGATGAATGGATGGACCCCACTGGGAAAAATAGTTTATTTCCTCTATGAAGGCTCATAATAAACTGCTTTTGCCAATGGGGTCCATCCAGAAGTGTTGACAAGGGCTTTTTTGTTTATTCTGTTTTGATGCTCACCTGTAGTTCTGGTGTGTGCTGGGGATGCTGAAGGAAACCTGGCTCTGTGGGGATGTATATTTAATAAAGCAGTCCTCTGAGAATCTGAATGCTGCCCAGGAGGCCATGATTTTATCATCGCTCTACGTAGCGTTATTTCAATCCTACGTTCCCCTGCCCATCAGAACCAGCCCGGCCATTCCTTGGTGCATTTTACTATGCAACACAAATTCAGCTGATAAATTATTAGTTCTTATCTGCATTATGTAAGACCCCCACTACCCTTGGCTCTGGAGGAGTTGATGATAAAAGCTTTCTGCTGCCATACAAAACTGTCACAGGAATTTTTGAGAAGCAAACTAACGGGTCCGAAAGGTCACGGCCAAGGTCACAGTCCCGTTCTAGCAGAAACACGCAAACATGTGAAGAATCGATTTCTTTTTCCGTTTTATGTGACCATGGAGGGGCTCTGTTGTGCAGTTCGCTGGTTCCCGAGCGCCGATGACGTCACAAAGGGCTGCAGTGGAGCACATCTGTAAGCGCCCACCTCCGGCACCTCCAGATTGCTGGCACTGCATTCATGGCGGAAGGAGAATCATCACTTTCTGAAGTGTTTCATTTTCACTCTGGGTTCTTAAATAGCAGCTTATGAATTAGGAGCCTAAAGAATAATTGCATCCCTAAATCCCCCCCCACACATACACATCCTTCCCCTGCAGCCGGAAAAGCGGTGAAACGGGAGCATCTGAGCATAGCACCCATCGCTGGCTTTTTACAAAATCACACCATATCCTGTTACCGTGTTTTTTTTCTTGACAGACTCTGAATTCTTATCCTAGCTCTAAGATATTTTTGTCCTGCTTTTGCGTCTTGGCGCATTTGCATTGCAGAGAAGTGCGGGCCCCTGACTCATTCTTCATGACGACAGAGCGTTATCGCGAGGCCGGAGCGCACAGAGGATGACAGCGAATAAGGGTGGGAGGGTACGGGGGGTCTCGACAGGGCAAACAAACCACCCGATGCCTCAGTATCATCAACGCCCCGTGTGGGTGTTCCAGTCGCTCAATTCCACCACGACAGACTCCCTCTTCTCTTTCCAGAGCAATGTATCCCACATCCCACATAGAGTGGCTGCCTCTGAGCGGCATATCGACACGGCACTGGAGATGATGCACATGCTGCAAACCAATATCATGTCCCACCAGCATCAGCACCATCGCCAGCCTCATCATCAGCATCATCTACCACCAGATAACATATTATTCCTCCTTCCTCCTCATTTTTCATAAGAAGTTGTTTTTTTTTTTTTTTTTTTTTTTTTTTTTTTTTTTAATTTAAATCTCAACCAATACTGACCTCATTATTTTATCTACTCCTGCAGTGGATTTTTACAGTTCAGGATGTAATATGACACCTTTATCTCCTATTGCTGCTCACTGTGACTGTCTAGACTCATGATTCATGAATATTGCCCTTCCTCCTGGTTCATTAACAAACTGTCGGGAGAACGTTTCCGGGATGGACCCTGGAACACGCAGGAGAAGTGCCAAAACCACTCCTACACACCCGTCTCCATGTGCTGCCAAAGTAGTATTGCGACTAACAATCCATTCCTTCTCTGGACTTATATTCCAAATAACAGCCATAAATATCTTATTTTTTATTTTTCTATTTATTGCCAAAACTCATTCATCAGTTTTCAGTGCTGTAGTGTTTTGCACTTATGTTGGTGGTGTCTCGGTCTGAGAGAATGTTTTCTAGGACACCGTGCGTGATGTTAAGATCTGACCATGTCCTGTTCTGTCATGTTGAGCTGTTCCTCTGTTGTGTCTTTGTTACCTTTACACGTGTCTCCTGCTGTGACTTTGTAGAACTCGGAACGTACGGAAAGCTAAAATATTATCACACAATGACCGAGGAAGGTAAGCGTTTCCCTGTTCTCCTCGTCACCAACACCGCATTGCCAAGCGCCATCTTTTACCTTGCTTTACACCATCTCGCTTCTGTTCCCATCTGTGCCTTAAACACGTTGTTTTGTCTTGAGTTTATTTCTCTCTAAGCAAGATTTCACTGACATAAGTGCAAATCGTTGTCGCTGATGGTTTTTGGTATTTTTTTTTTTTTTGTTGCTGCTGATGAGCTGTGACCAAATTTAGCTATCTTTTTTTGTTATATAGGATCGTAGTAACTTTGATTTTTTTAAAGTGACGTTGCTTTCAGTTGCGTCATTCATCCATGTTGTATTTACATCTTTCCTGTGTGTTGTGGGTTTGCTGTTCGTCTTGCTTTCTCAGTCTCTTGATTTAGAGTAATGAAACAGTGTTTCACTATTGGAGAAAGTGCCAGTCAACCTGTTTCTCACAAAAGTACTTGCAGCTATTTTTGCCAAAGTACCGCCGTGGTTTTTTTCCTCATGTGTCTCCGGCCAGTCGGCGGATCCCGCAAAAAGCAAAAATTCATCCCAGGCTACGCCTTGAAATGTGACAGTTTCACTATGTGCTTCCCAAAGAGAACTTTGGCTTTAAAATTAAAAATTAAAAAAAATAATTAAAAAATACACTATACTGAGAACATAATACTATCAGTTGGATATTGTAGTAATATAAGGAAATTAATTTTAAATTAATCTCTGCAGATGACATACTGCATGCTTTAGGATTTTTTTAAACGCAGTTGTTTTCTATTACCGTACTGAATGTTGTTATATCACTCAGAGTCCAGGGTCAAAGTGCATCATAAGTTGTGCGCAGTTATGACCTTGAGCTCTGGGACCTAGAGGGTGGCATGTTTTACGTAACAGTCTGTCGTGAGATTTGTTAACAGGCGTTTTGTTTCCATGCACGTTTCAAGCCACAGATACACAGCCAGAGATGTTCTAGAGGACAGTATGATATTGTGGTTACTGGTCAACTCTGATCACCTGAAAATCCAAAGAGTTACACGTCCAGATTTTTATAATATGAGGTACACACTTGCTTTGCCTGGCAGACAGTGACGCAGAACCTCACAACTTACAGCTCCCCTCGTTCCGCTGAATTCCGACAAATTCAAGTGCGAGCTTATCGACGGGACGTCAGCGAAACTGAGTGACTCATCCACACAGGAGTTATGTAAGGTGCGGAGAGAGCGAGAGAGAGAGAGAGAGAGAGAGAGAGAGCGGTCAGGAAAATATCATGTGATAATATAAAAGGTGGCTGGCCGCGTTGTCATGGTGAAGACGTGCATTCTGAAATTCAGTTAAAAAATAAGCTGGTCTAATGACACACGACAAAAAAGAGGCTTTCGCACTCTCATTCTTTGAACAGCGGTGCATCCCAGTAACATGTCGCATCACTGTTTGCACTGCATTCAAAGACAGCTGAACTTGGCCTGGAAGATTATATATGTCTGCGTGTGAGTTTTTAGGTTATTTTTAAGCATCTCTTGTTATTTATCTCACACTTTTCTCCAAGGTGACCTGGAATATTAAGTAGATACACTAAGATACTTAGAATATTTTACCAATTTCTACAGCCAGGTACTTTTGTACTGTTTTCATTCAAGGTAAGTACCTTGATCAAGGTTACTATAGCAGGAGTGGGGTTCAAACCTATGTCCTTCCGACTGCAAGGTGACATCTCTAAGCCCTACTCCACCCGCTGCTTTAATGTTTATCGCTGTATAGATGGATCCAAAGATGTACATATATATTTATAAATAGATATAAATAGATAGACACTACAGCAGCATACACTCAACAAATAGTGTCATGAGAGACTGGAATAACACAGGAATAAGTAATACAATAAAAAATAGACACGGTGGTAGTGAATAAGACAAAAAATAGCCACTAGATGCAGATATGTAAAAATACCTATGTCATTTAAGGTGAGGATGCTGTATCATGTGTGGGTGTTGGTTCTCCAGTTGGTAATATACTGTACACAGCACATATTTCTCTGAGGAGAATTTCCTGTTTGGTGTGGCAAGAGGAACAGAAATGAGCATAAAATCAACAAACAGAAGTAAGTCCATGGCATGGAATCTGGGCAGAAATGCAATTAGCAGATTTAACAGAGAGCCGAGGATGGAATTGGCTGTAATAGGTTGTTTCTCCGTCTGTCTGCTCGACCAGCACATGGTCCAGACTAGTTTGAGTTTCCTGCTCTGACTGTTCCTTTGTGGCTTAATGGTTATTGATCGTCTCAGGCAAAGGGGGTCAGCCCCGTGGACGGACAGTAACAGGGCCGTCTGTTCTCGCAGGCCCCCGGGAACCGAGATGTAAAGTGCTTCGGTCTGCTCTGGTTGCAGTAGCTGCACGCCACAGTAGCCTCGGGTCTGGAGCCAAGGTGAACCCAGCGACGCGCAATAGTTCTGATCCATATCTGGTCACTGGAGAGCGTCACACAGGCCCAGCAGTCAATACAGGCTGGGACATATGGTGCTGGCTCTCGGGCGTTCTGTCAGAAGGTCACAGATCTCACGCATGTGTGTCCACTAACAGTCATACTCACACCTGCTTTCTGCTGGTACCGCTAGTACGTATGCAGTGCTCGCTATGAGTGGCAGGTCATTGCGCTAGACGGAGTGTTTGAAGGAAGCGGAGGTGGCAGAACCACTTGGAACCTCCCAGGGCATGACAGCACTTGCCCCATTAGCCAGCTTGCTAGATATACAGCTATGGTTGTCATAATAGAGGAGCTATGGCTAATTTCACATTACGTTCCCTGGACCTAGTTAAGGGTTTTAAACACACACACACTGTCTGAAACCGCTTGTCCCAAGCGGGGTAGCGGTGAACCAGAATCTAATCTGGCAACACAGGGCGCAAGGCTGGAGGGGGAGGGGACACACCCCAGGCAGGACGCCAGTTCGCTGCAAAATACCTCAAGCAGGACTCGAACCCCGGACCCACCAGAGAGCAGGACCCGGCCAAGCCACTGCGCCCCTCCCTCCCCCCGGCTTTCATACAGTATATTATTATTTTTAAAAAGATCCTATAATTCATATATTTAAAAGAGGGATTGCTGGACTGAGAATTTCTCATAACCCTTTTTACTGTGCTGTAGACAGACACTTTTTTAGCTTTTTACATTGTGGGAGGCTGGTTGGCAAAACACACCAGTTTATATTACAGCAAATAGACAAACGACTATGAGACCTGCGCTCGCTTATTTGCCCCGGTTTCGTAGCGCCTAGCAACTGTTGTAAATTCCTTGTTTCTTAGATCTTTGCTCGTATGATCTCAGGTTGGATCAGTGATTTCTTCACAGCTGCTATGATGGTCGGCGACACCCTTTCCCTGCCTCCTTGCCCTGACTTGGTACATCCAGAAGTGTACATTCTAACCATCACATATGGGTTTACCTTTAATCTGCATGTGCTATAGTGTCAGTGTCCTAGTGAGAAAAACACATCGATGTTTTTATGGAATTAAAATAGAGAGGTCTGTGGGGATCTCTCCCTCCACCCACGGTGTGCCAGGTTGGGCCTCTCACTCTCTCTTGGGATGGATGTGTTTGCAGGTAAATTTCGGGAGAAGGCGTCGATCCTTCACAAGATTGCCAAAAAGAAATGCCAAGTGGAGGACAGCGAGAAAGCCAATGGAGCCGCGGGAGGTGCGGGTGAGTGCCCCCCAGGTGTGCCAGTCTTCCACCATCCCCAATGGCACCTTCAGCAATTTTCCTACTCAGATTGCCTAACAGAAAACACAACGTATGCTTCGATAAGATTTTCATCATTTTCCATCAAAATTGAGTTTCTCTTACATATCAGTCTGCAATTTTACTATTACAGCTGCTGCACTATTATTACTCTTCTTCCTTACTATCATCCTTTTCCCACCCAAATCATTTGCTTGGTGTGTGTTGTAATTTCAAAGAATCCTGATGTAGAAGCGAGGAAGTCCTTCCTGTTCAGAGTCATCAAAGGGTGGCATGCCGTCTGACAAATTATGCTAACAGCCTCATTTTACCATATTATCATCTGAAAAGAAAGCCACGACATTAACGGAATCGCTCGCTGCCCACTTTGAAGTGCGTTGCAGCCGATGCTAATTTTATTCATTCAGATTTCACTGCTGATGGGGAAAAAAAACATTTATGGCTAACAAAGATGTGTTATTAGAATTCTTAATTTACTGTTTGTTACTCAGCAGTTTCTGGCATGTAAGGCTTAAAGATTATAGCAGGAAGGGGAGGGGTAAGAGATGCTAATCACTGACTGTCCCAAGAGATACGATGACCCTCCGCAGTGCCCCATACCTGTACAGGAAGTGGAGGCACCAACTCAGAGGTCCCTAAAGCTGTATTTTAGACCATTTCCCAGCCCCTCCCCTACCCCACACTAGACTGACTGGTCAATGCATTTCTAATAATAGCCTATTTACTAAACCAAAACTGCAGACAGTGTAAAGTACCTCATTCCCAGAAAGTCTTGATAGAACAAAGGACAACCAGGCCAACCAGGACAAGAAAGGGCTGATGTTCTTGACTGTTGCTTTCTTCTCACTGTACAGATAAAAGCCTTCCAAACAGCTCCAACGTTGAGGTTGAAGTCACACCTCCCATGAATGGCAGCGTGGGTCAGGAGGGAGAGGCGGTAAGGATATCATCTCTTTTTCACCTTGACGTACGAAGGAATTGAAAACTTTTATATGTCTGTCAATGTACCTTGTAGCCTACCGTGTCACTATTTAAAAAGCCCGAGAGAAGACAGACATTATGAATTGAATTCAGCTCTACTTAAGGTAGTAATAGGGAGTTTAACTGAGGAGTGACATTGAAAGCAGTTACATGACTTTGTTCCTGAAAATTTGTGGAACTGTGCACAAACTATTCCAGAAAAATGACGAGCCCTTATTTGCCTTCAAAGCCTTCCCCATTTGCATGTGGGCATGTGCCAGATTGCCTGGTGGGTGCCAGCTTTGCTCAGCACGGACTCTCGGGGCAAGAGGAAGGGCGTTGGAAGGCCAGTCGCCACAGGGGAGGAGGGTAGAGGCATAGTCTACTGGAAGGACTTGAGCCAAATAGGAGGCATGAAGGACGGCCTGCGACTTGGAGGGTGGCTCCCAGCATGGCTCTGCAGTGCTTATCAACCGTGGGATCCTCGTTGACAGTACATTTGTGCCGAATCCTTGTGACGCAAAACGCCAAAGCAATCTTCACCAGCAGCTGGAGCCCACAGGCACCAACAGAAGGTGCTAATAACAGGGTCACATGGTGTGTGGGTTCCTAGTCCTTTAGCACTTCATTAATTGCAATGATCTGACCCCCATGGAGAATCATAGACGAAAACATCATCTATGCTAATGGTTCTCAAAAGAAGGCAATAACAGATGTCGTACTATGGAATATTTTCAGTTTCTTCAAGTCTTCTGTGGAACCACCCTCACTGCACCTAATTAAAATGAGCAATTTGTGCCTAAAGAGATTTATTGTCAGCAGCACTGACCTGTGTTAAAATAGAGGAATGTCCAGAATAAGACCAGGGAACAAAACTGAATAAGGAAATAAAATGCTCTGTCAAGTTGTATTAAACTAGAATTACTGTTAGCTCGTCTGGTTTCCTAATGACCATTAATACACACCAGGCCTGTCCTCCTACAGTATCATTTTTTTGGAATCTAAAATTAGGTCATGGACAAGGTCATTCAAAACACACTAAGATAGTGGGAATAGAGACTCTGGAGGTGAGCTCATTTATTGGGTTTCTGATTGAGCTGCTTTATCAGAGATATCACATATGAAAACCTTATTGGTTTTTTATATTGATTTATCATTCCTCGTTATTACAGCTTTTATTATTAGGAGTTAATCATTCATAGTGCAGCTGCAGGAGGTAGCATCGTAGTTGGCTTGTAGTCGAAGGACCTGGGTTTGTACCCACGCTCCCATAGTGGTACCTTTCATCAAGGTACTCATCCTGAAAATTACTCTGTTGTATAAATGGGTAAATCATTGCAAGTAGGTTAGCGTACAAACTTCACAGTGTAAGTCGTCTTGGAGAAAAGCGTCCGATTAAACACACACACAGTCTGAAACCGCTTGTTCCAAGTGGGGTCGCGGCGAACTGAGCCTCACCCGGCAACACGGGGCGCAAGGCTGGAGGGGGAGAGGATACACCCAGGATGGGATGCCAGTCTATCACAAGGCACCCCAAGCAGGACTCGAACCCCACACCCATTAGAGAGCAGACCCTGGCCAAACCCACTGCACCACTGTGCCCCCTTCAGAGTAAACAGGGAAACAGTTCAGTGCTATTATACCATTTTACTAAGCCCTCTCCTTTAGAGAACATAAAGTGTATGCTACACCCCCAACCAAGGGCTACCAACTTTAGTGGTCTACTGAGAAAGTATTACCTTGTGTGAGAACCACTTGTCTATTCAAAGACTAGCCATTAGAGGACCACAGTTTGCCCAAGAGCATGTTGAGAGTTGAAAAGGTTTCTCCTTGTCTCTGATGCTGTTGCTGATTCTTTGCAATCAATGACATGTATGAATGATTCATATGACCCATCGGTGGAGAAACTCAGCACATGCTCTGGTTAATTCTGAAGAGAGTTTACCCAATGCCCTTTTTTCTTGTCCATTAAATATTAATGAGAGAGTGTTTAGCTGCCCCCATTGTTGTTTTCTTGAAGGAAATCTGGGGAGGGGATCATAAATGATGAAAAGCACATAAGCTTAATGACTCAGCTGCTAGGGTGGCTTCCATGTGACCATTTCAGGAACTGCATGGCAAAACAAAGGCTAGGACATTTATGTAAGACATCCCCGACAGAAGCACAGACCATGGCCTCCACGTGACATTTCACACTAGTGGTGACAAAGTGCAGATCCACGTCAAGGTTTAGGGAACCATGCCACTCCTCTGCATAGAAAGCAACAATTTCTACAACATAAGACCCACGTAGTTATTGATCATTTTCAAATTTTGTACTTTAAACACAAAGGAATACCAGAAAAAGTATCTGTTACGGATGCATAAGATCCCTCTCCTAAGTATGGAAGAGTACACTTTGGAAGTGAGGGCTTGTGGGCATGTCTCTAACGGACTGTGAAAGACCCAAACATATCTAAAAAACAACTACAGGAACAAAGAAAGCAAATGTTTCCCTTGTTTACTCTCTGTGTTGGGCATCCTCTGTGTTAGGAAGTGGGTGGGAGGCGGAAGCTCAGTGGTAGCTTGGTAAGCCAGACTCCTGCCAGGCTTCATCTCCATGCCCTGGGGATACCAGTCTGGATCCATTCAGGTGGTCAGTTCTGCTTCAGAACCACTGATGATGAATAGTGGGGCTTTTATCACCCTCTTACTCATAGTCCCTACCACTGGCATTTCATTCTCCAGCAGGAAAGGTAGAGATTCAGTTGTACCCTTTGCTTAGCAGGAGCTCGACATGAAATGGATTTTCAAATACTAAAAACTACGTGACCATTAGAACGAGAGTACATAAGATGTTTAATTTGCATAGAGTAAAGTTACTAGTGAATAAGTGAAGAAAGGCTCCAGCGGGAAATGATTCCAGAGCCTGCAGGTATGCCACAATCTAAATATTTAATGAAAATAAATCAGATTGCCTCCACCGTCACCACTGGAGTATGGAAATGTAACAGAATGTTTCTCAATCCTATGGTGTTTAATTGCTACTATGATTCCAGATACAATCAGAAAAATAACACCTAGTAGGGAGATAAACTTGAGAAGGTTGCCGGTTCAAATCCCATCAGTGTACTTCGCTGGAGAGAAAACATCTGAGAGGCAAACAAAAGACAGCATTAGGGCCGACCTATTTCTCAGTGCCTGTTCAACTGTAAGGACAGGAAAGGCACCTTAGGTGCTCGTTTTGTACACCTATGTTTTCCTGTATACATCATCAAGCTTATGGAGACCTGGGGATGATGACACACAACACAGGTACAACGAGTATAGGTTGTAGGACCTCCCTCCCAGCAGAGGAGTGTCTTCTCCTTGTCCTTATCATGCACAGGGTGGTCCCAGTTCTCCCCCAGGTTTGTGAGAAAGCCCTTTTAAATGAAGGAATTGAGGGAGGGAGACAGCTGATTGTTTTTTTTTTTTTTTGCCCCTATTACCTTGCCCCAAGAGAGTAGGGGAAAAAACTCATTACTGGTCAGCTTTCGTTTCCTGTCTGTGCAAAACAGTGCTTTTGTCCACTAAGCGTCTGCTTTACGATTCAATAAATGAGTGCAGAGATGCAGAATGCGATGAAAGGATGCTCTAAGTGCTCTGTTGGCTCTTGTTTGAACATGTTTTTCACTAGTAAAGCTCCCAGGTTCTTGCAGGCTGAAGGCCAACTCAGTTTTCTGCTGCTCGGGGTGCCGACCTTTCCTTACCTGTCCAGTGAAGTGACCTGACATTCAGATTAGAGCCCCAATTAGCCCGGAAAGCCCCACTTCTGGGAGACACCTGTGTGAAGCTGACAAAGCCCACTTGTGGCGATCAGGGTGGCGGCTACCGGCAGGTGAGAGACAGCCCCCTGTATTGCAGATATTAAGCAATAATAAGCAGTCTAAAGACTAAGGGAGTGCTGAGTCTCAGGGTATCCTACATGAGTATGTGCCATTATTCAGCCCTCCCATCTCTGTCTCTCTTGCTGAGGAGCTGGGGGAAGTTTGACCCAGGCTGGAGATAAGCAAAGGAATCAGGGACGTGTCCCAAGTTGCCCTTGTCCAGTGTCGGCAATCAGCTCACATGGCTGCTTGAGTCTTAAGTTGGCGTAACACAGAGTATTTTAAGCCTGTTGCCATGTGTAGTCAAGGCAACATTTCACTGCCCAACGTGGTGGCAAAGGTACCCTAACCAATATGAGGGAAACGTGATTAAAATTTTCTTCACTGGATTCCTCACCTGGTACAGTTTTGACCTTCTCTTCTGCCTGACCCCCGAACTCAATGTCTGTCCCTCTTCTCACAGGGGGAGGAGGAGGAGGATGAGGACCAGCCCCTCAGCCTGGCCTGGCCAGACACCAACCGCAAGCGCTGCACGTACATCTTCATCCTGCCCATTGTCTTCCCACTGTGGCTGACGCTGCCTGATGTGAGGAACCCAGTGAGTGGAAGTCCGCCCGTCATCACCTCCCAGAGACACAGGGTGGTGCTGTGCTCAGTAGATGGAGATCATGGAGATCCTTGTCATATCCTGCACATACTGACCAAACTGATCCAGGTGGCACTGTGAGGTTCATGTTTTTCCATCAACACCCTCAGGGTGTTTTATTTTGGTTTAGATTAACTGCCTGTGAGCCCCTGATCACCAGAAGATTTGTCAGTTTGCTCATGGGAGGTGAAAATTTGCATCATCAGCATCATCAACATGCACACAGTACTTTCCAAGCAGTCTTGCCCTGTTAACATTTCCCGTCCTCCTTGCCATTTGCTTTCAAATGCCATCCTGGGACTTTCTCACCTTTTCTCGATCCATAATTAGAGCGGAACACACTCTAATACACTGCTGCCTTAATGCGTGTCTGCTAGTACTCAATAATATAAAGATTACCCTTTACTTCCCCCTTGGTGTGCACCTTCAGCAATTTACATGAAAGCTTAAATAGCTCAGGTTCAAAATGCCAGGAACCTGAAACCATTTTTATTACTCTGAGATTTATTTTCTTAATAAACACAAAATATTCTGCAATGTTCCAAGGCAAGCGTTATTTTGCATTTTGGGCCATTAGTGCAATGAAAATAAGGATCCAGGGGTATGCAAATAAGATCCTAATTAAGCCTTAAGCCTGTGTGGCCACTGAGCTGTGTTTAAGTACACACGGTGCAGAACATAATCCCAGTATCAGCTGGTTCACTGCAGGCAACTTGATTTCATATTCTTTTGGGGGGATGAAAAAAGTGTGAACATGCAGTGAGCCCAGGGGGAGGCACCATCTCGATTCACAAATCAATACGACTCGTTGGAATGCAGTGCCATACTTTTAGAGGGCTTTTCTGGGACCCAGAACTGATCACTCATCCTTCAATGGAGATTTATTGTCAAGTAACCATACTCACTCTCTGCTCTGGTATCTTCTCTTTCAGACCTCGGTGAAGTTCTTCCCGCTCACCTTTCTTGGCTCCATCTCCTGGATTGCAGTTTTCTCCTACCTGATGGTCTGGTGGGCTCATCAGGTGATTTCTCTCTAGCATCTAACCAAGGGGCAGATGACTGTGGTAACTAATCAAACTGCAAAAAGAGGCAGTTGACTATGGGGTAACTAATCTGGTAGAACATTGAGTATGGGGTATTTGGGAAGTAGAGAGAGAGATGTCTCTTTGCGGCTTCATCTTCATATGTGCTGTCGACACATTTGAAGCAGCATTATTACACAGAACTGTGATTGACTGGAGAGAGAATGTACAGCATGATTGAGTTTTCAAAGGAAACGAGATGAGCTCTTTTTGAATATATAGAACTGTTGAACTGTATTATGTGGCTGCATATTTTAATGAGATGAAATGCTGAGGACTGCCCTTCATCAGCAAAGCACCAGCTCTAACACAGCCTGCTTCCTTAGTCACATGTCAAAAGAACTTGTGTCTTGGTGTCTGATGGGCCCACATGGGGGAGGTCCACTAAGGAACACAGAGCTTTGACCATCTCCAGCTTTTCAAGGTGCATTCTAAGATGTTTGGATTAACGAAGAGCCTTAAAAGATGGGTTAAAGAGATCAGGTCTTTTAAAAGGTACAGGGCAGGACTTCACGTGAACATGCTGATATGGGTGAACAGCACTCGTGTCACAAAGACGCTTCTCCAAAAATATCAACTATTGGCAACTTGGCAACATCTGAAAAATACATACAGTAGCTACACACATCAAACCTTAAGCAAAGTTTTCAAAGAAACAAGAAGAAATTCAAACTTTAAATGACATCTTTTAAAAAAGACAACTGCAGTTATTAAAAAACACTGAGGTCAGAGCCTTTATGAGCTCCTCTTTGCTGCAAAAATTACTTTATTTAGCTGCTTTTGCATTTTTTAAATGTAAACGTTATGGATCACTGTGACCCAGCCTATTTGCTTACTGATTCACTCATTGACAGAAGCCACCGCATTAGTCACCTCTGTATGTTCATCTTCCCGCATTGGAGTGTCAGATTATTGTGAGTCTAAGTTAAGAACAACCTGGCCATGTGATGACTGCAGCATGTCAGTCAAAGATAAGTCTCTTGCAGTAATCCCAGGCTGCAGAGGCTGAGAAGTTGCTGGAGACAGATGAGCAATGCCCACCAAGTGTGTAAACAAGGTTTTAGACACTGACACTTACTTTCTACATTGTTCACTGGAGCTGCAGCCTTTTACGATAAGGTCCAATTGTTCTCATCAAGCTTTCACTTTTACAGGTTGGAGAGACTATTGGGATTACAGAAGAGATTATGGGATTGACCATTTTAGCAGCTGGTACCTCCATCCCTGACCTAATCACAAGTGTCATTGTGGCACGGAAAGGGCTGGGCGACATGGCCGTGTCCAGCTCCGTAGGTTCCAACATCTTTGACATCACAGTGGGGTGAGTTTACGCTGTTATTATATGATGTTGGTAACCTGCTCATATCAACCTTACACCCAGGACCTGTTTTTATGTTAAAACAGTCAGTTAAAACAGGGATGTGACTTCAGGGAGGTAAATTTACCATGAATGGGCTCATCAGGCCCAAGGCCAAATGCTCAGTAGTGATCTGCTCCTGCTGGTTTTCCTGGGTTCTCCTCTGTCAGAAGTGTCTTTAAGCAGCTGAGCCTCTAGCTGTGAGCTCTTCACCCATGTTGACACAGCATGAATTTTGCCACCTGTAGGCACCACAGGAGGAGAAATTAATCACTGTACATCCACAGTATGAAGCTCCCGTAGGTCAACATCCTCAAGGAGCATCTTTGTCATCTTATTCCATTAATTCCATGGGTGCAGGTTCTTACAGGTTAATCAGTATCATCATTTTCATTCTGCTGAAGGAGTCACTGCTGCCATCAGCAGTGTTGAGTCAGTCATGGTTAGAACATACTGAGAAAAGACCTACTTAAATTATCAAGGAAATTATCCATAAGATAAATCAGCTGTTGCATGTAAAACAAAATATTAATAAAGTAGCACAATGGCGGAGGAAGCCTCACTGATGTCCTTTCCACCCCAGCCTTCCATTCCCTTGGCTGCTCTACTCCTTCATGAACGACTTCAAGCCGGTGGCAGTGAGCAGCAACGGTCTCTTTTGCGCCATTGTCCTCCTTTTCCTCATGCTCCTCTTCGTCATTATTTCCATCGCGGCCTGCAAGTGGAGGATGAGCAAGCTGCTGGGCTTCATCATGTTCCTGCTGTACTTTGTTTTCCTGGTGGTCAGCGTTATGCTGGAGGACAAGGTCATCATCTGTCCGGTGTCCATCTGAGTTCCTCCCACCAACCAACCTTTCATTTCCGCCATGGAACAGGGGGAGGGAAGGGGGATTTGGATTCAGCATTTATTCTTTTTTTTTCACACTTTCGGACCCATGTGGCTTAAGTGGACAAGGCTGCTTTGAAGGGACATGAAAGTGGAGGCAGTTGTGCGGTAGGAAACATAGGCTATCTACCGAATGGGCAGCAATGTACCAATACATGTGCATCATGTATTTCATCAGACTGCAAGGTTTTGAGAGACCTTTCAAGGTCTCACTCCTATAGCCTATATGAGGAGAGAATGGCTTTCAGTGCATACAGACATTTGACAAAGTGGCATTTTCCTTGCGTAAGGTCCTCCAAAAGTGTGGTGGTGCTGTAGTGTATGACCACCATGAAAGACAGCCTTGAATATTGAGCATCTATGAGCTGTCCATGTGTGTATGGAGCGCACGTATGTCAGCGTTGCTGCAGAGCCCTCGGTTAAAGTATCCCGGCCTTTTGTCTCCTGAAAAACCAGGCACTGCTGACAAACGCTGATTAGCGTGTTGTGGCTGCATCCAACTGGACTGGACATTCGCCATCCTCTGAGCTTCAGAGGCATGAGCACGAAGTAGTTTTTGGGCCTGATGACAAAGTGTCGAGGGTCGTACCGAGGGTCAACGAGTGTCAAAGCTGCTTCATGGGACGGGGAGGGGGTTCTTACCAGCAGGTTTGCCCTGCACACTGCCAAACCTGGCGTCAGAACCATGCGGCTCCCTTTGGGGGTACGTTCTCCACCGAACCCGTGGAAGTTGGTCGGGTGGATATTTATTCTTCTTATTACTATTGTTATTACTATTATTGCGGCAGTAGTCGTAGTACCAAGTAGTAGTGGTAGTACCTTGGTTCACATGGAGCTCTGTGACGACTTACTCATCCACTCACCTCAAATCCAGACCAACCACGTAGAGATTGCATTACTGTCTGTATGGGTTTGGAAACGTAAACTGTAAGAAGCCAATATTAAAGTAGAATTATAACCGTAAAAAACAACATTAATATAACCTGCTGTGCATATTAATCTGTCTCTGAAGAAGCATGTTTAAACTTGGACAGGATATTCATGAATCATATTTCATTTTCACTATACCACAATAGATTAAAGAGCCGGTACTTCGCATTTGAATAAATGTTCTTGAGCAGTTTGTTTATATTAGCAGAAGTTACAGCATCTAGTGCTCACCGCTTATTATAGTCTCATCTTTTTTCTACTGGACAAAGGAAATAATGGGACATTAATATAAACCAGAAACATTCAAGGTCGTAGTATAGCAGTTATCAAAATCTGGGCCAGAGGGGGTGGGGAGCATGGGGTGTAGTTATACATGTGAAATTATAGCCAACACATCACACTGCTTGTCACAGCTCCCTTTGTCAATCAAAATATTTTCTCTGTCTGTTAGACCGATGAGTCTTCAAATAAGTGCTTAGAATAGGTCCATGAATACTTATGACAAATAATATCTACTGAACTTGTGAATTTGTTTTGAAACGAAGGGTGCTTCTTGTCTACAGTTGTGCACAATATGTATATGTACGTACACAAAGCAGTCACTGTTAGCTCCAAAATCAAGATGCCACATTAGGTACACTCTCATCTGACTGATACTATTTGACGAGTAACACAATGCAGTATTTTTTCTAGCAAATGCAAGGTTTTCAGGCAGTGGTCAAGATCTGACTTCTGACCTCTGACACCCTGTGACATGGGTGGTGACCTCACAACTGTAGCTCCACCCACAACAACATCTCTAATGTGATTGGAGGATTAGCCTGCCACTCCATGCTGAGCTCTCAGTGGCTTTGAATGCCACACCAGCTGATTATTATTGAAAAAAAGCAAAAACAAATTCCTTCGTCTGTCAACACTCATCACTTCCAGCACCGCACACTGATCAATGATGTCTGCGTTCGTATCATAGGTCCCCTTAATCTTGTGAAAATAACTATACATACATACATACATACATATATATATATATATATATATATATACACACACATATATATGTATGTATACACACACACACACATTTTCAGAACCGCTTGTCCCTTACGGGGTCACGGGGAACCGGAGCCTACCCGGCAACACAGGGCGTAAGGCCGGAGGGGGAAGGGGACACACCCAGGACGGGACGCCAGTCATATATATATATATATATATATATATATATATAGAGAGAGAGAGAGCGAGAGAGAGCGAGAGAGAGCGAGAAAGAGAGAGAGAGAGAGAGAGAGAGAGCGATAATAGGACTTTTGATAAATGTACATGTTTGAAGACAATGAATTGGGCTGGATACCCATAAACAGCAAAGAGGACTTAGACCAAATATGTTTATTTAAAATATGTATTTATTCATAATACTCTGTTTTCTTGATTTTGTAAATAGAGGTGTATAAGATTATTCTAAACATTATTGAATGTACCACACCAGGACTAATTGCCCTTCTTCTTCTGTTTGTACTTTGCTTTGCTTTATTTTGTTTTTTCTTTCTTTTTTCTTTTTAATGGAAGGGACACTTTATACTTGGAGGCAGTATTTTAAACAGTGAACAACAAAAGCCAACAAGCATGAAATTTAATTATAGATACAGATTTATTAACACATCTGCTTGACACAGGTCACCCAGCAACACGATTGTTAATTCATATTTAAAATGCTGACAATGAGCTATGACCAGCAGCATCTGTTATAGCATGATTGATATATGGTGTGAATCATTAGGTAAACTGGCAAAGACAACTATGTGGGTTCACTTCAAATACACAACCTTGAACTGTATTTTTTTGATGTTTATGTAATATTTATTTGCAAATATACAAAAACATGTATTCAAAGCATATAATCCCTTGTACACCTAATTCTAAATAAATGGTATTTCTTTATGTAAGAACAAATAAAGTATGTAATACAATATGGAAATAAAGATCATTAAGAAATGTTTCATTGGAATTTGTATGTTTCTGTCATGAAGTCATATAATAATAATAATAATAATAATAATATAAATCTTCTGTACTTGTATGATTGCTGATGCTCTTAGATGCACAATTTAAAATAGTATAGACCCTGGATGATAAAATGTTGGTCCTTGACCACAAGAAGTCATATTTTCACGGCTCCAGTTCATCTACCTCTCCAGGAAGAGGTAAGTGCAGGAGAAGCTCCATGAGAAGCCCCAGCGCTTTGTGAAAAATTCAGACCTAACTGATGCACAACTGCACTCAGGGTTATGCAGAATTCTGATACATGGCACCCTTAATTTTCATGTCTTCCTTTCCTTTCAATAATTGACAGAGCTCTACTGGCACCCAGTATCTGATCATATTGTATATTCATTGTGTCGATCAAAGAAAGAATCTCCAACTTTCCAGCTGGGTAGAAGGTAAAAGGTGCAGGGCTAAAAGTTTGTGCAACCAGCTTCAGAAAATTTATTTTGCATATTTAAGTTGTCCTAGAACAGACTGGCATCCTGTTCAAGCTGTACCCTGGTTCACACTGCATGCTGCCAGGATAGGTTCCGGACCACTGCGACTCTGCATTGGGCAAGCAGTTACTGATAAAGGGGGGATGAATTTATTTTCTTCCATCCAGCTGTGTGGCATTACAATGAAATCCATAGAAAAGACTGACGTTGAAAGGAACTCATCTGTTCACACAGGAAGTCGTGCGGAGGTGAGGGGTCTGATCCAGCAAAGGAAGACGATGGAGAATGGGATTCTGGGAAACATGTGGGTGCAGAATCTGTTGACAAGGTTGCTTTTGTTGCCAGATTTTCCTAATCTCCCGCTGAGCAGAGCCAGTAGTGCTGCGAAGACCCGATAGCGGCCGCAGCGGATCCGAGGAGTCCTGTCAGCCCGTAAGTCATGATTCTAATCTGACAGCTTGACGCACAAGGACTTGATCGCTTTTATTTGTGAAGAAGTTTCCAGCATAACTCAAAAAGCACATACTGGGACAACATGGACAGTCAAAAAATGGCATCTCACTGAAGACTGTAGTTTTGTACTTCCTGATGTCAAGCTACTTTTTACTGCTGCCTGGAAGGATTTTAATATGCATATGGCAGGTGCACTTTTGTTCCACATAAAACTTCACAAAGCGAGAAAGTCATGTTTATTGTCACATTTTCTTTTCTACAACAAACATAACTGAATGCATGTCAAGTAGTAATAGAAATCAAACTGTGCAGTTATAAGTGCATATTTTTCATTGTAATCATAAATAGTATGCAGCATAAATTTACTGTACTGGGAATAAAGTCACTGTATGCTTTACACACACATTTTCAGAACCGCTTGTCCCATACGGGGTCACGGAGCCTACCCGGCAACACAGGGCGTAAGGCCGGAGGGGGAGGGGACACACCCAGGATGGGACGCCAGTCTGCCGCAAGGCACCCCAAGCAGGATTCGAACCCCAGACCCACTGGAGAGCAGGACCGTGGTCCAACCCACTGCGCCACCGCACCCCCCACACTATATGCTTTATAAAAATAAAATTAAGTTGAAACTAAAAAATAGACCTCAAGGGGAACTTGATTGTCTTCCTCAAAGAAAGAGTGACACTTCTATCTCTATTCAGTCAAAAGCACAGTCCCAGAACCAGACAGATGTGGGTAAATTTTGGTGTCAGTTGGTAAATCATGGGACCGTGAGAGCCAAGGTTACATGAGCAAAGATCTGTGGAACTCAACTCTGTGGTAGCACCAGGACTTTAGCCTTTATGAGTCCATTTGTATTACAATTCCTCCTTTAAGAGCACACACTCTCACTGTTTTCATTCCCAGCAGCAATAGTATAAAGAACTAATGCACAGATGAAATAGAAATATATCATAGAGTCAGAAAACTGACAGAACATAATAAGATATGTCTTTTTCCTCCACCCATTGTCAGCAACCTCTTCAGGGTGCAAGGATGAGGAGGGATGGGGGACACCCAGGATGGAATGCCAGTCTGTCACAAGGCACCCCAAGCAGGACTCGAACCCCAGACCCACCAGAGAGCAGGACCCGGTCCAACCCGTTGTGCCCCCCTACATGAAAATCAATTATGACATTTTCCATACGTATTGTACCAATAAACCACCATAACACTATTTGTAAAACTATACATTTAATATGAAGATATGAACATATGTCACACTGACATTCATAGCATTAGCTGGAAAGTTTGATGTTTGAAGGACTGTATACGTTCCACCAGACATAAGCAGCAGGTGTGGTTTTTTCATTATTTTAATAGGTCATGTGTCACCCCACACTCTTCTGGAAGCGGCCGACTCTCAGTCAAAGACACCTCATTATTTCTGCATTAGGGCTGAAGACAGCAGAGACTCATTAATCTGCTGTGGCGGCACCAGGGAGGCCAGCAGCCGGCACTGCGCTGTGGTCCAGAACCCAGACCTTGATTTCTCATCTTGCCCTTGACAGCAGGGCCAGGTGGCTGGGTCACCTCTGCCACAAACCCCCTGCAGGCCCACCCTGTGGTTGTGAGCGAGCATGCTGTCAAGGACACCGTGGGAAACTGCCTGGCAGACAGGAGCGGCTTTCGGAGACCTCTGAAGGAACCTTTCAGAGTTGTTCAGAGTGAAAAAAACACTTGTTTCTGCAGATGCTCAAGGGGACGCAGACCGAAGTCCAGAGCCTGGCTGTCCCTGACCAAGACGAGCCTATTCTGTTTCAGAATGCAAAGATGTGTGATGTGTGGAGGGAGGAGTGGAGCACAGTTGTTTCCTGCCAAAACCCACTAGAAAACCCACATACACTGAAGTTTAAGAGGAAAGATGGGACACCGTGTTATTTGTTCTTGGAAAACGGGATGTGTTTCATGAATCAAAGCTTAACCTGTGATTTGTATGTGTGTATGTGTGTGTGCAGGAGAGCGAATATGAAGCTCTTTTATCCAATGGGATGTGACAAAGTATCGAGAGGTGTAGTGGATAGAACTGCTGCATTATGTTGTGAAGAGTTCTGGTTTAAATCCGACTCGCAGTGTAATACCTTTGGTCAGGTTACTTGTCCTGAAATAATACAGTACGAATGTCCTGCTGTATATTTGGGGAATCATTCTAAGCATGTTTATTGGATGTTGCGAACTGCCTTAGAGAAGGGGGTCAGCTAAAAATGCTTCTCTGAGAAGCATCAGATTCCTTTACTTCCACATTCGAAAGGAGCGTCGGTCCTAGAGGAAAGGTATGAATCTTAAATGTAGCGATACACACACACACACACACACACACACACACACACACACACACACACTGTCTGAACCGCTTGTCCCATTCGGGGTTGCAGGGAGCCGGAGCCTAACCCAGCAATACAGGGTGTAAGGCTGGAGGGGGAGGGGACACACCCAGGACAGGACGCCAGTCTGTTGCAAGGCACCCCAAGCAGGTCTCGAACCCCAGACCCACTGGAGCGCAGGACCCGGTCAAACCCACTGCGGCACTGCACCACCATGCCACCGCACCCCCCCATATTAAATGTAGAGAAACTGTATTGGAACAGCTCCCACACACATCATGTAAAGTGTGCTCCCGCCACCAGAGGGCATGAATACCAGTCAATCAATGTACAATATCACAAAACTTGGAGCTCACATCTTTTTCAAAAATTCCCCCAGACCTTTCCCAATTTAACTGCCATTACTCAGTTCAACAGAGTCACTTGGTTTTCTCTAACTTCCAAAAACAATAACAGAGCCATACGCAGTTTCTTTCAGCTAGACATAACTTCCATAAGGGGGTGCAGTGGCGCAGTGGCACAGTGGGTTTGGCTGGATCCCACTCTCTGGTGGGTCTGGGGTTTGAGTCCTGCTTGGGGTGCCCTGCGACGGACTGGCATCCTGTCCTGGGTGTGCCCCCCTCCGCGCCCTGCGTTGCTGGGTTAGGCTCTGGTTTCCTGCGACCCTGCTTGGGACAAGCAGCTTCAGACTGTCTGTGTATGTGTGTGTGTATGTAAAACTTGGGACTGTATGAGTGAATTGGAGTGCTATACTGGACTTTAGTCTACATTAAAGAGGCTTTTCTGTCACATCAACATATGGGTCTCTCAAGTCAAATACAACTCACCTTAAGTGAACTGAGTTCAGTTGCTAAGATTAACACTATAGCTTGAATATTTATTGAATACCCTTATTGATAAACAGAGGTCTTTAAGTTCACAAACAGTAAATGCGAACACAATTAGGTTTATATCGACATGGAAGCATAACCGAGTCAAAAAAGAATAGATAATTCGGACTGGAAAAGTCCACACAACCACACTGTCCCCTCACCTCAGACTTTTTGGCACTGTTGTTATAGCAAAAAGCTATGAAGAGATGTCTGTAAATGTATTACTGACAAACTGTGTGAGGATCTTTCTTTGCACTATGAATATGCAGTGTTTGGATTCTTACATTTTGGTAAGTACAGAGAAACAGGCATATACCATCACTTTATTAATCATTTTAGCCAAATACACACAAATTTGCTAACCTGTCTCTCTTTCTTAAAGAATTTGGATATACCACCATTGAGGCATGATTAAGACTGTACATTACTGCAATATTTTTAATGTGTATTGGAGTGTTTTGTAATTTTTTGTGCATTTATTTTTATTAATCTATTTCCTCCCCCGGCTAGGTTGATTCTTCGGATTGATTAATATCATTATTATTATTATTATTATTATTAAAAAACAGCAATAATAATAATAATAATAATAATAATAATAATAATAATAATAATAATAATAATAATAAAAAATTAAAAAAAAACAGGGAGCGCGGTAGCGCGGTAGCGCAGTGGGTTGGACCGGGTCCTGCTCTCCACTCCGGTGGGTCTGGGGTTCGAGTCCCGCTTGGGGTGCCTTGCGACGGACTGCGGACTGGCGTCCCGTCCTGGGTGTGTCCCCTCACGCCCTAAGCTGCCGGGTTAGGCTCCGGCTCCCCGCGACCCTGTATTAGACAAGCGGTTCTGAAAATGAGTGTGTGAAATATAATGATAAACAACGACGCTGTAAGCCATACTATGCCTACTACTTCCGGTTTGACCTAGGAAGCGTTTCCCTTAAATTTGACCCCTGTGTCGTCTTCAACTCCGACCCAGGAAACAGTCTTTCTTTTCAGGTTACGGTGTCTGAAGGTATGGCGGAGTCCAATTTGTCTTGGCTTTGGAAATTTTGCAATCTGTATCAATCTATACTGAAAACCATCAAAATTACAGCTTTTACTACTAAATATGTTATAATCTAACAACCGCAATACAAATTTATTTGTATTTCGTAGTTTTTGTAGCGATTCTATTTTAAATCAATATGCCACTTCACGTTGAATTTCCCAACTTGAAGTCCCAATAACAGTTTGTTATTGAAAAGGTTGTCAGTGACTCGTGTCGGAATAACCCTTTATTTGCCCCCCTTTTTTCTGTACAGATTTTAACTCTGTTTTGTCTTTTGCATTTAGCTGTAAAGATGGTTCAGCGCCTGACTTACCGCCGTAGGTTGTCCTACAACACGGCCTCTAACAAAACCAGATTGTGAGTATCTCACGGTTTTTTGGTGTGCTTTTTTTTTGTTTTGTTTTGTTAATGTACACCTTACATCTGTTTTTTTTTTTATTTTCTCCTCTGCATTTGCACACTTAATTATGCACCTTTTCAGGATTGGTTTGAAATATTGAAATGCAGGTTTGTTACTTTCAATGTGAAGCTGGTGACCACGTCCAGGCTCATTGAGTGTATCTGGTCTCATTTAGGTCCCGGACACCTGGGAACCGCATTGTCTACCTGTACACCAAGAAGGTTGGCAAGGCACCCAAGTCAGCCTGTGGCGTCTGCCCTGGCAGACTTCGTGGTGTAAGTATCCCTTATTTACCCCCCCCACATGTACATGAGTTTTTCAAGTTTTTCTTTTTGGAAAGCTGTGGATCCCCCTGCTGTGATGTACAGATGTAAATGTACTTTTTGAAATATAACTGATTTACAGTAATGCCAGTGATTATGTGAGGGTCTGTACAGGCTGGAATCTGTTGCATTTAGTTTTATTGGTATGCAAGCACCTTACATCTCATGTTCTCTTCAATTTTAGTTTAAAGGAAAATGGTTATACTGCATGATATTAACAGTATCACAGAATTAACAGGTCTTTCTTGTTTAGGTAGTCATGATGATTTGTCAGTTGAAGTAATTTCAAAGTTGCAGTTTTGTTGATATAACCTGCAATAATGTTTTACTGTGGGGATTTTTTTTAAAGCTTATGTTGCTTAAAACAGCTCTGTATAACAGTACTGGTCCATCCAAATCCTGGCTAAAGGTGTAGCTGTGTTTAGTTCATTTCTCTCCAAAGTGGTGGTTGGTATCACGACAATGAAAGAAACATTTTCCAGAAGTCTTTTTTTCCTTCTGTCTGTGTTCTTAAGCTGTTTTACTGTCACTTGTGTTCTTATTGTTCTTTGGTTGTTTAACTGCTGTTTTTTTTGCATTGCAGGTTCGTGCTGTTAGGCCTCAGGTCTTGATGAGGCTCTCAAAGACCAAGAAGCATGTCAGCAGGGCTTATGGTGGATCCATGTGCGCCAAGTGTGTGCGTGACAGGTAAGAAAACCCATGCTTGTTTCTGATTTTAGTTTTCCTCTTAAAGGAATTGTGTTGCTCATCTATGCACTATTAGCGTACATGTACATTTACATTTATTCATTTAGCAAACGCTTTTCTCTAAAGTGGGGGGTGCAGCGGGTTTGACCGGGTCCTGCTCTCAGGTGGGTCTGGGGTTCGAGTCCCATTTGGGGTGCCTTGCGACGGACTGGCGTCCCGTCCTGGGTGTGTCCCCTCCCCCTCCAACTTTACGCTCTGGGTTAGGCTCCGGCTCCCCGCAACCCCGTATGGGCCAGATGGTTTCAGACTGTGTGTGTGTGTGTGTGTGTGTGTGTGTGTGTGTGTGTGTGTGTGTGTGTGTTTTCTCCAAAGCGACGTACATACATCTGGGAGAATACAATTTGTGCATTACATTAGGAGAAAGTACAGAAGATGTACACAAGACAAGTCATTAACTGGGGTGTTGTTTGTGTTTTCTGTCTGCTGGTGCATTTGTAAACTTAAGAACCTTTCTGTATATACCATGTTTACATTTCTCCTCATCTCCAGCATGTTTAATGTGTGTACATTACTTGCAAGTGACTTTTAGTAGATTAGTGGAGGATAATTTGATATACTATGTCATTACGGATTGCACAAATGAAACATCTTATTTCAAAGATGGGGCCTGATGGATGGTGTTTTCAGCTCAGTGTTTTACCTCTGATGGTTTGATAGGACCTTCTTTAATGACTGAACAGCTGTTTTCTCTCAGCAATAACAAGTAACTGGACAATGAATATGAGTACAGTTGCATGACCCGCTGTTTCACCTTCCTCTTAGGATCAAGCGTGCGTTCCTGATTGAGGAGCAGAAAATCGTGGTTAAAGTACTGAAGGCACAGGCACAGAGCCAGAAAACTAAGTAAATGTCTGTATTTGTTTTGCCACAATAAAAGGTTTGAAAAAAAACTTTGTTCTTACCTTTCTTTTCAGTGGCCAATTTGGAAACATTAATTGGTCCCATGTGGTATGTGAATTGCTCCATAAATTTACCCTGGAAAATGTCATTTTGGAGACCTAATTTGTACTGTATGTAGTTCATAATATTACTCTTTACAACATCAGATTATATCCTTGAATTTTGTTAAATGGTATTAAATTAGGTTACTAAACTGCTTTTTAAAATTGCAAACATTGCTATGTAGGTTTCATTTTAAAAGCTCTTGCTGTTTAGTCTGTATTAGTAATGGATACACAGAGGTGTGATTGTGAAGTAATTGACTGAGTTGACACCAAATTGCATGAATGGGGAAAAAAAATGATTACTGAATGACAGAAAAGAGCTTGAAGGAGTTCTGTGGATCAAACTGTACTAGTCACTTCTGTTCATATCACACCAGGTCTAGGTGGCTGAAAGCCTTTAAGGATTAAAATCACAGGTGTGTGTACAGTCCCCCTATGGATACCCAACAATATGAACCTATTATCAGACCAGAAGTGTCTGATCACACCTTTGTAACATACAGTACCATAATTACATAAGGGTGCTTTCACTAACAGCTGTGTAATACACTAGCGTCTTTAAATTCTTAAAATACAAAGTTAATTCAAGTACTTTAAAACCGTAACAATTTACAGTTCCCAGTTGAGGCCAGACAAGCACTTGGATTCCATTTTTGATCGGATGTACATGCTGCCCCATAGCGCTCCCTTTCTCTAGTAGAGTTCGGTGAGCGCCAATGGCGGTGTAAGGGAACCGGTTTCGCAGGCCGGGCTGCCGTTAACAGTCTGTCCTGATCCATAACATCTACTAAATGGCATCTTGTATAGAACAACTTTGAAGTGTGTTATGCTTTAAAAAAAGTTATCTTAATTTCAGTTCGTCACATTGTCAGTTTCACATTGGTGGTATTTTAGAGGTTTTAGGGTCCTTCGAAGTTCGAAACCGCCGTATCCTAACGAGATCGTAACTCGAATGAAGGGTGACGAACACGAGGTGCTGCTTCTCCCTCCCATTTGAACAATGGACTCTGGTCTCCTGGGCCAGAATTCCCTAACATCAAGCTAAAGAAACCTTCACTGATACACGTGCCTTCAGCTACGACCGTGCATCAGGCACGCGTGACCATCGGTGGTCTCATCACTGCAGGTGAGTGTTGGAGAGGCACTGCTGCCATCCCATTGCAGAGGACTTCCGGTCTACGTTCTCCTACAGCTTGCATGTTCTGGTAGCTTTAATGAGTCTGATGATTGATATAATTGTAACCTTTTTTGCATGCAGGCTTGCTCTGCTCTATATGTTCGCTCTATCAAGTTTAGGAATGATGCTTGGTGTTTCTTGAACTGTTCGTTTTTTCCTGACTTTTATTTGACTACATGGTTTTGATTTTGCCATACAGATTTTAGCCGCGCTGCCAGTAGGTGGCAGTCTTGGCCTGGCTCTGCTTTGTTGTGACCTACTGTATGACTGTGGTTACGCATGCATAGCGTCGCCAGTTTATTTATTTTTTTATTTACTCAACACTATTTGGTAATTTGCGATATACGGAATGTTTTTTTAAACAATCCTGCACTATTGCGTACTGGTTGAGGAGAGGGAGAGTAAAGACCATATAAGAGAGAACGTGAAGTGCGGCGCGTCATTCGCGTTACTGCTGCCGGCGCTGAAGAGATGAGCTGTGTAACACGGTTTTATTTCTCCCGGCTAGGCGTGAGTATAGCTCACGATGGAATGGCTTTGTTTTCTTTACTTAGATTTTCCGACATTTACGGGAAGTTTGTTATGCTGAGCGCACGCACAGTGGCTCATTTCCCACCTCGACTCGCGTTGTTCCGTCGCGCGCCTGCGGGGACCTGGCTGACCGACTGTTCTGTCGCACTTCCGGTCGCTCTTTCTTTATATGTCGTGACGTCACTGTCAGGTTGTTGTTCTTCCGGTACGGGGGTGGGTTTCGATCAGTTGAAAAAGGAAGATGATGGACGATTAACATTTTGATAAACTCTTACACGAGATTGTAATGTCCTTTCTTAAGTATTCAGACTGAAGGGTATCGCAGTTTCGTCACCATAGTTACTAGTTCGCGGTGTCTATGAGGATGGTGTGTGTGTGGGGACGCTGTTATATTTGTTACGTTGTAAGTTAACAGTTTTGAAAATAACACTTTTCTCCACTATAAGTGTAGTATAACTATGCTACAGCGTAACGACACTCCTAAAATCATGTTTTTTACGAAGTACTGCACTAAAATAAGGTTTTAAATGGTTCAAATGCAGCAGCAGGTTTTCAGTTTACGCCTTGCATTCAGTTGAGTTGTCAATTTGTTTATATTCAAATGTAAAAAAATAATATATCGCAAATGCCGCGAAGCAAATCATCTCTAGTCTGGATTTAAATCCCAGCTGCGATGTTTCTGCGTTTTTTTTCTGAAAAAAAGCAAGACGTGGAAGTATTCGAATGATGTAAAAGTGAATTTTATTTGGTTCCAACATGATGACAGTGAGTCTCACGAAAATGTCTAGGAAATAAACTGAAATAATTCCAAAACCTGGAAAAATCAGGAAACCTAAAAAACAATTATTAAAATGGAAAAAGAATAGAGATGAAATTGACAACAAATAAGTAAAGTACAATATAAAAAAAAAAACCCAGATCTGACCATTTGCCTTTGATATATTATACACTGTTGGTTAACTTCAACATCAACATGTACTGTGACTGAAGATGCAACCATAAAATATTAGCTTAAATGCAGCTTTAAGTGTTTGCAAACTCCAGACTCAACACTCTCTGACTATTATACAGTGCAATATGTCAGGATGAGCAAAAGTCAACCTTTGCAGTGGAAAACCAACAATATAACCGTGAAAAATGTAAAATCAACAAATGTGAGATTTCCTGTAAAAAAAAAAATAAAAATAAAAAAAATGCAGCAATAAAACAAAGGTACAGTACTGTTGCAGAACAAAGTTATCAAAGAAGTTATAGAGTTGGAAAACAGTAAAAGTTAAAACAGAGACATAAGAAGAGTGAAACAGTTTAGAACTAAGGGATAAACAATGAAAGACCTTGCTTGGCAGGTGGTTGAAAGAAGTCCTGTGAATCCATCAGGGAATTCCATAAAGAAAAAAATTCATTCTTGATAAGCCAAAGAACTGAAAGTATTTGTATCTGTTGCTTAGAGAACCCATAGTAAATTAAATGTAAAGTATATATACAAGAATAAATCCACAGCTGTTCAAATGTCCTTAATTGAGAAAGACAAGCAGACTGATGTTCGTCAGTCCAACAATACATCAGAAGTGACAAAAACACGCTAAAGAATACATGTATCATCTGAAAGTCCATCCAAATGAAAGTGTGTTTTCTCCAGAATGCTGGACATCATGCATACACACACAATGCACTTTTAAATTGCACTTTTCAGAAGAGCCGGTGTTGATTTGCACATCTACAGACCACTAAGGCAAAGAATGAAAGTGACGGCACACGACAGTAGTGACAGTACTAGTGTTTCAGACTCGTCCAGGTGACGGGTTAATGCTTCCATAGCGACAGCATTCTGACTGGTGGGCTCCGTTCAAAGAATGAGCGGTGCATTGATCGCACGCAAGCTGTGACGTGTCCGCCACTGACAAGGGCTGAATAACATTTCACACGAGAGGTTGATCCGACCGCTTTTGCCACTTGCAGAGTTTCTGTGGTGTAATGGAAACGTACACTTCTGTAACGACAGTGCTCTAGAAATAGCTAAACTGCCATGGCTCTCTGTTGCCATGACAACAGACTCCCAGCTGCCATGTCAACCTGTTGTGTAATTGACAAATAAAACTAAAATGTAGTTTTTTTTTCTGCTATAGCTCAAATGCTGCCCCTGACTGTTTGTTGTCCGCAATGGCAGCAAGAGTAAAAACTGTTATAAAGTCAAACCAGTAATGGAGATTGTTTTTTTAATATTCACTCAATATGAAATACATAGTGATCAAAATATTTTGAAATGTCTTTTCCACACAATCAAATGAATCACATACATATGCAGTTTTAGCAAACAGAGGTTTAGTTTGACAATAAATCTTCTTCTCAATTGTGAGACCACCACTTAACATTGTTGTGAGCCTCATTAAAAGGTAAAAAAAAATAAAATAAAATGGAGAAAGCTGGTACAAGGACCTTAACCAAATACCCATGACACAAGGAATGCCTGTTTAAAACCAATATGATGACTTAAGTATAAAAATAAATAACATCATTTGAAATAGCAATACAAATATAAAAGTAAATGCAATAAACAAAATCATCGTAAACACACACAAGGATTTTGCCAGTTGGATGTAATGTGTAAGAAATCTTCTTTAGTTCCTCTCAAAACATCTAAAGCCAATAGCACCATTGCTCATGCCAACCGGACAGGCTTTTCATCCAGCACATTTACACCAATAAACTTTAATAATAATAATCATAATAGTAATAATAACGCCTAAGGATACAGCACATGTAGCCGTTGCAGTGCCTCTGTAACGTAGATCCCAAACGAAGAAGATCGTTACTATTTAGCCAAATGTTTGCATTTATGTTGCATTATTCAGTAATTGTACATAAATATGGGTGATGGGCACTGCATGTTTAACTTCCTTACATTTAGGCACCAGTATGGCTTTGTGTTTAATAGTGACTTGGCCCATGAGCAAGGAGAACTCTGGGTGAAATAACATAAGCCTTATTTTCTTAAGTCTCATAACAACCATTACCATTTGTACAGCTGAAATACAGGCTGAAGGCATTTAATCAGCGCAGTGATTGGCAATATTTGCATCTGCTTGCGCTGGAATGTAATGTGACATCTGACATAACTGACTGCAAGAAGTGGTGCCTGTTCTATATTAACGGCACGTTAATATAACAAATGGTCACGTTCAAAGTATTTCAGCCGCACTCCTCAAGACCCGTCAAGGACAGCCTGGCACAGTGCCTTGATCCAGAAAATTCTCCTTGCTAAGCAGATACAAGCAACTCGTGAAGCATCTGCAACAGCTTGAAAAGACCCCGAGAAGTGTTTCTGCACAAACCGCACCCATGGCTCTTAATGCCACATGGACCATGTACAATTACACAAGGTCTGAACTGACATAACCTCTAGGTTGTAGCATTTTTTTTGGCATTCCTTAGCAGTAAAGTGAAACTTGTCACCCTGTGTAAGAAATACAGTGAATATCTTCTGAATCGCACTGAAATTAATGCTCCGCCAAGAGTTTGTCTCAGCACGCATGTTTTCAGAAGCATTTAGCTTCAGAAAAGCAGTTTATATGTAATATATGTGAACAGTTTTTCACGTTAACTTCTGCTTTGTTTGCATACGGGAGCATGGCTGTTTAAAAACGCTAAAGTCGCATTTGAAATGTTTCTAACAGAGAAAGAGTCAGTACTGAAGGTGGTTTAACACTCCAGTACCGTTCAGAAAAGAACATCACTCTTCGGTACCGACACAGACCCTTTCATTCATAATTCCAACAAAGGGAATGAATAACAAAAGCTTGAGGCACCAAAGGTTATTATGTGAATAACAATGAGAAAAAGAAAACGCAGAAATCATCCACTGATGCCCTCTCAGCAGATCGTGCCGATTGCTTCTCCCTAAGGTCAAACTCTGGGATCTCAAGAAAGACCACAGTCCACTGAAGAGGCCTGTTTGGTTTCTGAAGCAGTCGCTGCAGGGATTTTCTTGCTCGGCCATGCAAAATTTTCCTCTAGATCCAAACGTGCCCTCCAAATGCCCTCCTCCCAGAGAGTGACGAGGGTCCAAGTCCTCGCCAGCCCAGCCTGTTCTGTGCCAGCAAGTGCCCATGTTTTTCCTTGCTTAATGGCAGTGGCCATATGCACTGTCAGGGGGCAAAGCCACCGGAATCGCCTGGCTTGAGTGCTTGGTTGAGGACCCAGGTTTCAAATTCCGCGGATCTCACCGCAATAATTAAAAAAGAAACGACAACCCGTCTGTACTTCCTTGGGATCAAATCTTTTCAAGCCACCAGCCATGGTGTGACTCCCTTTGGAAAATGACAGAAGAAAAAAAAAATCACAAATTCAGAGCTCTGCTTTTTCCTCTTTCTTTTTTTTTTTTTTTTTTTTTTTTTTTTTAAAGTAAGTTGGAAGGAACCATCAGCCAGTTAGTGTTTGAAAAAGCCATAATTTTGACCACACCACAAAGCAATATGTAGACATCCATACATATATTTTCCTAGTTTGGCACAGCATCCATGCTTGTTTATTCATATTCTGTAGGCATGATTTTTTTTTTTTAGTCTTTTGAGCTGGTAGTATGGCATGAAAGATGATGAACTTGAGATGAACATGGACACAGTGTCTGTCATCCTTCTCTGTGGTCAGTCCAGTCTCTCAGTGCCTCCTCTGGTTCTCCCTGCAAGTCCATTTTGGTCATATCCAGTCTCCCGGTGGCCGTTCTGGCCCATACAAGTTGATTATCACCGCTTGGACGAGCACACCCGCACAAGTCCGCTCACTTGTCAAGCACCCGATCTCCACAATGCCGATGTTGTAATTATACACTTTTTTGTTACAGAAGATGAGTAGAAGCAGCTAAGTGTGAACGTCATGACTGTTCGTTCGTTATATATTTACGTATTCATATGTTCAATTAAAAAAAACTATAAATACAAAAAAATGAAGCGTTATTTACAAACTCCATGCTTTTCGGGTTAGATTGATCACTGCAAGAAAGCACAAGAGAAAAGCAAGACATGAGCCAACAAGGTTACAGCAGGTTTCTAATGCGGACCACTCTGTACGAGCTTATATCGGATATGAAACAAAACTGTTAATGCATTTGCTGCATCTGCGTCATCCTACAGTTTTTTGCAGCTGACCGCTGAGTTGCTACAGTTTACTCTGAATGTCAAATGTATTATTATAATGGTGAAACACATCACATGGTAATATGTGACGTGCTTCTCAAAAACAAAAAATCATTAGCCACATCCATAACAGAAGGGGTGGTTTAATAACCACGAAAACACCAGCAGTTGGACAACTAAGAAGTCAGCCTTGTGTTCTCTGCACTTTTCCACTGCCCTAATCTAGAGCTGGAATCTTGATCTGGAAGAGGTATCCAGTGTACTTACCTTCTGCCAGCAACCAGGCATTGGTAACCCATCTGGACCCTAGGATCATGGAGAAGAAGAAGAGGAACAGTTGTTTTTCACTCATTTTCCAATGAATGGGAAACCACACATATGTCACAACAGTGTGCATTTCCCAGAAACCAAACCTCTGAACTGCTGTTAACTCACCAAGGGAATACAGTCCTTCACGCCACAATATTGCAAAAGTCCATCTGTAGATCATATCTACTGTGGCACACAACGTTTTGGAGGATTTCACTGATCAGTTTTTTTTTTTTTTTTTGCTTGCATGGAGGTGTGTCCACTGATAGATGTATACCATTTTAGCTTAATTTCTATCCTTATTTCAGCTGGCTGGCCGGACTCAGTGCTGATTTCACATGCAGAACAACTGTTGAGGGTTCTGCTTGAAAGTCATTTGTTTTGCAAAATTTGAAACTTGGCTGGGATTTCTAAACAGAACCTATTATGACAATGCAATTACTGAGAAAACCACTGCACCAAAATATAACGGCAACAAACGCAGAGCTGTGTTCCCTTGGAAAGTGAAGAGTTCTCAGAGAACGGAACATGCAGTAACAGTGATAGTATCGCTTTGGCAATGCTGGTTTAACTCCCCTATTCTTAGACAATAATCAATTTGTTTTTGCTGTATATGCTGTATCTAGCATTAAAAATAACATTGGTATAAATTATATCAAATATAAATAATCAGATCAGCGACCTTTGCAAGCACACTGCTGTGTGAATTAGGTTAGTCACTACTCTTGTCTTCTTGAAAAACACCAAAAACTATGCACAATTTCTGTCCCCTCTAAATAATCTGTTTAAGGGCAACACTAATCTGTACTTTTCGAACCTGGTGAGTGAAATTAAAATAATAGCACATGTGTGGCACTGGCAATAATTTACTTTACTGATGTACATAATGGTGATGGTAATTTGAACTCAACACCCACTGCCATTTAACATGAAAATATTTCACTCAAATGTGTGTCGAAGGTCTGATGACACACGCGTACAGTATATACACACACACCGGCTGAAACTGCTCGTCCTGAGCGGGGTCGCGACAAACCGGAGCCTAACCCGGCAACACAGGGCGCAAGACTAGAGGGGACACACCCAGGATGGGACGCCAGTCCGTCCCAAGGCACCCCAGGCGGGACTTGAACCCCAGACCCACCAGAGAGCGGGACCTGGCCAAGTCCACCACACCACCGCGCCCCCCTCACAGACATGCAGTTTCATTTCATTAAGTTGTGTGCTTGATTACCCATGGCTCCTTACTCTACCATCACAAAAGGAAAAAAAAATCATTCTTCTCAGTTAAACATTAATAAACAAAGAATATAAAGAAGAGCATACTTTTACTTCATCTCCATAGTTTGCCGAATTGGTACAAATACGGTGGGACTGGGACAGGAAAAAGTTAGCAGTGGAGAAGGATGTCCATGCTAGTATTTCACTTCAATAGGTTCTGGGAAGATCTGGGACATTAGAACTCATTAATGAAAAGGGATATTGGTAGGGAAGTAAATTTGTGTCTGTCAATGGCAGGACATTTTAACATTATCTGTCCCTGTCTTGCATTCTCTCTGGAAGGAGCTTGGAGTGTTATTGGTTCTGTTAGAAGGGAACGACAAATGCAAATGTTAACAGTACTTTAGTCATTGTCAGTACTAATCATACCATTTGGTTCACATTCAGCGCCTGACATTTTCCAGCCTCAATTCCTCGTCTTTGTAGTTAATGCAATTGGGAATGAGTTTAAAAAGATGTCTGAAGGGGTGAATGGAATTATGGCACTTAGGAAACAGCGTATCGGTGCAGTTAAACACACAGGACAAGAACCGAAGTGTTCTGTCAGGGTAATTTAGGTTTTGTTCAAGGAGCATGCAGTAAGGATAATCATGTCAACGGTCCAAGTGATCCGAGTTTCCATGCACAAGCCATGCATTTTCCATGGGGCAGGCTGAAGTGCCCCATTCAGTGACATGCCCTTGGTCAGTAGAAGGAAGTCATGCACAGATTAGGTAGGAAAGAGGATACTGTACCAATTGGCAAGGGGCATCCAACCCATCCAGACCAGGTTGCCCTGGTTCTCCCTTCTCACCCTTAAATCCCCGGAATCCCTGTTCATAAAAATTAACTGGGAGTGTTACTAGGAGGGGCAGCTTGGCAGCCCCCGTGGCGGAGGAGATGGGGGCTGTCTGTGCTGCACAAGCAGAGAGAAGTAACCTTGTGTGTGACCAGCACAACTGGCAACAGTACGACTTCCACAGAGGACAGTTTATATCCTCAGGAGGGTTTATACACTGAGTGCACCTTTCATAGAGGAGGGTCTGCACCTTCAGAACAGTAAGGATGGGCAAAGATGATGACTTCAGCATCCAAGAAGAGTTCATTTATGATCTCTATAGCGTAAAGAAACAAACAGGTGTGTCGCGTGCCTGCAGTTCCAAGGCAGGTGGAAATGCAAGGGCACAGCAGATTTCTAGGCCAGTGGCAGGTTCACACACAGGTGACTCCTCCCTTGGAGTCCTTGGTCCTACATCACCGAGAGGCGATTTCCAGCCCTTGGCGGCAACATACCAACGGGCAGGGGGCGTCTAATCCAGGCGCACCCTGTTCTCCTTTTTCCCCCTTAGGCCCCTTTTTGCCCTTCTTTCCCTTCTCCCCCTGTGGACACAATGTTTTGGTCAATAATTCCTTGAGACACAAAAATTTTTCAGATGCGCTAAAACCAGTGAGCATGACCATATGACGTGTTACTGCGGTGCGCACTTTAGAAAGTGAGAAGAATTATGACTCGTACAAATGGGTTTATTAAATGATGATGCTGAAGGTCCTACCCTGTCTAGCTTCGTCACCTTTGAGGACATTTCCCCTTATGAGGACATTACCCAACGACATAAATAGATTAAATACTGCAAATAGCTATGGATATAAGCATCACCTATGCAACACATTAATAATAATAGTAATAACAATAATCAAATCCAAATGACATACCTTGATATGCACAGTGTTACACCTACTGCAGAAGGATTAGTATTCATTTTGACACACTACCTACTAAGCTAATTTCGCTATGACTGAAACATTAGCATGTCTATCAATTATGCTAATAAATTTTAGCTGTAACTCCAGCATTACTGTAAAGACTGAAAGAAGTTCCCTTTCATACATTGTGGACCTCAGAAGTCAGCTTTTTGATGAGACCCGACATAAGCGTCATCACCATCAGCTGGATAATGGTCACTCTCACTGGATTGGGATATTAGGTAACACCACGGTAAAGGTAGACATTAAAGGGGAGGCATACCTCACGAGAAGGCGGGGCACAATAAAGCGGCAGTTAGATCGGGGAGAGGACTGGACAGAGCTGGGAAGGAAGGGAGACCTGGTCGTTCCTCAGTAGAGGAGGAAGGTCTGACAGAGATTGGGAAGGGCGGCAATGTGCATAAAGCACTGAGGTGGGATCTCAGAAGGCAGGAGGGAGGAGAAAGGGCAGCAGGGAAGGCACCTCTGGGAAACACCTAAAACTGCATCCCTTTCCACAGCTCAGGCCAACAAGGACCAAGGGCTTCGTACCCCAGCTTCGGTATTGCGCATGCTCCGTAAGTTTAGATTAGACCAACAGAGCCACGGCGGCGTGAGAAAAATGATGAATGAAAATGGATTTCAAACACAAAATATTAAGCAAATACGGAGCAAAAGCTTTGCTTGAAACGAGCCGTTTTAGCACGAAGAAATGATTCATGTTGAGAACAAGCAAGATGGCACAGGCTTCACTGTTGTTTCACACGCAAAAAAGGGATACAGTTTTAGGAAGCAATGAAGTACTCGTGACTCACTGAGGAAAATATCAACGACTGACTCCAGAACAACAGTGCTTATTGTTTGTAATTTGAGCAAGCTTTGTCAATAGTAATGATGTGCTTTTACGGATCTGAAAACAAATTCTGCTTTCTGTTGGTGGACATCGTCAAGAGCACTGCGGATCTAGAGCAGTTCAGTAACGCATTTCTGAAAGACTCATGAAAATACAACAGTAATTTTTGCAGCACAGTAACAGTGTCACTTCAGTTTTATGGGGTAACGCACGTATATCTGTAATTTTCGGTACAATTTGCATGGAAAAATTAATGTTGTACTTACTGAGGCAGATTTATCAAAGATGCCAATCACATAAAAATGATGTACATGCATAAAAAAATAATAAATTAACAGCAAAAGCTGCCTGTTGTCAATGGACTATCTCTAAATCCATTTTACTTTTGCCAAAAGCCATCTGAGTCATTATAAATGCTATTTTCCAAACACTGCTCAACCACAGATGTCAGAATGGGTTTTGATTGATGAAATGACAAAATGTTGACTCATGAATAGTAAACGTCCGAATGATGAATTCAAACACGTACTAGTTAACACATTTGTACAACGGAATGATCTGTGTTTCGTGACGTCACTACTGCTTTATTCAAAGTAATTTGCTATTAATTTGCATGATGTCACTTGAAGCCTTAAATGTGACCGTATTTGGCCATATTCACTTTTCATATACCGCTTATTATCTTAAGGAAACAAAAGATAGTATTTTAAGTCTCTTTATTAGCTACAACTCATTATTGTCCATTGACACCAGTCCTTTTTTAGTTATTTTGTCAGTAAAAGTCTCTTTCACTGCACTAGTGTTCATATCACCTTTTCTCCTCTTTCCCCAACGTCGCCCTTCTCTCCCTTTAAGCCTGGTAACCCCTGCAAAATACAACTGCAGGTCATCACAGACACCTTGTAGCCTGATAGCCATAGTTTCTACTCAGTGGGGCTGGGAGGTCGACTTCAGGGTCAAGATTCCCTCTGCGACGACATTAGATTGTCAGGCGTGTAAGTCAACTTTAACAAAGAATGTAGAGACAGCGATGGAGACAATGCAGAACAACGCAATAATTGGGGGAAAAACAAACTTATATACAGGGATAAAATGAGATATGTTATCTCAGGAATGGGTGGTAGCATGAGGTCGTCCTTGGAAACAACAAGCCCTCTGCTTGGGAGGGCAGTCAGATGGAGAGCGATTGGCAGAGTTTGGCAGCAACAAGAGGATGAAGTCAACCTGGCACCCAACAGCGTGATGATAATTTTTAATATATGATAATTTAAAAACATTATTACACATTTTCCTGTTCAAATCTACCACCCAAATTATACTGCAATTGTTTCTGCAAACATTTAGCAAAAATTAAATCGGAAAAATTTAGCAAAAATTAAGTGTCATATCTATAAAGAGAAATGGCGCGGAGCTATACTGCGTGTGGCTGGCCGAATTCCCACCATATATTGGTGTTTGTGTTTGGAAAGACACAGGCGCAGCACAGTGCATCAAACACGATGGTCAAATGTGCACACCATGCCTTGCCTGCATGCCAGCAGTACTTACGTCGAGTCCAGGAGTGCCTGCGGTGCCCTGAAAAGGAAAAGAGAAGAACGCCAACAATCCGTTACAGGGTTGTCGTACATGAATGTCTTTCACATGGATGTGGCAGTAAAAGGGCTGACTCCTGGATAAACTTGCTTCCTCGTGCCAGTGTGACACAGGTGAATACTGGACACTCACAGGTAACCCGTAGGGTCCCCTGGGTCCAGGTTCTCCAGGTGGTCCTCGTTCACCCTGCATGGGCAGACATACGTCAGGTTCTTTTTTTAACCATCAGAAAGAGACCCTGATTTGCTATGAAGCATGATGACCAACAGGGAGGTCGAATCCAACGTTTTACACTTTATTATTTGATCCACCCATTTTCCCTGTCTGTAATAGGAGCCAGTTACATCTGTGGAGCAGAACAGGTCTACAATGATCTCAGTTTTTCAGGAGTTTAATCCCTTTTGATCTTTCACCTTAAAGTATTTTTGAAAGACGCAACAGCCTCGTGGACAAAACAACGTAGGCATGGACACCGAACAAGGGTCACTGGAAACTGTGAAAAAGGCCAGCAAACATTCCAGTGAGAGGGTTTCTACTGTACTTACTCTGTCTCCCTTTGGACCAGCTGGGCCTGTAGGACCAACTGGACCATCCATTCCCTAGAGGGAGGAGATAATGGGTCAGCTTTCTCCTACCTTCCCACTCTGCCCATTTTACTACAAAAAGAGTAAAAATGCAGCCATGATATGTATACTTCTACTGTGAACTGGTTCACCATTCATTTCCCCCAGCAGTAATGTGCACATTCGTCATAATATTCACATACACCGCTTGTATGGGAACATTTATGTTAACCTGGCACATTTTGCACAAATTCTAATTGCATGCTGCATGGGTTCATGCAGTCTCGCTGATAAATCCGATGCTTTTTCATTAAAAAAAAAATGTTAATGTATGAGTGATTGTTAATACAGATGTTAAAATCTGTTGATTAATTTCACATTTACAAGCAGACAAGGACACAGAGTTCTCCACTTGACAACAAACGAGGGCTTCTATAATAATTTGCACTGATCAGCCTGAGATTTATTGAGGCACACCGTCCCCAGACACAGAGATGAGTGTCTTATTCTGGAGGGGAGGGTGACTGGGCTCGAGGGCCTCGGTGGGGAGGGTACGGCTGGGACACGTGACACTCACCCTTGCTCCTGGTTTGCCGTCCAAGCCGGACGCTCCCTGCATGGTTATGGAGGTATGAGTGAGATGAACACGGGATTAGTACATGACGAGATTGGTGAGACGATAGTACTTTTGGGAGTATTAACTTGGACACGGTGCTGAAGTGGGCTGTACACACAGGCACATGTTTGATGAATGAAGGTAGAAGCACACCTAGGACCGCAGCTCCAGGATGAGTTGAGAAGATGAATTTGTTAAGGACCAGTTAGATGAAAAAGTTTGTGACTCTGGTGTGACCAGTTGGGAGATACTGCCAGGGTGCACTGGTGCTCAGCAAGAGAAGTGAACAGCTCATAGTAAACATTCCCTGGGGGTGTTGGGAGTGTGATCTGCTCCCAGCATCTTGTACAGCAGCAGGAAGCAGATAGAAGAATGTGTAAGAAACATTGCCAAATGACTGGACTATGTCTGCAGGATAGCACAGACCCTTGACCAAATCAGAAGCGGATGAAGAAGAAGAAGAAGAAGATGCAGATGCAGAAGAAGATGACAAGAGGCAGGATGTGCTGTGAGTCTACATGTTCTTTGCTGTTTGGGTTACCAGGTGCAGTGTCACTGCCTCTACACAGAAAGACCGGCAGCAGGGCTGTATTGGAGCTCAGGTGTGACTGGGACAGGAAGGGATGAGTTGGGTGGAGAGGACCCAGCATGCACTGCTGTACTCACAGGGAGGCCCAGGGGTCCACGGTCACCCTTGTGGCCTGGCTCCCCACGCACTCCCTTTGCACCGGGTGAACCGGCCTCTCCCTAAATGCAAGATCAGCAGAGGGTCGACTGCAGTGACGAAGGGGTCGTGGGGAGGATGAGGAAAGGGTAGTGGGGGGAGGGAGGGGCTGCTCAAGTAGTTAAAACACAAGGACCTGCCGCAACAACCCAAGCTTTATGTCATCGCAGTGAACAGCAGAATGGAATTCAGCTATTAGTGAAATAACAGCTTAACCAGTCTGGAAGCCATTAGGGGTTGCGGCACGTCACATACTTCATATGGAAGGACAGCTTAGACCGAGGAACTTGGTTATCAGTGAATTATTAAAAGAATGTTTCCAAAGATTCTGTGTTCACTTTTATTTTAAGAGACAGGGACTTTAACATGCATTATTAATGCGGGCAGAAATCAAGGCCTGTCAGTCTTTATTAGTGACTTTTGCAAACGTACCTTTGCTCCAGGAAACCCATGAGGACCCTTCAAATACAAACAGTGCGAATCTCAGCAATTCAGTAGCGTGGAGTTCATAACATTCAGTTTCTTATTCATTCTTTGCCTCCTTTCCAAAAGTATTTAGGCAGTGTGAACAAAGTATGTTTGTGTGATGACTGACTGGGACGACACCGGGTCACAGGCAGCACGGGGGAACTCGGACCGAATGTACGTCTGTTGCTGTGGCAACCAAACCCTGTAACTTCATTATGCAGCATCCCATGCAGAGCCCTGTGATGTCTGGGCTGGCTTATCATCACTGAGCAGGTTGTCTTTGGTTCAGCTTAACACTCAGCACAACACCCTTCTCTCAAATATAGTCTCACAAAGACCACACGCACATTAGTGTAAACGAGCAGAATAGTCATAGTTTCTGTGCTTCATCCATATGATGGAGGTGTAGTCTTACCATAGGGCCTGGGGGGCCATGGGGTCCAGGAGGTCCGGGAGGTCCGATAATCTGTTTTAGAGGAACAGGATATCAGTTGTTAACAGCATATCACAGAAGGTCCCATCACTAGTAATATGTGACCTGTAGCCTCCATGGCTTCCAAACACATCATGAAATGGATATGTGCAGAAAACACCTGCTTTGTTGTGCATTTTAGTACAGTGACTGTTTGAAACTAAATTACAGCTGTCATAGATGTCATGGTGGAAACATTCCTTAGTGGTGGTCTGTAGAAGAGTTTGAGAAGAAGGTTGTGTCCTCACACCAGCAAGGAGGAGGATTTACTCTAGTTTATCACCAGTTCAGCTTGTGCTGAAGATGGGAAGGTGAAGACAAGCTGAAATGGAGCTTGGGAAAACTCACCGAGGGTCCTTGGGGACCAGGAAGGCCAAGGTCCCCTTTCTCTCCTTTCAGGCCATTGACACCCTGCAAGATGGAGGGTACAGCATCAGGAGACCGAACGTCCTAGCTGCTCTGCTCAGTTCATGACATGCTGAACAACGCATTCCACGATTATTTAAAAGTCATGTTTTGTTAATCTTACAGGAAGGCCAGGCAGGCCTGTTGCTCCTTTTTCTCCAGGTACTCCAGGCATTCCCATGTCTCCTTTGGACCCCTTCAGGCCCTGAGGATGAAAGGGAACATGATCAAGATGGAGAGTTAAAAAATAGCTGAAATATGCCCAGCAACTAGTGTAAACATGCTTTTCCATCTGAGTGCCCTCCTACCCGCTCTCCGTCTAATCCTGGGGGACCAGGGGGACCCTGTTCTCCCTGTACACAATGACAAAGTTTCAAGTGGGCATCTGACAGTGCTGAAAAAGACCGCTGTAGACAAATTGTTCAAAAGAGAACCTTCACCTTCGTCCCCTGCGGTCCTGGTGGCCCAGGAAGCCCTGGAGGACCCTAGGAGTACAAGTAGGAAGAGAAGGTATGGTAAAGCCACCATCAGCCAAGACATGAAAAGAGACAGATAGTTTGCAGGTGAGGAGTCACATGTGAGACAAGCACAGATGAATGGATAAACCGGCGAGGCAGTCACACAAAGAGCGACCCACAAGCAAATTTTGGGAGTAACAAAAACCACCACCCTACGTTTCCCTGACATCATCATCAGAACATGCTTTGTGAATCTGGCTAACATTTAGGCAATTTACAGTGGATAAGATTTGCACCAGAATAATTCAAAATCAGCTGAAAATGATCTCAGCTATATGTGGGAGTGTGTCTTCGTCTCACGAGGGCGTGAACCGCCAATCGAAAGGGGTCGACGTTAGTGGCATCGCACAGAAGCGCACAAGCACCAAGTCTGAGCTGACATGTAATTCCCAACCCTTGGCTTAATGGTGACAACACTGACACTACATGAGAACGGTGTAATAGAGCACCGAGCTAAGCAGGTTACACGGCATGGGGGGGGTACAAGGGTCTCCATGCTAGGCAAGGGTGCAGCACTCATACAACGGGCAGGATGGAGTGAAATTACCGTCACTGTAATAGTGGTAATCTTCTGTTGGCAGTCAGAGGGGTGAGAGATAAGATCACTGGTTACAAACCAAAATCTCTGTGTCGACATGAACTGCATAGTCACTATTTCAACACCCATCATGTGAATGTTTTCACCGAAATCAGCTCAGCTGGTTGAGTCCGCCATTGATGGCCCACATATGATTATTGCATACAAATAATAAAAGCTGTTATAATGTTGTGGTCCAATCAGAAAATCTTATTGATCTTGGAGTGTGGGCAGGCTGATCAGAGAGAGGCCCACGGTAACGGTGAACCTGCTTCTGTTACCAATGCCCATGCAGGGATCTGGCCCCGGTGTCCGACCTGCAGGGCTTCCTGGATGTTTCCGTTGTAGTCAATGATCTCTGTGGTTCCTTGGTCGCCCTTCAGTCCTGGTGGGCCCTGTGGAGTGGACACCAGTTTTATTGTAAGAATTACTGTGATCAATAGAATCCATTGTCAATAATGACCTTTTTAAGGCTGCAAACATCTGGCAAAGGCTGACTCTGTTGAAGACAGGTCTAGTACAAAAGGCTCCTCAGGCTGCTGTCTCAGAAAAGATGTCGGTGACAGTATGTTTACACACACTTCAGAGTACTGTTTGTTGATCTTTAACCTCTGGAAGATGAGAGATGATCACTCACCCGAGGACCCATAGAACCCGATTCTCCTTTTTCTCCAGATTCCCCCTAAAACACAAGAAGAGCCATGAGGACCAGCTCGAGTTCACACTAGTGAAGAGTCTTTCTTGCTTCCTGACAGCTTCTTCCGCCAAAACCAGTTCTTGACAAACTGATTAAACCAACACAGGTGAACAGAATGAACTGGGGAGTTACAGTATGTCTCTCACAGAGGACTTAACAGAAGACACAACCACATGTGAACTTAAAGTCCTCTGTACCCACAGGAAATACATAAAGATACGGCACTGGGGGTGGGGGATCAGATGTTATTAATTCATTGCTTAGCTGATGTTTTTATTGAAAGCGACTCATGGCATTTGACACATTTGTACAGATGAGGGGGTAATGCAGTGGCGCAGCAGGTTTGACCTGTGCCTGCTCTCTGGTAGGTCTGGGGTTTGAGTCCTGCTTGGGGCGCCTTGTGATGGACTGGCATCCCGTCTTGGGTGTGTCCCCTCCCCCTCCAGCCCTATGCCCTGTGTTGCCGGGTTAGGCTCCGGTTTGCCGCGACCCCACTTGGGACAAGCGGTTTCAGTCAACGTGTGTGTGTGTGTACAGATGCGTTTTTTTTTAACAAGTGATTCAGGGTAACTGCCTTAGTTAAGGGTACCGAGACCATGTCCTTAACCGGTATACTGTCAGCTGCAGATGTGGTACACATGCACAGTTTAGCTGACCAAAGAGGTTCAGATAATCCCTGCTTTGCAGTTGCTTGTTAGCTCATCCACCCATAAGCCATATGCATGTGCTGCAGACATAACACCAGACCCAAGAATGGAAGAGATCAGCAAGTAAATCCTTGTATCCATGTGTTCAGTATGTCTGGTCCAATCCATTGCAAATCATCTCCATACCTTCATCTTATAAGCCAAATGTCCTCTAACTGGCTACTCAGTCCACAAAAGTTTTACGACTGGTAGGACAAACTGTCTGAAAATACATATGACATTGACAAAATTATTTTGGCAATTAGCCCTAAAATATTGTAATTTTCAGATGCACTGACCTTTGATCCTTTGTGACCTGGGGGCCCAGGTTCTCCCTGTGCTCCCTGGGTAGCGAAAGAGAAGGGTGAAAGAAAGAAAAGATGTGAGAAGTACATTAGAATTTAACCCTTTAGACTCTTTCCAGTGCAGCACCATTCGATCTTGTCTGGAGTTTCGGGCTGAGAATCTCAGCCAGTATCCCAACTTTCTCTGTGGTTAAAGTCACCAGCGTTCATTCTTCACAATGTCCTTCTACACATTTCTTATAAATCATCTTAGGCTGTCAAACGGTTGCTTCTTAAAGTAAATGTTTATTCTCACAGGAAGAAAACGCAATATGTGATTTTACAAAAATAACAGCAATGGGTTACAGGCTGTAAGCCTGATTGGAAAGCAATGAGAATGTGTTTGTTTAAACTCCTTAACTAATGACGTGTCCGTCATTTTAACGTGCGGAGTGGAGCTCCCTTGGGGCGTTCTGATGGGATGTGGAATGGCCCCTTTCTTCTGTGGGGTCCTGTCTCTGTTTAGACTGGTGCTGAAACCACCTGTAAAATCAACCCGTTGGATAAACACCAGTAAACTCATAGATCCGCTTCATCGGGAAGCCCAGCTGTCGGCCCTCTGTCGGAGCACGGAACCAATTATTGCGCTGCTGCTGTTCGAGCTTTCAGAATGAGACTTTTCCACGTTACAATGGCCTGCAGAGTAAAAGTGAGGCTGTGCAGCAGTGAATCTGCTACTTGTGGACTGCCATTCTTCGTGACTGGGTTACAGGCACTGTCTAAACAGCCCACAGCCTTTCATCAACATATAGTAGTGAGGACAGGCTGGAAGGGTAGAACGCAGGAGAATGGGCTGGAAGACATATCGTATGTATCAGCCGTGGGGAACAGGACAAGGGTCCTTGCTCTGATTGATAATACCACTGCTATATTTCCACCTCTGCACTTCTATTGTTTAAATACGCTCATACACAACATACACACACGCTATGTCCACAACCGCTTGTCCCAGGCAGGGTCACGGGGAACCGGACACTAGCTGGTAACACAGGGCACAAGGCTAGCAGGGTAGGAGACACACCCTGGACGGGACGCCAGTCTGCCACAAGGCACATCAAGCAGCACTCGAACCCCAGACCTACCACAGAGAAGGCCCCGGCCAAACCCGCTGCGCCACCGCGCCCCCTGTATTATGCTCATACAGATTTACTGAAATTATTTTAATAATATTTCTATAGTATTTGATGTTATTTGTTCAAATGTTGTTGCTTTATGCGTACACTCACCGGCCACTTTATTAGGTACACCTGTTCAACTGCTCGTTAACGCAAATATCTAACAGCCAATCACATGGCAGCATTTCAGTGTATTTCGGCATGTAGACATGGTCAAGACGATCTGCTGAAGTTCAAACTGAGCATCAGAATGGGGAAGAAAGGTGATTTAAGTGACTTTGAACATGGTATGGTTGTTGGTGCCAGATGGGTTGGTCTGAGTATTTCAGAAACTGCTGATCTACTGGGATTTTCATGCACAGCCATCTCTAGGGTTTACAGAGAATGGTCAGAAAAGAGAAAATATCCAGTGAGTGGCAGTTCTGTGGGCGAAAATGCCTTGTTGATGTCAGAGGAGAATGGCCATACTGGTTCGAACTGATAGAAATGGAACAGTAACTCAAATAACCACTCGTTACAGCCGAGGTATGCAGAAGAGCATCTCTGAACGTACAACGCGTCGAACCTTGAAGCAGATGGGCTACAGCAGCAGAAGACCACACCGGGTGCCACTCCTGTCAGCTAAGAACAGGAAACTGAGGCTACAATTTGCATGGGCTCACCAAAACTGGACAATAGAAGATTGGAAAAACTTTGCCTGATCTAATGAGTCTCGCTTTCTGCTGCGACATTCAGATGGTAGGGTCAGAATTTGGCGTAAACATCACGAAAGCATGGATCCATTCTGCCTTGTATCAACAGTTCAGGCTGGTGGTGGTGGTGTAATGCTGTGGGGGAGATATTTTTTTAAGCACACTTTGGGCCCCTTAGTACCAGTTGAGCATCATTTAAATGCCACAGCCTACCTGAGTATTGTTGCTGACCATGTCCATCCCTTTACGACCACAGTGTATCCATCTTCTGATGGCTACTTCCAGCAGGATAATGGTCCATGTTACAAAGCTCAAATCATTTCAGACTGGTTTCTTGAACATGACAATGAGTTCACTATACCCAAATGGCCTCCACAGTCACCAGATCTCAATCCAATAGAGCACCTTTGAGATGTGGTGGAATGGGAGATTCGCATCATGGATGTGCAGCCGATAAATCTGCAGCAACTGCGTGATGCTATCATGTCAATATGGATCAAAATCTTTGAGGAATGTTTCCAGCACCTTGTTGAATCTATGCCATGAAGAATTAAGGCAGTTCTCAAGGCAAAAGGCGGTCCAACCCGGTACTGGCAAGGTGTACCTAATAAAGTGGCCGGTGAGTCTACTCTTTAATGTTGCTCTGTTACCTTTAGTGTTTTTAGTTGTTAGGCCAGTTTTCTTTGTGTAGTACAGGTATACCCCAGTACACAAACTCCCAGTTTACAGACTTTTGATATAACAGCTCTAGAAAAGCTGCACCCATATTGCATATGTGGATGGACTGCTCCTAGTATTGACAACTTTTTTCAGGTCTTTGCGGTAGAGTTTTCTTTGATAATGTAGAAGTCATGAACCAATGAGGTGCAGACTTCTCAACAATGTACGATAACCTCTCCTTAATTTTTCTTTTTTCCCCCAAGTTGTTTTGTTACACTTTGAGCAACGTTTCCTTATTTTTTCATGTTTTTACTTCACATATCTCTTTACATTTAAGAGGGGTTTCAAAACTCATCTCTGTCACTCACATCTCTCCTGATCTTGTAAGTGTTCGGTAAACGTGTACATGTTTGTGTAATAATTTTAAAAAACTATTTCTTTCATAATGGAAAAGCCTGTATGAAGTTACTTGTGTAACGTACACTGGTTCATAGGTTGGAATGTGACTTTGACTGTACACTAGAATTGGAACAGCGTAACAGGAGGAACAAAGGTATGTATGTAGATAAACATTTTTAATTTTATAAATTAAGAACAAAAGTGTAAAGACCCCACCAGAGGGCAGTTTTTTCCTTTCAAACCCCACCTCACACCAATGGACCCTCAAGCTTTGGCACCAGGGGCAGTGATGGACACAGATTTATGGTCCATACTTGCTTTGCCTGGAAACAGTCAGGAGTCAAACTCCTTACCCGTTACATCACACCACTGCCCAGAAGCAGCACCTTGAAACACGTCAGTTATTCCTCTAGAGCTCAATGCGTCAAACACAAATGTAGGTTGAGCTCTTAATGAACTCCTGCATGAGACTTGAACCGACAACCCTGAAAACAGAGGTGTGTGCACTTAAATAGAGAGCTACAGAGCTTCTTGGTGGGCAGTTTTTCAGATCTTGTACCTACCTGTATACACCAAGGCTAAGCATCAAATGACTCAAAAACACCCTGTTCATCCTTCATCTGCTGAATCCTTCAGGATAACCAGTCCACTGCTGAACAGGTTGTGGAACTTGAACCGACAACCCCAAAATCAGAAGTATGTGCGCTTAAACAGAACACCACAGAACTTCAGGATTAAAAAAAAAAGAAAAAAACTCTTGAAGCTTTGTGCCTACACTGAAAAGTAAGAGACAGAAACTGAGAAACGACTCCATCCTCAAGGGATTGAGAGCAGCAGTGCTGTGGTCGACCATCTCTCATCCCCACAACCACCGACACATTTAACGCAACAGAGCAACATGAAAGTAAAGTAATTGCGTGATCCAACAGTTAAGAGCTCAGTGACATGATACCGATACCAGACTCTACACTGTCACTTTTGCAACATGACTTTGCACTGATCTCTCCAAGCTCATTACTTGCAATGTCACTTTATTGACTGATGATTATTTTGGTTATTTATTGTTATCTCTGTATATGTGTTTATTTTGTACTTAGTATCATCTACTGTATCCTGTCTTGTCTATATTCTGTGGAGAAGCATTAAAATAAGAATTTCATAGTATTTTGTACACGGTACTTGTACTCATGGCATAAACTTTGAACTTGAATGTCCACTTGGGGAATCTAAGCACAGGCTGAGAGTCACCAGGTACCGAGAATTGGAACTGAGCTGCTCTACAGAGTTCCTCTACCGAGGCGTCACAGTGGAACTCCTAGCGTAAACCGTGCCCAACTGCAGCACAACAATTTGAGGTCTTCGGTAGCCACGTTCCCTTGTACCTGCGCTCTTCTCGCCGCTCACGTTGGCCAGTCACCCGAACGACTTTCTGTTTCCATTTTTTTGGTTTGTTATCTTCGACCCACCAAAATCCATTTTTCACATGAGGGAGTTAACCTTACTTGAATCATACACATTAATCATGAAGGCCTTTGAAGTTTACAAAGTTTCAACTAATCGAACATAATTATTCAGAATTTCCAGAAGGGGGCGACAGGGGTCAAAAGTAATCAATTACTAGAAAAGAAGCAAATACATGTGAAGGTGAACTTTGGGCATGTTGTTTTCTTATTTTAATTTAACATTTATGTCTCAGTCTGAGGCTTCAAGCCCATCTAAATGCCACAGTTGTGCTATCTTGAACAGAATCCTTCGAGAAACATCTACACTCTGATGACCCACGAAGCACCGGGAGCGCTGACCTTCTGTCCCATGGGTCCGACCTCACCGCGTTCTCCCTTTCCTGGTGGGCCCTGCTCGCCTCGCTCTCCCTGCAGGGACAGACAGGCAGTTAGATCTGCAAAGTCCAGTGTGTCGGCTGTCCTCGTACCCGGAGCTACGGAAGCCTGGGGGAGCACCTTGTAGAGGTAGTGTAGCAGTGTACCATGTTTTAACTACAGCTTAGAGGAATCAGACACAAACACCACATCTATGAAGGAGGATCTTCACAGATTTGCGCAGCCTGAATCCCTGAATGGACAGCAGGGGGCAGTATAGTGACAGCTGGCATCTTTGGCTTGAAGCGCCATTCCTCACTCACCCTCTGCCACTGGCTTTCCTCCTGTTTTTCCATCACTGGTCAGAGCGCCTCCAGCCGGCCGCTTGCCTGCACCGCCTATGCACTGGCCGCCTCCACCCTGCTACTCCACCCCCAGCAATGCCCACCTCTTACAGTGAAGGATAACCCTTACCTTAGTTCCTGGCAGGCCTGGCAGCCCCGGTTCTCCCTGCGGTCCCATGAATCCAGGTTCTCCCTGAAAGCAGCGGTCAGACAAGCATTTAGTAAATCACAATTCCACTTGCGTGGAAAATGAGCCTTAATTACACAAAAATTACTGGAGCATTTATAGCGCCGCCTAGTGGCCGCAAGTGGGAAAATGCCCTTTTTTCCTAAAATGGAATGTTGCCAAGGAAAGTGCGCATATAGCATGAGACGACAGAGAAGAATAGGAAAGTTTAGCTGTAATTTATGACCCTTCTGGTTGTCCTTTAAGTGGGTGAATGAATACCAGCACGCCGGTCGGGATGTATGCGTGTCACCGACTTTTTCCAGTGGTTTCACACAGCTTAATTACCACTCGTTTTAGACTGTGTTGTTTAAATTTGAGGGCTGACTGCACGGACCCTATTAGAAACTAAGTGAAGTCTTCTAAAGGCTTATTTAAGTGTCTTACTTAAAATCTAGTTCCACTTGTGGTCTGTGAAGCATTGCTATTAAAGTCCGAGGGGGTGGGGGGACATTGCGCTCTTTAGAGTGAAACAACCTTCAGCGCTATTTTTATGGGTCCAGATTTTACTTTATGAGGCCAATTTTATGAGAATTTGTATTATTATATAATTTTTTATTGTCCACTGGTCAAAATACTAAACTTTGTTTTAAAAGGGATGTATATAATGTGACTAACATTTCAGCGCAGATCAAATGTTGGTGAATTTAATTGTGGTAAAAACATAACACTCTTGGGATACGACAGGAAGAAACAAAAGGTTTCAAAACCCTCCCGCTTTGTGCCTGGCAGAAGTAGCGAGATGCAAAACATTAACTTCAGGATTCAGTTTTCAGGTACCATGTGAGCATCACATTAGATCAGTGCTTTCAAGTCCCCAAATTTGTTCTGCTTCTCAGCATAAAAGCAGGGTTATAAAACAGAGAGCTTTTTTACAAGGCCAAACAGGTTACAAGCGGAGAGGAGGAGGAGGCAAACACACCGAAACAGAAACAGGCATCATCTCATGGATGTTAGCAGAGCGAAGGTGCAGAGCTCACTAAGCGGAGACCCCACCCGAGGTTTATTTTTCTCTTGCTTTAATCCCTGGTTTAGGGGCCCAATAAGCAGTTCACTCTATAGGTCTGTTTACCCAGCAAATCCTATTACAGTCCACGGTCTGCAGGGGAAATAGACCTGCAATTCAATCCTTGGGCTGGTTCTGCACTCACACCATACTGATGACCAAGTTAATAAATCTGCGAGGGGCAGGGGCGGGATTGGTCCCTCGCCGGCTGCTCGGTCACATAGATGCTGCGCTATAAGTCCTTCAGAGCCTCGTGGATGATTTTTCAGTCAGGCCTTTAAAAATCCCATCCCAGCCATTAATGGGCTATCGTACAACACGATGGACCATCAAAAACCATCTCTTTTACATCAAACCAAGTCCAGGGTGCACCACACCGACACAACAGCTGTAGACAGAAAATGGAGTTGGCAGGTAGCAATCCGGCAATTTTGGAGGCGAGCGTACACGATAGCCTCAATGGAAAGGTAAGAATCTAACAAACTTCCAAAGCAACATGAGAGATCTTGAGACCCTGGCACTGTAAGACCCCGCACCTGATCTGTAAGAGACTTGATCTTCAAGGGAGCATCATTTGCTGGCTACAGAACTCTTGTCTTCAATGTCACGACGAAGGGCACCATGACTAATGGTGGATGGAGGCCCTGGGGCACAGGGTACTGGGGGAGGCAGGCTGAGTCGTGGTGATATTTACCTTGATCCCGGGGAGTCCAGGTAGTCCTGGGAGTCCTGGTTCTCCCTACACAGGAAAAGTACGACACGTTACAGGGGAGCGAACACAGCTTCGGGACGTGGCCCGCTGGCCATTTAAGGTGGTGCATTTCTAACCGTTAGAGGAGAGTTCCTGAGGCATTCGGTTCACGACACCTATAGGGGACAGCGGTGATTATTTATTAGTATCAGTTAATTTACGTGACATTTTTCTCCAACGGGACGTGCAGTGTTACATTTGTACGCTAAGCTGCTTAGAACTCTTTTCCCATTTACACAACTGGGTAATTCTTACTATATCTAATCAGGGTAAGTACCTTGCTCAAGGGTACTAATGGAAATTTGAACCCAGGACATTCTCATTGCAAGATTTTTACTTGAACTGCCACGCCAGCTGCTGCCCGTAGTTATTTTCAACATCATATCCTAAACTGGAACGTAAGGTGCAACCGCCGCCAGGACAGAAGCCCTAAGCGAAGCGGCCATGTGGACGGCTCCTGCGATGAGTAAAAAGACACGAGTGGCTCTGAACAAGTGAATGTGGAGACCAAAGAACGCCTTCCAAGGAGAACAGAAGGATCAGCTCCGTCAGCTTGAGTATGTGTTGTGACGCGCACGCCGCCCTCTCAAAGTATACATTAAAGCGGCCCACGGTGTCAGGCACCTCGCGTCTAATCAAAAGAAGCAATTTCTAGAGGAGCTCTTATCTCTGCGGAGGCGGCGCGTGTTTAAGACGCTCCTCGGGAAAACGGCAGAGCGAGCGCGGAGCCGGAGGAACGGGGGACTTCTGCGAAATCACGTGTAACAAAACTGACAGATGCTCCTTCTTACAGAAACGAACAGGAACTCGGAAACGCAGATGAGAGACCAGGACGAAAGCAGTAATGAGGTTTCTGGAGAGTGAACGAAAAAACGAACGCTCGTGTGCCACAAAAACGTTGGGCTAATACTTTGCACAGCAGGGAGACGAAGAGTCCCTAAAACACATAATTTGGCCAAACAGGCCCATTCTTCGAGAACTTCTGGAAAGCGCTGTAAATCTCGATTATCCCATGAACCGAAAACACGACTTCAAACCACCAAGTAAAAGTGGCTACTCAGTGGTGAGGAGGAGTTCCTCGGTGGGCGACGGTTGAGAAAAGAACAAAAGGACACCATAAAACAAGTGGAAGAGTGAAACTGTAACGTGAAATTCACCATCCGTGTCCGAGCGGGACGAGGGATGATTTTACAGCTTTGTAAAGCTTCTCCGTCGGCTTGGACCCGTCTCTCATGTGCGGGAACCGCGGATTAATAAGAAGTGGTTCTCGCATACAAACGGTGCAATCAAAAGCGATGTGCATGCCATCATAGCGCTGCTCCCTTGTGGTGGAGTAGCAATATCCATGTGGGATGGAGAAGCAGTGACACCCGCCATGAGGACACTCATTAAATAATTACTGCCCAGGTCACTTAACGGAAACCACTGTTACCACTTAACGGTGTACCGTACAAAGAAGCAGCAATGCAAAGGAGCAAGGCGCTCATCAATAAGCTTGCTGCGACAGGGTGATGCATAGGAAAAGGGGAGGTCAGAGGTCAAGCAAAGCTGCCGATCGATTCAAGCAGGAAGTTAGTCATCTCCGTGCCCCTCCTATGTGGTGTGCCCTCCCGTCCCGTACAGCCGACTGATGCTGAGATAATGAGTTCTGAACTCATGAAAGATGAGGCACATGATCTACAGTGGCACAGGATCTAGGTGGCATCTGGAAGACGGGAAGAAACATCCTTGTCATGGTGTTACCTTTTGTCCCCCTCGGCCTGGCTCCCCCGGTTCACCCTGTCGGGGGGGGAGAGAGAGAGAGAGAGAGAGAGAGAGAGAGAGAGAGAGAGAGAGAGGGCCCTTTAGTGGAAAGTCCTGAAAAAGTACAAGCAACACTGATGGATCAGGGTGTGTGATTAGATAGATAGATAGATAGATAGATAGATAGATAGATAGATAGATAGATAGATAGATGCTGAAGAAAACTGTACAAGGTGACAGCAGTACACCTACAGAATAGCAAGAGAAGGGAGAAGACACGTGCATAACACAGGAATAAACAAATAAACACCACATCTGGAGAACTACAAATGAGTGCAAACAGAAAGTGCAAATAAACAAAACTAAAAAGTAGCACAGGCAGCTCAGTCCCACCCCAACAGTGAGAGGACTCATTATAGAGTCTAATGACCTCGGTTGGCTCCTTGGAACAGCACAGCTGGAGCAGTCTGTGGCTAAAGGTTCTCCTCTGGTTAGCTAGGGTGGTGTGCGGGGGTGAGAGTGACTGTCCGTGACAGACCAGACTGGGTTAAGGGTCCTTCTCTGTGCCACTTTCTCCAGAGGATCCAGCATTCCTGCTTTCCGTGAGTGTGGAAATATTTGGCAGTATGTGCGTGTGAGAGAGGACAGTATGAATCAGAAGCGTCTCGGCATTGAGAGATGGGGTGCTCACCTTAATTCCAGCTGCAGATGAGCCGGCGTCCCCCTAAGAAAGACAGAACAAGAATACGGTGAGGGTGTGGCCGTGAGCTCGGTGCCAGAAGTGGAGGAAATCATTACCCGGCGCTGCCGCCGTTCAGGGTGGAAAGGTCACTGGGTTCTGCCGAAATTGAGCGTGAGAGTGGAAACGCTTCACAAAGCCCCGCCGAAAATTGGCTAATCAATCCGAGGCTCCAAGGGTCGGGTTTGCCTTCATTCCATCTACAGTAAACCCAGAGTTGTGTCCGAAGGTGAAGGACGGAAATGCGCGACACACATCAAAAAACTGGCAGGAAAGCAGCGGAAACTCCTCCAACTCCCACTCGACAGTTTAAACCAGCATGCGAGGGAAGTGTGTGGATGAGGTACAACAATCCCAGGATAAATAAATGCCGGGTGCGGCATCGCTACGGCATCCCACATTCATCCGTCTCGAGATAAATGAACCAGGCAACGTGAAGTAGACAGCGCCGGGCCTACTGAGGAGAGGCTAAATGCTGCATCGTGCGAGACAGGTTCATGTAGGGTGAGATGTCCTCCCTAGAGGACACAGAAACACCCAGGACAGTCTTTGGCCACCAAGTCTGACATCATGAACCTTGCAATCAAAGCAACTGAGTTTGACTTCCTCGATCGAGGTTCTTACGCTGAACTAATACAGTAATAAATTACCCTGCTCTTTAAATGGGTGTCACGCTCACGCCATCAGCCCAAACGTCGGCACCTACACCGAATCAAAGCAGCGGGGTATAAAAGCACCATGTCGACTCATCGGGTTGCGGAACCTCTTCGGAACCACCGCTTCGACTACGTGTCCACAGAGCGCACGGATACCTTCCCTGGCCCTCTCGATCCTCTTCGCCCCTTTGTTCCCGATCCCCTAGCTCCGCGTCTTCGGTTCCGGGCCTCGGCTTCGCTAAATTGATCTTGGCTCCTGTTTTGTCCCCGGAACAACATTCACGCCTCGACTGACCCTTGCCTGCCCCACGACTATGATTCCGGTTTGCCCTTTTGGTGTGCTTAATTAAAAGTTCCCGCGATTGGGTCCACCTATCCCTCTGTCTCCCAGTCTTGTCCATGACAGTGGGTAACGGTATAAATTCTCTCGGACAAAGAGCCACATAAACAATGATTATTAAAGGTAACAGAATAACCAGTCCACTGCTTCTTTGTATTTTTAGTTTTTGCTGTAAAATGACATATTATTACTGCAAACAAACTATGCAATCCACTACCACTGTACCTGCTGCCCCCTGCTGGCTGGGAGGACTGTAGGTGTGATTCTTGGGAGGATGGCGGTTTTTAAAGGGCGATGCTCTGGTACAGAGGCTATTGGTGGGCGCATGAGTCTGGGATCCGTGTTGAGGAGTTCTGTGGTTCCACAGAACTGTGCCAGAATTACAGTGGAATGCTTGTTTGTCTTTTTACGAGATGCCATTATTACCCAGAGCAGAAGGTCTGTTTAAGTGGGCTTTTTTTTCCCCACGCACCAATAAACTATGCTAATGGTAACAGCTGCCTATTACCTTCACCCCCCTCACTTTCATTTTTAATACACATGTTTTCGCAACTTAACGCTTGCTTGTTACGCCACTCGTACGCACCGGGGCCCCGGGGAAGGGTGCCGCTGTTTACAGGTGCACGGGTGTCCGTGCGCATTGGGTCTGCGGGAACAGGTGGTCCGCATGCAGCCCGCGTGTCCGTGTGCGCGCACGGGGAAACAGCGCAGCCCGTTTTCAAACAGTCTCCTGAAATGGACCAAGAAGTCGTCCCCAAGGCAACCGTCTTGTATCACAACTTCTCTTTACTTCACATGGTTATCTTAATCCCAGTAATGCTCAGCACTGAGACGCAAACTGTCGGAAACTGCCAGCTTCTCGGATTTACTGGCCTCTCCTTAATTTTTATGGAACGACAAGACTTTGGCTCTTAAAAAATCAAAGGGAATGCTGTTGTGCACCTGTTTAGTCTTTGGCAGAGCCATTTTTGTTTAACAGCTGATCACATCTGGCCTTAATAGTTCGGTCTTTTCCTAAACGCGATGCTCACCACGACTGCGGCCGCTTAACTTACGTCCCGATGCATTTTAGCAGATAGCAGCCGTTACACATACATTTAATTTGAAAATCAAAAGGAGCTGCTGAAAATACCAGGGAGAACAGAAGTCAAAGGCAGGTCGAAAAAATATCATACCAGAGTGACAATGTTCAGACATTTATTATTAAAACTATTTAGTCACTAATCTGACACCCTTCTCCCAGGTGCTTTACTCCTTATTTTGTTCTGCAACTCCAAACATTATACAAGGATAAGTGAAAAAGGAATGCAAAGGAATACAAAATATTGCTGATACTTTTTGATTTACCCTTGTTTCATAGTAATATCTAAGTTCAAGAAGACTTACAATGCTTGGTTTGTACACTAAGTTACTTATAATTATTTATCCATTTATGCAGCAGTTGAGATTGATAAATCAGGTGAGGTTCACTACACTGATGAGGGTACTGCAAAAGGTTCAAACCTGGGCTCTTCAATTTCAACTTGACAGCGCTAACCACTTTGCTACCTGGCGATTTTGCAAAAAAAAAAATATAGAACACCGAGGAAATCTCCACCATTAAGGTCTCTGAGTGAAATTTCAGCCTGTGGGGTTTATTCCAGCTCTTTTTCACATGCACCTCGAGTTGCTTAGAGATGGTCTTGGCCGCGGGCGATCGGGGACAGCCAGCGAGAGTCGTGCTGAAACACCGCCAGAGGATTACAACCGTCACTCTGGTGGCGGAGCGGGGAGCCAAGGGGAGCAAGGGGAGCCTCTGGATGGCGTGCAGACGGCGTGCAGACGGTGTGCAGACGGCGATTTACACGGCAGCCAGCTGCTGAGAGGAGCCTCACTGAAAGATGCATGAAAGAGGGCGTCTGCTGCCTGGCGAACTCCCACTCGAGGGAGGCCATGACTCCACCGTGAGCTCATGGCGAGGGAGAGGCCCGCGCCACAGGAAACGGCATCGGAGGTGAGGCGAGCGAGGGACGACGTCCTCGGGCCGAATCAGAGCGGCGGAGCGCCGCGGGACTGCCGAGTCGAGACGCTCCGCAGGGCTTAGAGGAGAAGCTGCACAACATCACGCTTCCAAGACAAGACAGGGAGCCCATTCAGCGGCAGCTGGTCTGCTAAAGAGTACTGTGAGCTTTACGGACACGCCAGGCCTGAGGCGTCGCATGAAACATCTCCGGGCAGCTCGGACAGAACTTGACCTCAACGCTGGGGAGACAAAACAACGAGTCTGCCATGCAGCCAAAACATCCCGCAGAGCCCACATCCCTCACCCGGCGTCTCTCGTGCGAATATGGGCCCAGACCGCACTTTTTTCTTTTTCCATCCCCGAATATGAATTTTGAGCACATTGGACTCGGGCTCCGAGTCGCAGCTAATTTCACACCCTGTTAAATATTTACGCACGACACGGGAAAGTAATTGTTTTACCGAGCCAGCGCCGACCGTGCGAACTGGGCCGGGACAGTGGATCGCAGTACACGACGGTCGTGTTAAACAGAGATGAGGGATGTTCGCGTCCCAAACCTTACAATCCACTTTCAAATATTTTGCATGGTGATACATTTTTTGATGATTTAGAAGCGTTGCCCGACAAGCGGATGGCGCTCGCTGCTTACGTCCTTCCAGTAAAACAGTTAACTGCTATGAGGTCATCCCCGACTGGCGTCTGCTGAACGGTGGCGAACGCCGCAATCTGGACCGCAGAACCAGCACTTCTGTGGAAGCGGGAGGCGATCCGTATTTCACAGCTCACGAAATTCTCGTCAAAATGTTTAGCTCCAAGTTCAAACAGAGGTGGAGTGGTGGTGTTTTCTGCCACCCACTCTCCCCCAAATGCTTTGCACCACTGCTGGCATCATGAAGCACATGAGGGCCTGCCTCCAGGTTGCTGCAAGACCAACCAGCTTCACAACTCATAATGCACTGCAACACACACACACACACACACATTTTCAGAACCGCTTGTCCCTTACGGGGTCACGGGGAACCGGAGCCTAACCCAGCAACACAGGGCGTAAGGCCGGAGGGGGAGGGGACACACCCAGGACAGGACGCCAGTCCGTCGCAAGGCACCCCAAGCGGGACTCGAACCCCAGACCCACTGGAGAGCAGGACCCGGTCCAACCCACTGCGCCACCACGCCCCCTAATAATAAGAAGAAATTTAGGTGATGCTCCATGGTAACATGTAAAGTGGCGCTTCTATGTCAAATTAATTACATTTCATCAAGCAATTCATATTTATACAGGTTGCGAATAAACTAATAAATGTAAATGTACATGTAAATATTGTGTGGAGTTTGTGTGTTTCTCCCAGTAGATACAAATACAAGCAGAATTTACATTTATTCCATTTAGCTGATGCTGTTCTTCAAAGCAACTTACTGTAAAATGTTAAGCTATTTACCCATTTATGCAGCTGTATAATTTTAGTGGAACAATTCAGGGTAAGTGAAAGTACTACAGTTGGGAGTCAAACCTGCGACCTTCACGTCAAAAGGCGGCAGCTGTAATCACTATGCTACCAGCTGGCCCTGGACAAACCACTTCTCTTGCTCCCCTGTTTAAGAAACCATGCAAGTTGGATTCAACAGCCTGGCATGCACGCGCACGCACACACACACACTACAACAGCAACCAGATACGCAGCAACTACAGGTACAGTGTACAGGGATAGTGACTAACAGGAGCCCCTCCATCAGTCCTAAGAAGTTTAATGTACACTGTAACAGACTGCTGTTATTCCCATGTTTACTTCCTTCTTGTGTGTGTTTTGCAGTGTTCTTTCCTCCATATAAGCTGCGGTACAATTAATTGTTCGTATGCAACTGAATGGTCTTTGCAATTAAACCCACCATATGCTTGCCATTTAACAAAGAAAAAATATTGTGTGTAAGTGTGCGTGAGAAATTCTGTATCTACAGTACTTTCATAATCTTAATCAGATTTTTAATGTCACAGCAATAAATAATTCTAACTGGCAGCTTCCTTGATTGGAATCTATTTTTATTGCCATTTATACTGCTGTGCATTTGATTTCCTTTCCATGCTTTTAATATTGTTTTAATAATAACATTCTTTTGGGCAGCATGCTGGAAGTCGCAGAAGTCGGCTCACTGTACGGATTTCACTTCCAGTAGCTTTCTGCTGCATTTTTTGCCCCACGGGGAAAATGTTATCAGATCCCCTGGTTTACTACGGTGAGGTGAAACAGATGAAAGTGCTCTCAGCCCAAAGACCTTTCCCTGCCCATTTCTCTTAGTTACGACTTCCCATCAATGGAAGCTGCCCCACATCTGTTTCCTACAACGGTTCTCCTTCTTGGCAGCTCCATCTGATGGGACTTTAAACAAAAAGGGCCATAAAGTGGAAGGCTATCAAAGTAGCTGTGGGCCAACCTGAAGAAACTGGCAGACACACACTGAGACACACACTGTGACACACACTGAGACACACTCTTCTTTGGCCGCAGTTCTAGCATATCAATAATGTCTTTTTTCCTCTCACATTTCAGTGTCTTGTTCTCATTACAAATTATGGCATGCATAGTTTTTATGGAAATATTCATTTTTTATATACACTTTTTACATCCTATATGAATGGCTTTTCACTTTTACGACAGCTATCGTTCCCGACTGAATCATGTACTCGGAAGAAAAACAGACTTTTAAAGTAATTTTTACTTAGGGAGGAAGTTAAAGCAAGAAAAATGAAAATGTTTTAATTTCCTAAAGCAAACGTTGCGTGTTCACTGACTCATCATGTCTGACTGGGGGATAAATACATGTAAAACAGCTGACTATTTATTCCAGGGATGTACGAAGTGTTCCAAAGTAAACATCCAAATGCGTTTCTTCTGCTCGAGTACTAATTGGTGGAATGAAGATATAACTTTCAAAGACTTCCAAAGAGGGCCTGTGGTTTCAATGTCCCCATGATGAAGAGCACTGCTGTTTTTCAGCTAGTGGGATCCAACCAGGTAAGTGCTGACACACATAAAACCATTTGTACTTGCACGCTTACACAGGCCTTACATACACACAGACATACTTGCTGCAATCATAAATATAAAGAAGCACTACACACATGCACGATAGCACCATGTGTTGCGAACTACACATTTTCAAAGATACATTTTTCGGTTAATTTTTTTAAATGTAAATAAATACAAAAAAATAAAAAAAGTAAATATTTAAATAAATTAAATTTATTTAAAAGTTCATGTATGTATTTCCTACACTTTTTCTGTAGCAGAATGTATCTGACCTGAAGGGTACAGCTAGACAAGGGATTTGAACCTCTCAGTCTAAACATGGCACCTCTAGCCACTCTAACATCGGCTGAGAAAGTGTCATTCTAAATTAATTTTAATGTTAATGTACTTCAAAGTTAATGAGTTTTAGCATTTTTACTTACTATAGCTATATCCAAGACTTCCGCAGAACTTAACCCATGACTAAATCGAGGGATGTCTTCATTATTAGCCATTTACTGACTTCTTTGGAATTACAACCAAAATGAGTTACGACCAGACTTTTTTCCCAGTTGTGTTTGTAAGATGAGGATCAAGTGTATATCCTCATTCACACAAGCACACCTACATACAAGCATGCACTCACTGGAAGCATGTGGTGCCTACGGTTGAGCGCTCTTCCCCATTTGCATTTTTGTCGCCTAACTTGGTCTACCTGGAGCAGACATCCTTCTGCCGGAGCTCATAATTAACCCACAGACACAAGACAACAAAAAGGTCATACCTTTTCACCCCTTTCACCTTTCTCTCCATCTTCGCCCATGTCGCCCTAGGGTGGAGGAAAGAAGAGTTGTTTTAATTTTTCAGTCCGGTAACCATCTATGTCAGCTTTCTTTTGACCTCAAAACACCGCAAAGCTCTTAAGTGAACTGCTTTAAACTGGCAGAAAAGTGAACTGTAGAATGGACCCTGCTCTTGTTTTAGTGCCCAAAGAGGAAGAGGACCTGCACATTGGACACTCTGGGTGTTTTCCATACTGTGTGGAGGATATCCCAAAATTTGCCACTGAAGCTGGGTGATCAGACCAACATGAACAAGCTCAGACAGTGATGGGATGGGGCAAACACAGAGAGCTAGTGTGCCTCTTCTGGTGAGTCATAGCTTTCTGGCCCTCCGGTAAAAACCCCCGAGAATACGGATGACTTTCTCCACTTTGTGTTTTCTTGGCCTATAACAGCAAAAACAATCAGCCAGGGAGAGGCAAAAACACTGTGGTGATCTTCTCATCTTCGCTGATTTCCACTGAACTCTGGAAGGGAATTCAGCAACGTGGTCTCAGTAAAGGGAAGGGGCAGCCAAAATCCCCTCTGTGCTGGTGAGGTGGGTCAAAGTGGGTTTCTGAGGCATGAATCGAGGTGTACAAACTTGATTTGTGGTCAAATCCAACAAGTTGCACCCTCAAAAGTGGCTGAAGGTCTCTAGTACATGAATTTTCACCCAGTAACTTACACCCTGCAATGCAGGCTATAAGTCAGAATGTTTCCTAAAAATAGCAACTTTTTTATTCTGATCTACACCCAAAACCAAAGATTATGGCTGTCTCAATAGTCTACTACTGTTACTTGACAGAATTCACGTCTTAGAAGAACAATTTTTAAGTAATCTGGCTGAGGGTTTGTGGAGGGGGGAGTGAAATCATTTCCCATGAAGCCAACTAAAGTTTGATAATATTAAGCAAGGGTTTACCTTTTCACCTCGTTCTCCCATTTCACCCTATTGGAAAAGAAAGCACTGAGAATTAGACATGAAACCCAGGAACGCACTGGAAAGAGGTTAGGGGAAAAAAAAAATCACTGCTGGACACCTTATCTGTGGTTGAGTTCACATTCAATTAAACAAAAACTCTCACATTTCAGCAGCTTTTTCCTCCTTAACTCACTCACCGATCACCCTAACCCCATCCCCATCCCTCGGGACCAAACCCAGACGTTCTTTTCAAACCCTGTTTTGGACTTTAAAACAAACCCAAAACTGGAGAAAAAGCTGTAAAATCAGTCCAGATGACAAGGGCATGAGGTAGATGTATCATTACATTGTTAACACCCTTTGAATGACAATGGACATCTTTAATCAGATGAGTTTAGCTCATTGATGTTCTCAATGACATGTCCCAGTGAGTTTCAATAAAATCATGAAAGAAAAATGCTGGACCTGATGATCAGTATATGAAGACCAAGACAAAGAATGCTGGATTTTTTGCTGATAACCGGAAGAGCTCCACAGAAACTCAAAGATAGATGTACGAATGGGTAGAACTGGAACAGTTGCTGATCCTTGGAAGAATTCCACAGAAACTCAAAGATGGCCCCATGAATGGGTTAAGCTGGATTTGTTGTTGATCCTTGGAAGGAACTCCACACGCACTCAAAAATGGCCCCACAAATGCGCTGAGCAGGTGTGCTGATCGCAATGGAAGGAGTTGTGTCTCAAGCAAAAACATGATGACAAGGTGCCATCATGCGATCATGACAGATGCGACACAAACCTTGGCACCAGGGATTCCATTGATTCCTGGGGAACCCACCTCTCCCTATAACAGAGTGGGTAAGTCCTTAGCCTGTCTCCATACCATAACCACACCTGAACTTTGGCATATGCAACAGAAACGTTACCTAAAATGCTCCCTATTTGTCTCAGATCTAAGAACCTGAAGAATACACAGGAAACCGTGGCCAAAGTCGAGGCTAAGGGTTACAGTTTCAAGTCCTGGTTAGATTATTACATTTATTGTGCTGCTTTAATTATAAAATGAGAGACTAATAATTTTTGAGATGTGTGAAAAAACAAGGCAAACATTTCAGAACTGAATAAAGACAAGAACTTAGAAACTCTCCTTGCTTGGGTTTACGGTTTCAGATGAAGATGGTTAGAATATTATAGCATCTCTATTTTTCATGGAGGAGGGAAATCAGTTTTTTTGTCAGCAACAATTATGAAAAATGCAATTTTAAGGGAGTACAGACAGGGAAGAGTTAATATGCTGGAGGCCTGAAGGTTGAAGTCCGAGTCCTAGTCCTGAGCTTTAAGTGCTGGTAAGAGTATTGGAGCTTCTCTGTTAAAAACAGAAGATGGGAATCAACTATTTTTATTAAAATGTGCAGCTGTTTTTTAACCTGCTACTGGATATTTTTCCTTTGACCTTTCTACGGAGACTTCATGTAACCGAGTCGATTTTGACTAGAACTTTCGGTATGAACAACCATCATGGACTATAACTGCTCTATTGTAAGGGGGCATCGGAGGTCGTTTTTACTGGCACATGATGGTCCTAACAACCATGCAGTTAGTAGGTTTGTCTATTGCTTCCATGGGGAGGATGGCTGAAGAGTAAAAAAAAAAAAAAAAGTGCTCTCTGTTTCATATTAACAGAACTTTTCCCTTTCTGCTCACATTTGTTTAAGCTCTTTCAAAGCTTACATTGACACTGGGTTGAAATGTGCTCCAGTCTTTTGTTGTTTACTGACAAAGCCTTAAAAACCAAGTTTGATACCACATGGTGAACTGCTAACGCCATTTTTCATGTTTTTCTTAATCTTAAGAGTATTTGGATTCAGTAAATTTACGTTAAAATAAATATGTTTATGTGCAGAAGTCTGACTTTACTATGAGAGCTTGTCTCATATTTCTAGATTTCTGGACTCAGATTTCAGGATGTTGAGCTAAGAGATGACATTCCTTCGTTTCCAGAAGAAAGGCATCCACCGTGCTGTTGGTCAGGTAAGTAGTTGTGGGTGCAGTTAAATGGGGCACGGTTGTAAAGCAAAGACGGAAATCCGCTTTGAAACGGAGCTCTCGGAAGGAGCCTGACATAGCAAACCTGGAATTGTGTATCTAAAGAAAGCAAGAATTTTGATAACCAGAAAATTTAGATTTATCACAACTTCAAATGCAGTTTTGGTTGACTTCTCCTTTGAGGTCATCATACCTTCTGTCCGTTAGCGCCCAGAACTCCAGGTGGACCCATAGAGCCCTGCCAAAAAAAAAAAAGAAATTATGAACATTATTATTTAAACTACAAAGCACAGTTTTTTATTTTTGAAGGTTCTGGGCTATATAAGGAACACCATGGCTACAGAATAACATAAATCTCTATGCATTTGTGAGGGGGCGCAGTGGTGCAGTGGGTTTGACCAGGTCCTGCTCTCCGGTGGGTCTGGGATTCGAGTCCCGCTTGGGGTGCCTTGCGACGGACTGCCGCCCCATCCTGGGTGTGTCCCATCCCCCTCCAGCCTTACACCCTCTGTTGCCGGGTCAGGCTCTGGCTCCCCGCGACCCCGCATGGGACAACGGTTTCGGATGATGACGTGTGTCTATGCATTTATGACTTTTGCTTTACCGTTATTTAGCTGATGCTTTTCTCAAAAACAACATACAATGTTAGATTTGTACACTAAGCTACTTACAGGGATTTACCTGTTTTCATAGTTGGGTAAATCTTACTGCATCAGTGCTGAGTAAGTAGCTCGATCAAGGGTACTAGAGAGAGGGTGCAGATTTGAACCCAGTGCCTTCAGTTGTAAGGAGATGGGTCTCACCAGTACACTACATGCTACCCAGCTTCCCCTGTTAAAAAACAGTATATTCAAGTTGAAAACCGTATCATGAGGCACATCCCGGTGCCCACTTGATCACTCCAAAAACTGCCTGTCTTGACGCTAGAAGGGCTTGCACTCATTGTGAGGTGTACCTGAAAAATACCCAAACCTCTCTGCCAAGGGTGAACTGAAAGGGTACAAATTTTTTTCCAACAAAATCGACAACAAACTGTCACCTTTACGAGCCCTTGAAGTGAAGCGCAGAACGAACGCCACTGGGCACAATAGGACACCATCGCGACCTGACAGACTGCAATTTGTTGGTGTCCTTTCAGCTCAGAGCCAAGTAGCCCCTTCGTGGTCAGTGTCGCATGAGACACTGTATAACCAGCAAGAGAACACAACAGAAAGGGTTGCTTTTGGGTCGCCCGCAGAGAAACTCACTGCCAGGGCGGGAACGAGGGCACTTTGCGATGTTTATGTGCTTTTTCCTTCCCATGTGTGTCTAGACTAGACAGTTTAGGCTGGGGAGACAGCACAAGTGCTCTTTAATGAGCTCTCCCTCCGCTGGTTAATGATGTTATGTTGTGCTGCCGGATGAACATGCCCAGTGGTTGTGACAGAGTCTGAAATTCCTGCATTAATGTTTGATAATTTCACTAATGGCGGTACAGTACATTAGAACTGCAGGTCCCACTGTCTCAGCAACGGCTTCCTCTCCTCTCTTTTCCTCCAGTGCATTGTTCAGTTGATGGTGGCCACGATTAGACACTTCACAGCGAGGTGAATCACTCGTATTACTCTGCCACTTTCAATGGGAACACTTATGTAAAAACGCCAGGGCCCACCGTGAGGTGTCAACACCCAGTGTGACGCTCGGGTACCCAAATGGAAGATAATTGCGGGCCCTGACTTTCTGAGTCGCTTACACAGATGTGTGTCATATAGCGTTTCGACACAGCGAGACCACTGAGCAGCCGACAGCTCCGAGAGACGGCAACTGATGAGTGCCTGGACAAAATCCGACAGTCGAAATTTGGGGGAAACCAAACTGATTTTGGTGCTTGCTTGAGCGTCTTTGCAGGTGTGCTCTATAAAAATATACTGAATTGAAAAATAATTACGAAGAGTAGACATTAGTCACTTCTCACGGTTAGAAATCATTAAAGACGACACAAATCTCAATTACTTGTGTCTCTGCCATTTACTAAACAAACATGCAGCAGCTTAATCACAGTCAATGTCAGCTTAAATGATGAGGAATAAAATGAGACAGCAGGAGTATAGTGGGCACCAGGTGGCGTAGTGGTTACAGCAGCCCACTTACAATCAAAAGTCCCTGATTCAAATTCACACTCCTCTTGCAGTACCTTCAATCGTGGTTCTTAACCTGAATTGATAGTAAAAATGCCCTAGCTGTACAAATGGGTAAACCACTGTAAGTAGCATGAGTAGAAGCCTAAAACCTAACATTGCAGGTATCACATAAATAGTGGCTAAAAATAATACTATTTGAATAGGAATTACAAAAAACATGAAGGACAACAAATCCTTAGACCTTACCTTGGGTCCTTCAGGTCCTTCAGGTCCCTGAAAACAGAGAGAAATGAGAAATCTCCATTATATCTTAAAACTGATCCTGCCCAATCAATCCACGTTTCACATGCTAGCCCAGATAGATGGATGACAAGAAGAATTACCATGAGTTGTGCTACATTGCTTGAAAACTCCAATGTAACAGGAGGAAGTTTTGGAGTAGGGCTATTGTGTATAAGCTAAAAACTGGACTGCGTTATAAACAGGCTCTTTGGAAAAAGTCAGAACGAAGGGGAAAAAAAAAAAACTATGATTAGCATCTTTGACTTCAGAAGTCAAATATACCAATCATTTTGTTTGAGAACACCAGAAGGTTTATGGAATTAATATGAAACAGTGTATGAAAAAGCAATTGGAACTTTGCTCTTTCTCAGTGGGAAGGGAAGGAGACAGAGAGCAGCCCGCTGTGGTCAAAAAACAGTATCGCTTCCTGGCCTTGAGCAACCTAGCCAGGCCAAGGGAACCAGGGACGTGTAGAGGCCGGTGAAGAAGGACCCGGTGCCGCCAGGTCCGGGTGTGAGGCAGGAGCAGCACTGGGGTGGGTCAGCTTGGCGTACGAACCCTGGCTGGAGAAACCAGCTGGAACCACTCGGACCCTGGGACTGGCGCCTGGGCCCAGTCCTGGGAAAAAAAAACCCCCAAAACAATCCAGCGCATGGCGTGTGAGTGACAGGGGAAAAATTCCCAGACAAAGCGAGCCGAAGCTCCGCCCCCAGCTGGGGTCTATTCACTGACAGACCCAGCGGCGGGTGCGAGCTGCCACGGGGAACCCGGACAAATCCACGCCGCGCTCACGGCCCTGCCATTGTTCGCCTGGGTTCCCGCGCAGTCAGCCCAGGAACTGGGCCGAGCCATCTGGCACGTCACACGGGTTTCCAAACTGGGATGTGGCCAGGGGGCTCGTCAGAGCAGACCTGCATCAGTCATCCTCGACCAGGCTGGAGCTTCGTGCTTCTCGAACCAATCTTCGCTCATGCCTCCTAATTGATCTGGTGCCGTGTGTTTGACTGAGCCGATGAATTATGGCATATAAAGGAAGCAAGACTAGACAAGTCTTATATACACGTGGCATGTAACTTTCAATGGTTCCTCTGTTCCCCAGTGAGATGTACTGCAGTGAAAATCACGCATAGAGAAGGAATACGGTGATACAGTGTTAATGGGGATGGGGTGCTGACTTGAGTGCGGATGATCAAAAAACACTGATAATTCAGAACATACAGTATATGTCATTGCACCATAATGAAAACATTCTAGTCTGACTACTCATACAAGTGTATGGTTTCCGTTAAAAAAAAAAAAAAAAAAAAAAAAAAATTATTTTTTTCTTTGCTTCCGATAATTCCGAATACATTTCACTTCATATTTTCTTCCAGCTTTCTTTTGCTTTTGTGTCTGTCGCACATTGTGTGGGCGCCAATGCAATATTTTTTTTTACAAGCACTGCTGCAGATGTCTCTCTTTCAACTTTTTCAATTAACCAAAGCTTTTCTTTATAGCGAGTACAACTTTCTTCAATTTTTTTTTGCCATTTTATGCTGTGAAATTATGTAGAATGTTGCGGATGGAATTTAAAAAAAAAATTTAAAAAAAAAAAGAGAGAAAACTCAGTACTGTTGCCAGACGGAGACTGAGAATTGCGTACACACAATACACACACGGTGACCAACAGTGTGCTGATTACACATGAATATGCACGAAAAATCCTGAGTGTTGCATTTGCATTTACACAGACAAACACACACCCTTAGAGCGTGGCCATACACGCTGTTTCCGAGTTTGTCATTGGTCATTAGAGAACAATTTATGATGATGCACAGATAATCCGCAAATGGACAATCTCTTCATGCAAACACGGCATCACTCCATCGAATTTTCTCAACGGTGGCCTGGGACGGCCGTTTAAACGCGCTTCCCAGGCGAAGACATTGTTCGAAGGAAAAAAAAGGCAGTGTTTGCAGTTCCTCACAAATTAATGGCTTTCACTGGACTTTTATGGCTCCTTCTTCTGGCTCCATTGTTGAAAACGGAATTAATGAAGAGCGTTATCACCGCGACCAGGCTTTTTTTCCTTTTAGGCCAGACCTCGAGGTCAATAAACTATCCCTTTTTTTCAGCCCGTCAGTTGGCAATGGCCATTTCACAGAGCTAATTAGCTCTCCCGAAGGGCGCTTGGCGAAACGGGGTCCGAGTCCTCGGGGGCAGGTTAAGACCTCATTTATTTACAGGCTTTACGACAAAAACCCTGAAGGGTCCTCCCATTTCATTCAGAGAAGTGTGTCCTCTGTTTTATTACTTCTTTTCACATTCAGCCAGTTACATAAAAGTGATGCAAACGCTTTTGTACACGACTGGTCGACATTCCTCTGTGCTTCACATGCAAAAACTGAGCGGCTAACACACTTAGGAAGCTAACATGCTAATAAGACTTCCTGCTTGACTTTATATGTCCTTTAGGAAGTCTACACACTCTTGGGTCCTGAGGAGAATGAACATGCCGAGTGGTGCTGAGTCGCTGCAGGACGTCGTGGGACTGACAGCAGAAGTTCGTAAAAAGAGTGCACCACTTGTGCCGTTGCCATGATGACAGTGACACTCAATACTCGAGGGCATCACATGCTTCTCCAAACAAAAGCATTTCACATGAGCACATGAAGAAAACGTTCATTTTATATATTATACAAAATACTACACATATACACACTCACACCATCATTTTTCTGTAGTTACTAATCCATCGTGCAGTGTTTTGAGTGAAATAAACTGTATTTAGATTTCGGCGCTGGCTACCTGCTGAGACATCCTCACCTTGTGTTTAACTTGGAGGTAATGAAAGACATGAGCCCATCAGCAAGCGAAAAGTATATCGGTGCGGATATGAGTGCTCAATCCGTCACTGTGTTAATTCACTGTCCGTTTGAGCGCCATGGAAACGCTGGAAGGAGAGGCGGAAAACGCCTGCAGTCCCTTGCCGTTGCTGCCCAGATATACGCCTATGCCCCTGAAGACCACTGGGAGTCAAACCAATGTTCCGCACTTAGCGTTAATGTTGGATCCCCACTCTAGGGTAGCTGTATGTGCTGCTTCTGGTCACCTCTGCTAGTTACACTCCCATTCCCATACCTTGAGGTTGCCTATGGGAACAAACGCTGTGATTTAGACAGAGATTCTTGTCTTAAGGCTTGAAGGAGGGATACAGATCTGGTTCTAATGGGCTCCATGTGTCCTTTGGGCAAATGGAACCACTGGGTACATTACATTATATTTATTCTATTAGCTGATGCTTTTCTCCAATTCGACTTACAATGTTAGGTTTGTATACTAATCCATTTACCCTGAATTACCCATTTATACAGCTGGGCAATTTTTACGGCTTTAATTCAGGGGACCTCGATCAAGAGAAGAGAACTACAGCGGGGATTTGTACCCAGGTCTTTTGATTGGAAACGGATGACATAAACCACTGTGGAATGTACTCCCCATAATATGCAGTCTCTTCTGAAGGAATGAAAAGAGCACCAATGTGGCATTGAGGGGGCACTGGCCTACATGTGTGGGCATGAAGACATTTAACTTCCAGCACAACCTTACTCCAGGCACAGGCGTCCCAAAGAATGTGTGCAGAGATAACCTGAATTCCAGTGGCTTCACCATCAGCCCTTATACTTTTCTTTATAGTAGGATGTGGGAGAAAAAGCAGACACCAAGGCCTCTGGGGTGCAACCAAATCTCATTCAGGAGTTTGACGCCCTCCATTATTACCATCTTTCCCAAAGTAAACTGTCCCACATCTGATTACTTTTCTGAAGCTGAAGGCCTTCAGTCACACCTGAAGGAATTTACAACGTTAGCTGTTAGTGTCCTGTTAGCCTTCATCATTTCCCAGGCCTTTAATAGGGTCAGCCTAACATTAGCCTCACCGCAGTGAAAACCCAGAGATGTTTTCATTCAGATTCTAATTATTTCAACGATGGACTTCAGAAATGGCAACATTTAGATTTTAAGACTTGTTTTACAAGAGTAGATCGCCGGCGCAGTCCGAAACAGCGCGCTCGCCGTCGAGTACTGCGGTGGGAACCCGAGACGCGTCTGTGAAAATAATTTCTGCTCCATGAATTCATTTACACTCACACTCCTGCAGCGGACATTGGTGTTATAATGCACTATCATCAATCAACAGCTCTCCCTTGTGAAACCTAATCCACTTGAATTGTACAATCCAGTACCGCCGCTCATATTTGCCACCCTTAATTGACATAAACAAAGATATAATAGTCCAGCAGGGTGTCGGAGAGAACATTACTTGCATAATAAGTTATATCGTGTACCTGGCCAGCAACGCGATATGTTTCTGGGACACTTCTCCAAGAAAGTGATTTCAAAATGAGCAGCAAAAATGCTTTTTTGAATATTTTCAAGATTTTAAGTGGTACAGCACCGAATTGCCCAAAGTAAACATGAAGTCTGGCGAGCATCGGGAGCGGGGGCTCCGACCGCCTGCTGTAGGCATGACGAGGGACAATTCGATTTTCATACATACCGTATATAAACTGGCATGTCAATGAAAATATATGTTGCTGAGACTTTTTGGGCTACTTTTTCAAGTGGCTATTGCTTTTCTGACGGGATTAGGAAGCCCGGGTCTCTATGGCAATGGCTGAAGCGGTATGGAGGGCTGCTTTTCGCCACTTCTTCACCTCCGGCACATCCCGAGAAATGTACCGGAGGCGCAACGTGGCCGATGCGCTCCATGCACTTCCATGTGAATTTTACATTTTTTTAATCGCGTTATTTCCCCAACACCGAGACCAGTGTTCCGTAGCTGCTAAGCGAAGCAGTCTGCCTCTCTAATGGGTTTCACGTGTGAAAATAAACATTTTTTATGGCAGCTCGCAAACCATGTTGGTCGCATGTTACAGCATTGCTCCAAAGGGCTCCTGGAACACGGCAATGGATAAAGACACGGGGATGAGTACAACTTCACAGGAACAGCAACAGACCTGCCGGGTTAGTCACCTCATTTATTTTAGAAAATTACTTTGAAGGAAAGCTCCGAAATGACTGATTATCAAGGAACAGAGGAGTTTCTATTAAAATGGGATTAGTTTATCTCCAAGTGTAACAAAGTTCAGCGGCTTGCCAATTGCAACAATATGGAGAAAGGCACAGAAACGTGACAGAGCATCCTTTTCCCGGAACGCCCACATGTGGTCTTACTATTGCCGTAGGAACAGCTCTTCAGTCACAGACCTTAAAAACTCTTTCCCCATGCAGGAGGGTCCCAGTTGCTGAAGTTGTGGTTTCATTATTGAAAATAAAACCTAAATGTCAGGGACTCTCCATCTACACAGTAATAAAAGAAGCTTTTCTGCAATAAACAAAGTTCTAATTGAGTCAAACTGTACCTTCTGTGAACATTTCACTCAATCTATCAAAATAACTTCAATAAACTATTTTTTTTTTTTTTAGAAGATATTAGAAAAATAACTACAACCACAAAACCTAATGGTATATATGAAGTACATGGATTTTTAGTCACGAGTTCCAAACCATAAAACAAAAAGACCCACCACCCCTCAAAAAGACCAACATTATGCTTCAGGCATCTGGAAGATTTCTATGTGAAAGATGCCGGAATGGACACGTTCTTGGATATTCCTGAAGTCTTACAGGGAAGCGGCACAGAACACTTAGCATCTCCAGAAAAGCATAGCTAGGGGCCTCAGAGTGGAAATCCCGCATTAGGAGAAGGGGAAGAAAAATCGGGCAAAACTGTCCTGTATTGAGCCTCGGTGTGAAGATGCTGGGGTTATGAACAAAAACGGGGTTATTATCCCCAAAATGAAGAGTGATTCATATGAAATCTCACACTATCACACACCATGTACTCGATGTGTTTGACTGAATGTCCCAACACACACTGGACAAGGAGGAAATGGCCAACTTACCATCAGTCCCAACTCTCCAGGCTCTCCTTTATCACCCTGAAACAACAGGGGAGGCATGAAACAATGAGCTGGATGTGAGGTAGATTCAATAGGTTGCAAGTTCAAATCCCAGGCAGGAAGCTACTTGACCTGAGAGTAAATATCCATGCGTGAACATGTAAAAATCTGTTCCATTCCAAAGGACATAAGTGTCTGTGGGTAAAAAAGGTCCACAAAGCAGAGTAATTGCTTTATCATTACACCTGCACATTTGGCACATGGGGCAACTGGGGCTGAAGTTTTCAGACAAATAAATAAAATGTTCTCATTTAACGCAATTCCAAGATTAGGCCCAATGCCGGCAGAGCTCCACAAGGCCTTCTGTGGAATTGATGATTTTATTAAGAGATTATGAGAAATTTGTGGGTGTGCTGGATGTTTCGCAATGTTCCAAAGATTTTAAAGCACATGCTCAGAAAAAATAATCAACTTTTTTCCAGACTCTTTGTGCGCCTCTTCGTTATTTGTGCTTCCCATTGTTAAGACGTTTTCATATGGCCCTCAAGGATTGCCTTCTGTCAGTCATTATGGTTTAGAACCAGCCCCACAGGAGGATTAGTAGCACACTCTTCAAAGTTATATTTGGATCGGCAAAGTTCAGATTTTAATTAAAACACTATTTTGTTTGTCAGAGTTGGACGGCGGGCTAATTTATTCACGTTGGGGGATTTTGCTAAGGCCGGGGAGAGACACCGTTCCCCCGGTGAGATGTCGCAGGCTCGGAGATGGGCTATACATCAACGCTGGACTGCCTCCCTCTGCGGCTCATAAATGCGCTCATTCAAGTACAACATGCAGACAGTGAGAAGAGCGGGAGGAGGAGGGTGGAAAAACCCGATTGGAAAAAAAAAAAAAATCGGACAAATGCAACAATCTTGCATTCATTTTATAAAATGTGAGAGTGGGAAATCTGAAAACAATAATGATCTCATTTGGAATGGATCACATAAACAACACATCATATTTTCACACTTGCACCCTGCATCAGGCCAGGAGAAACCGAGATCTGTTTGAGGGCCCCGTTTTATGACAGCAAATAAAGGGCCTGCTTTTATTTTTTTCCAATCAGAGTGTACATAAGGGGGGAGGGGGGGGGGGTGCGGTGGCGCAGCGGGTTTGGCCTGTGCTTGCTCTCTGGTGGGTCTGGAGTTGGAGTCCCACTTGGGGTGCCCTGCGATGGACTGGCATCCTGTCCTGGGTGTGTCCCTTCCCCCTCCAGCCTTACCGGGTTAAGCTCCGGTTCGCCACGACCCCGCTTGGGACAAGCGGTTTCAGACCATGTGTGTGTGTGTGAGTGTACATAAATTAGCACACCCTGCCACTGTTCATGGAAGATGTTATGCAAGGGTTTGCGGATAGAAAAAAGGCAAAAATAAATTCATATGAAGTAGCAGATCCTGGAAACACAGTGTTTGAAGATAAGTCTGTCACAGTGAATCTTATTTTAATTTTATTACAGAACTTGATGCAGACCTACTCTTCCTCTCTCACCATCCTCCTGTGCGGATTTCCAGTCTGAGTAAGCAGGCCATGTGCTTCGCCCACCCCGCTACTCACCGGGAACCCTGGTATTCCTCTGGGACCATCTTTGCCAGTGTCCCCCGGGGGGCCTCGAGGTCCAGGGGGACCTGGTGGCCCAGGGGGGCCTGGGGGCCCAGCCTGACCTTGATCTCCCTGTGCAACAGGATAGGGAAGAGACACCAGTTTCAAATGAAGTAACATTACAGGAGCATCAAATCAGGGAATAGCTTTGGTTATATGCTCAATTTGTACAGCAGGGAAGCTAAGGACAGGTCAGCATGGCTGTGCAGGAAAGATGCAAAGGGACATCTTCCATGGGGCACCATGGAAGCAAGTTTGCAGCTTTTTTTGTATGGATTTGCAAATGTAGAATCAGTCAGTACCAGTAGACATGTATGCATCTTTTCCCCTTATTGACAAACGTCTCTTTGTCTGAATAAGAAGGCTTTTATCACAGAAGACTCGTGGGCCTCATGTTTTCAGCTGGGCCACTGATGTGTGTTTTAATCCCCCGTGGAAACTGCTGCAAGCATGCAATGTCACATTAAATACCATCTCCTCAAATGAAATAAATGTTTTAAATGCATTCCAAAGTAAAAGAGCCACAGTTTCATTCTTTATTCTGCTCCCCCAAATGCTTCGAGATTAACTGTTCTTTTGGGGGTTTAGATCCGGTTGTTAACGGACTACAGTTGAACCAAGAAGTTCATTGAAGTGGTAAGAAGCAAACTATAAACAGAGGGCTATGCTGGGGTCTATGTAGAAAAAATTCGTAAGTAGATGCATAAAAACCCGTATGGGTATGCCTCAGAGTGTGGCCAATGCATTTGATCCGTCTAATCATATATGCCACCGCAGGCTATGTTCAGAACCGGCACATGTCTCATTGCATTTCTAGGAAGCAACTCTGCTGCAGCATGAGTGCTGTCAACCAAATGCGTTTACTGCCATTCACCCTTGGTGGAGAACAGACAGAGTGGCATCAGGTGTAGATGACATGCCCGTGTGTGTGTGTGTAACAGAGAGCAGGCAAACCAAGGAATGGACAGGAAAGGCGAGGAGGACACGGAACCCCGGAGTGGGTCAGCACTACCTTAATGAGCCGTCGCTTTATGAGCTGCTGATCAGCAGAAAGAAAGCCATGATTGATCTTAGGGAAGACCATCTGAGCAGGTGAGGTCAGAGGTTGAAGGTCAGAGGTGAGAGAGGTTGGAGAAGAGACAGTCGAAGGAGGTCCCCCAGAAAGTGAAAATAAAGGCAAAAAAATAGATTAGGAGTGTGACAGTTTGGAAGTCAACCGAGTGCCTTTTCAGCTGGGAGAAATCCACGCAATCCGCCATAGTGGCCACCTGGATGCCAACCAAAGGCTAACGTGCATTCCACCGCCCAAAACGCACTGTCGTGAACACAACAGAGCTTAGCGCCAAGTCAGACCCAAGATCAAGCACACCCCGAGAGCACAGCGACATCCTGTGACCCAGCTCTGAATTTTTATTTCAATCTCATACTTGCGGTGCTAATTAATCCAAACGGAGATTCATCTCAGAGCACAACCGCTGCATTTAAATCTGAGGTGCTCCATTGATGTCCTGACTTCATAAGAGGGGCTCAGTCTTGTGAGTCTCCACACTCCTCAGAATCCTTCCACGGGCCCTCGGCAACCACGTCTCAGTTGGAGACCTGATTTCTGCTTCCAATCAGGCACATGTCGCTCGTGCACAAAGTGCACCTTGCTGCCTCAACTGGGTGGTTTATGTTGCCTTGGAACCATGCATGGAAAGAGAAGAAAACTCAGAGCAGGAACTCGTCAGCAGCGAGGCTGTTGACGATTGATGGGAGCTGATTAATTAGTCAGGGTACTGTCTGCTCTCCATCTGTCATCAGAACCCAGGATCAGCTGGGGTCAGATTGGCGCCGATGCAGTTTCAGAATGTGCCCTGCCCTTGGGGGTGACGGGGTTTTGAGGAGAGGGAGGGGAAGGAAGGGACTGGAGGAGTGGGGTCTGACCAGGCAGCTAGGCCACGCCCACAAACCTTGACGGTCAGGATCTGATTGCTGTGCAAAGCCGCCAGCGAGGGAAGGCCAGGTAACCCCTGAGGACACACAGCACAAAGTGGCGACGCGGCAAGACAAGAGGCAGGGGGCGCAGACTCGGCACGGGCACAGAGCGAGAAATTAAACATCGACACAATGCAAGGCAAAACACAGCAACACCCGAGAAAGCCCGAGCCGCACGCTCCAGCTTATAAACATCTTTGGAATCCAAAAGTGTGCAGAAACAAACTGTTTAAGCACAAATGATACAACACCTGGCTGGAACCAGCTGCCAGAAATGTATAACTCCTTAGAGGATAACTAATTGGAATTTTGATTTTGGCCAGCAGAAAATCAGTGTAATAGCATGAACATAACATCAATCCTATTACACTAAAAGACAATAAAAGTCTTTTTTCAAAACTAGCACTTGTAACTTGAATGCCAGTAAAATCAAACTTTATACTGGAGCAATAAGCACGGAGATTTCTTTATCTGGTGTGCCAAACATCTGTCAATGCATTCAGTGGAACGATTGTCAGTGCCCGGATTCTGTTATCGGTACTGACGCGACTTATATCTCAATATACTGAAGCATGCCTTTCAGCATTATAACTTGAAGCATTAAGGATACTTTTCATATGTTCAGTCGGTTTTTGCTTTTTTAATTTTTTTATACCCAGGATCTTGAATCAGATACGCTAACATCCCACAATTCCTGCCTTTTTTCAACATTCACTTACAGGGTTTGATTACAGTGTCTGTTATTTCAGTATTACCCTGTTATGAGATACCTTCATCCAGGAAAATTCATGCAGGCTCTTACTGTATTTAATAATTTTTTCGTTCTTGCAGCAGATTGTGAGAAGTGTATGCATCTTTCTTCTGTCTGAACTTTAGCAGAACCGCTTTATGAATGAATGCAACTGATCTTTTTTTTAACCAATTCACGTGCTGAATGCAACTAGTTTGTCCTCCTTTGTCCAACACGGAAGTTCTTCTGCTGACTCAGATCACTCAACCTGATAAAACGGCAACCTGTCAGCAAAGCCCATTGCCGGTAAACTGAATACAAAAAAACACGAGTGATTATTATCAGGCCAGAGTAGCAACTGAAGAGGACTTTACTTTTGTCTGAATACAGAGATTGTCTGTGATTTAAAAAAAAAAAAAAAAAAAAAAAAAACGAAAGCTGTCAATATCATTGAAGACAAAGTCAGCGAAGGAAAAGAGGACACCTCTCACAGACTTTAGAATTTGTGGTGATACACCAGGGCTTTTCAAAAAAGGGTAAAGGGAAACAATTATTCCGGGTTGAAAAATACTGGAACAGTAATGTTCAAAGCACTTTAATCACAGGAAATGTGCGATTTTGCTCACATTCCTTTTCCTGATAGCCATGAGCTAGAAACAGGATGGTGAGCATCATCACTCATTTATATGTCGTCAACCACCTTTCAGACCATCTGTGTGTACCTGCGTCCCAGGTTCGAGCTTCAACCGATGCATGAAACGCATGTACTGCTGATGAGTTCCACCCAGATCAAAATGTGTCTGATACTCTCTGAGGGCCTGACAGGACATTACATCAAAATGATCACTTCAGATATTAGAAACTCTCCTGCAATAGCTGTCAGACACACCTGGAGTGTATGAACACTCAGTCTCAGCCACTCCATCAAAGTGTAACACGGGAATCGACAAAGTTGAGCTGAACATGACACTGCCATATATTCTGCGTGATAATTCATGGTCCAGCCTTCATAGAAATATCCCGCTGAGCAGAAAAGAAAGAACAGAATCTTCTGTCCTGGAAGCGTTTAAGTTGTTTCCAGAGGCCACCCGTTTACTGTGCCGCTTCTGATTCACGCAAGAGGGATTCATTAATTACGCGCATGGCAATCCAAACATCAGACGAGATATACAGTCATTCTTCCGAAGAGGACACATTGCCAACCCCTAAACAGATAAATCACAGGGCGCACAGTGGGAGGAAATTGAAAAAAATGCATCACTTTAAATGGGAAGCGTGTCCCGTTCCCACCTCCGAGGAGTGACAGACCATTCCGAGGGCTTGGTTTGCAGGCATGGTGAGAAACAGCATATAACTGTCATCTGTTTCTCCACATGCGGTGGACATGAACTTGAAATAAACGGAGAACGCTGTGGTGGATGACGGGGAGTGCTTGGCTAACATTACAATTTTTTATGACTGGAAACATCTTGAGAATGAGGGGAAGGCAGGCCTGCATGTTATGAGGGTAGGACAAGCTCCGCCTCTTCTCCTGCACTGTTGGCTATTGGTGATGCAGTATACAGAACGGGATAATTCTCAGCATCGTTACCCAACTTTTATTACCGGTCTGATGGACTCGCCTCAAGCAGTTGCACTGGCTCCTCACCTTCTGTAAGATGCCAGCGGTCAACATGTCCCCCTAACCACCGGGTCAGCAAGGGATTTGAATGTACATTGTTGCCCATAACTTCCCCGGCACCTTTCCCAGTGGAAATTGGCCTTTCAGTGTTGCTTTTTGGATGGGGGTGTCCTCTGAGCACATGGGCAAGGTCCTTGTGCTTGAGAATCATAATGATGCGGTAGTTCATCAGGAATCTCAACTATTTATAAATTGCCGTTTTTGTCTTTGTCAAGGCAGATATCAGATGTTTGGTGGACACATGCGGTTGTCCTTGCCCAAAGCTGGATGCTTGCCCAGTGAAGACAAAGTGTAAGATGGTGGGAATCAAAGGCAGAGTTGGTGTATGACCTTCACCTTTAAGTAAAGGTTTAGTGCACCCATCCTGAGCCCCGCCACCAAGTAGGAAACGGCACTGTCCCAAAGTCTGTCATGGAGTTGATTATCTCTCTTTGACTGCCAGATGGGTTCAATGAATTAAAAAATGCACATTCATAGAAATGTTCCAGTTGTGTTTTTCAGCCTGGTTAGAGGCTTGCGCAACTCCAGTGGGAACACATTTCACAGGCAAAATTTGACAGTGTCGTCTCCAGAGGCAACCACAACAAAGCCTTCTGATGTGTCAAAGAGCGATGGTTACAAATTCAAGTATTTGTACACTCGAAACAAATGTCTCAAAGCAATTCAAAAGTTGCAAATGCAATTTTCAAGGATTAATAAGTAATAATCAAATTTTAAACATCTTATCTCTCAAATGTCAGCCTGAATAAAGCTTATAATCAATAGTTTACTGAAATTGAAGTCTTTCTGAGTGATAAATTAATAAAGGGGGCTGTTTACAGAAATTCCTCTATATAGATATATAGAACTTTGAACAACAGAAGCATGAACCAGAGTCCAGGCATCTCCTGAAGGTTTGTCTCATAATTTAATACATTTCTGAGAAGTAGCAGTGGGGCCACACTTGTGTTTATTTGACAAACCGTCATATTATTGACTGATGACCTAGCGCAAAACAGAGTTGCCTCCCTCTTTGGGCCCATGACCGGTGACCCTGACCAGCTTCTCCAGCTCCACAGACTGTCCGTACACCCACATAAATGCAATGTTTCCCACACTTACAGAACTTTAAGACCTTACAGGCCTGTCCTTTACTAGTCTTAATGACCCCTCATGGACAGGGGACAGCTGGTCATGGAAGGGCAAAACCAATTTACAACGATCCACTCAAACCACAGACAGATGGACAGACAAATAAACATATCAAATTCAATTTATAAATACTAAGATCATTATTATTCAGTATATTATCTTCATATTAATATGTGAACATTGCCATCTCAAGCATGAAGTATTTTCATGTATAAAAGAAAAGGATATAGGAAATAACCTGTATAAAGACGTATTAAAGAATTTTTTTTTAAAAAAAAACCAAGAGTAACTGACGTGAAAAAGTTACTTCTTTATCTAAAGCTAGAGACATTCACATTTAGCTGATGCTTTTCTCCAAAGCAACATACAGTGTTAAGGTCACAATTATTTACCCATTTATACAGCTGGGTAATTTTACTGGAGCAATTTTCAGGGGAAGTACAGCTAAAGGTGGAAATCAAACCTGCAACTTTTGGATCCAAAGATAGTAGCTTTAACCGCTATGCTACCAGCTGTCCCAACAGGGTATTGGTTATTATTTGATTAATAACTTATGATATGCACTTCATTTCAGGCACATAAAGAAACTAGTCCACAGATTGTTACTTGACTGTGAATTTCCACAGGACGATAAATCGGCTAATGTACGTTTCTGGAACTTTCAACTCACTTTCTAAACGATCACATGCCAAGAGCAAGAACCGTCTCTCTAATTTCGACATCACTCATCACACAAATCTCTTCTGAAAGCCCATAATTTCGTTCTACTACATTTACCTACTAATTTAATGTGCAAAGTCAATATGTCATTTCAGTGGATAATTTGATTTGGTGGTGAGTGGATCTCGATCCTTCACCCCAGAGTTTTTGCCGTTCATGCTCATGGCCTGTGGGTAGTCGCGACGGTAAGTTCATTAAATAAACAGTGAACGTCAGGCACTGTTTATTTATTCTGGGCAACAGATGAGGAGCAGCCGAAGTTCTTCTCTCATCTACCTTGCAGCATTCAAGATAAATTGTTTAGCTGCACAGTAGATGACTTTATTTCCTGGGGAAGATGGAGCGCTAATCCCAGAAACATAACCTGAGCAGGAACGTGGCCCCATCCTGAGCACATGAACTCATCTGAAGAGTCAAGAATGGTCTGCCAAGACTTACTCTCATGTTCTGCCTTGGGTAGAGCAACCTGTCTTTTCTGAGCATCCCAGAATGGTGTCCAAACCCCCATGATGTCCCAGTTCCACTACAAACACATGAGAAGTTTATGCACTTGAGTGAAGAATGTGCCATAAGTGTATAAAGACCGGAGTTCTGTCTTATTAGCCTGAGATGGAGAACAAAATCTCTCAGCAAGAGATTAAATTTCCTCTTAGGGAATGTCGGCATGCTCAAGCCGGGATGTCTAAATGTGGACTTTCAGATCAGACAGCACCATCAGACATGATTAAGAGCAGTCCTGGTGGTCTTACAGCTCAAGAAACCCCCACAGTCTGTCTTTGTCATTTGGCCATTGCATGGCCCCAAGTCTCAGAAGAAGATCAAATAGAGGCACTCCTGCAGATCCTACCTCAGATCTACCCAGGATGAGGGATGCAAAGGAGGTAATGAGCCTTCTCTTCAGCAGAGACATTTCATTTCAAATCATGGTTATAAAATGTGGCTAGTTAATGCTATAACGTCCAGTGAAAGTTGTTTGTTGCAGCATTTCTACATCAGAGGCAACCAAATTGGTCTGAATCCCAACTTTACACTTGAGAAAATCGAATGGAGAGTTGTGTGCTATGGAAATGAGATTAACAAGGTGATTTTTACATATTTTCTGCCAGACAAAATGACGGTCTTTGGTTTTGGATAGATACCTTTGAGAGGCCAGTTTCTCAAGGTCTGTCATACGCTGACAACTTGAGTTCATTTCCCTGTTTGGTCACAGCTGGTCAGAAACATATTACATTTTGAAAAAATCATTACATTTTTATAATGAAAAATGCTGTAAATATGGCCAGACTGAAGTGAGACAAATATATTCCTGCATTTCTGAAGGGTTAGAAAAGTGGAGGCTCAAAATATGTTCATCAGCAAAGTAAAATTTCCCATCTGCATGTTGGATTTCTCCTTCCAGAGCATCTGTGCAACTCTTCTAAGGAGACTTCTGATCAAATGTTGGCCAGAATGAACAAAAAAGTTTAATCAATGTAAAATTGTGGTAGGGTCTATTAATCATATGATCAAAATCTCAAACCTGGATGAAGGTATCCCCTAAGAGGTTGAAAACAAACAGAACTAACATAGCCGATATAAATAAACTAGCGGGGCAACATCAGTTTTGATGACGTTTGGCTATTTTTTTTTTACTTCCACTTCTAACCCATTTATAGGATGGAAGCACTCCTTGCACCCTGTTAAATAAACTGAAGAGTATCTCCAGAACATGCTGCATTTCACACATGCCAGAAGCGGTCACATAGACCAAGATGGTCACATTGATCAGTTGAGCACACAGAGAAGCAGCGGTTGAGGTGGGGCACATACCCGCGGGCCCTGGTCACCCTGATCCCCCTGCAAAGGAGAGGAAAAGCCCTGTTAAACACTGGAATCAAATAGATCCTTGCGGGACAGGCTGTGGAGCCCTAATTCAAAACACATTGATGATGGAAAAAGGATTACAGGCAGCCTCAGAAATTCATTGCGGTTGAAAGTAAAATCAGTTATAATAACAGAATGATGTGGAGGAGGGGGTGTGATATTTGTATTCAGTGTTTGGGTCGTGGGGTGGCACAGAAACAGCAGCACAACTTTGAAAGCTAAGCTAAGGGAAGGCAGGGTAAAGTAGGACAAAGCAGGTTAGGGCAGGATAAGGTAGGTGAAGGCAGGGTAAAGTCTGGTAAAGCAGAGTGAAGCAGCAAAAGAGATGGTAAAGCAAGGAAAGGTGAGGCAGTGTAAGATAGAGTAAAGTAGAGTAAGGCAGTATAAAGCCAGGTGACCTGTGTATTTGAAGCATATTGCGCTTTGCAAATTCAAATCCAAAAACAGCTCAGGGTTCACACAGTAATGGTAATGAGATGTTCAGTCCTGGTCCACAGAGACACCCTACTGTGTGGCTTTTGTTTTAACTCATCATGTCTAATTTGCCTTGATAGAGCAGCTGATTGAATTAACTCCACAAAGTATGTTAAACCAAGTTAAGTACACACACATTTTCTGAACTGCTTGTCCCATACGGGGTTGCGGGGAACCGGAGCCTAACCCGACAACTCAGGGCGTAAGGTTGGAGGGGGAGGGGACACACCCAGGACGGGACCTCAGTCCGTCGCAAGGCACCCCAAGCGGGACTCAAACCCCAGACCCACCGAAGAGCAGGACCCGGTCCAACCCACTGCGCCACCACGCCCCCCTCAAGTTAAGTACCCAAAGTCAATTACTAAGGTCAGCTGAGACAACAGGAAGTTATAAGAACTATTTTACTCAGCTCAGGTGACTGCATGCATAAACAGACTGATTAATCCAGGAGGCAACAACAGGAGCTGTGAAAGCCCATAAACTAATCCATCCCGGAGTTACCGACCATAGACAATGAGTAAGAAACCAGAGCATCTCACTGCTGGAGTTATGACAAGCAGGAGGGAGCCTAGGTGCATGATCCTTCTAAGATCTTGCCTCAGCTATTTACGAGAAACCAAAACACGTCTCAGCTAGACTGGCACGTCAACAGACGGAGGTTTCATCTGTCGTGTGGTGGAGGCGTGCGGGGTTGAGGGGCGGGCGGATCCTCAGATGCGGTCAAAGTTACAACAAACATGGCGTGGCAATGGCTGCAGTTAGACCACCAAATGAAACTGTATGCGAGTTTATTCATTTTGGCAACTGTCAATTATCTACTTGTGCGGAGAAAACAGCTCTGAACCCAGCTTTTGGGAGGGAAAATGGAACTAAATCCTGCTGTGGTGCAAACATGTCTAAAGTTACCAGTTTTAAGGTTTGGGGAGCTGACTTTGATTTCCAGAGCCCGAGGGAGGTGAGGATTTGTTGATTTAGAGGTCTGGAAAATGCTAAGAAGGTCTGAGAAACTGATGGACTATAAACGGATGAGAGCGCTCATCAGAGGAAATTCAACTAATCTAATCACAGAAAAGTGTCCAATTTCATTTCTAGTGAGTACTAAAAATTAGCGGGAGGAGTCGTAATTAGCGTGTCTCCATGTCCCTTCAAAGACGAAGACTACGAGATAAACAGCAAACCACGGCTGGATGGGTGGTGAGGACAGCAAGCAACCAGCAAGCTGAGATGTTTGGCGTATGACCAGCTTGCATCTGCAAAGACATGGCTTTGTGCTCAAACTGTTTTTGAACTTGCAGTTATTGAGTTTTGTGCTGTGATCATACAGTATTGCTTGTAATTTCTAGATCTGGAGCCTCAGTGAGAACACGGATCACCAATGTAAGGATAAAGGAGAAAAACTGCCATTTTCATGCAAAGCAAAAGTGAAATGTCAAGTATAAATACATATATTTTGTTTTAACACTTTAGAACTTTTTTAAGTGGAGCACATCTGTAGCAACTGGTCTATAATTCACAGACAATCACTTATTGATAGTATTTTGTTGCGTTTAAAAGCTCTTCAACCAGGCCTTATGTTTTTAGACATTCATGCTGTGAACCCTGGCTTTGCAAGAAGATGTGGGCATTTAAAAATTCAGAAATGGAACTTGAGGTTAAAAGGACTTCACACTCAAGTGGGATTTGCAGAATACCACGCAAAATACATTTTTTTATAGAGCTAAATCATTTTTTAAAGAGCAGTCTGATTAGGAGCACAGTCAAGGCATGAACGCAGTGTTTTGACCATAGAGTTTAGAATCAGAACGGGTGCAAAAGAGTGAGTCTGCAGTCATGTCAAGCCAAGACTTCCTGCAGTATGGTTTGCATTAGCACTGATGACTGGGAACACGCACACACAGACATGTACACACACAGAGGTGGCAGCAGGACACGACATGATAAATAGGTTAATAAAATACAAACATATTTACCTTGTCACCTTTCGGGCCAGGAGGACCCTTGGAAGAGGGATAAAATAACAAAAGAGGTGATAAAATCAGGGACACGGTCAAATAGCAAACACATAAAGAATAAAATGTCACTGATCTCACTGATGTGTGTATGATGCATTGGAGTGTTGAAATCTCAACCAGACACCTGTGGATAAAAACCCATTTCTGGATCTGGACACAAAATGCAACAAGGTTTCAATCCACATTGTCCTATACATAATGTAGGGATATTTGGAAACAAGGGCAGCACAGTGGTGCAGGGGGTAGCTTTGTCGCCTGGAATCTCCTGGGATGTAGGTTTAGCCTTGAGTATGAATCGCTTCAGACTGTGTGGAGTTTGTGTTGCTTTCCCTAAAGGTGTGCTGGCTTCCTCCCACAGTCCAAGTGCATGTGTTTCAGAAGAATGGGTGAAATAAGTCTAAATTGTCCTCGGTGTGTGTGTGTGTGTGTGTGTGTGTGTGTGTGTGTGTGTGTGTGTGTGTGTGATGGACAGGTGTCTTGTCCAGGGTGTTACCTGCCTCACACCCTGTGCTTCTAGGATAGGTTCTGGACCACTGCGACCCTCCATTGGACAAGAAATCATTGGGAATGGGTGGTTGGAACCATTAAGCTGTGTGTTTTCACTGGGAATTGAATCGAATCACAGAAATGTAATTTCCCTGAGGTCTGGCTGTTTTCCAGATGATAACGAAGGAAATACTGAAAAAATTCAGCCTTCCTTCACATGTGAAAATAATGAGATTATTAGGAAATTAAGAATGCAGCAGGTCACGTGTGGTGACTCACCTACGTGTCCTGTTTTCGCCAGACTGAAGAGGAAATCACCTGCGCTGTACTTGCGGTGATACACATCCTACTGCAAGTTACAGCGCAAACTGAGACTGACGTTCCCCCAATAGACCAAGAGCCAGACATCAAACTGGGGCTACTGAAGTAGACAGGGCACCAGCCCACAGCCTGGCGGAGCTCCCTGCTGTCACAGCCCAATTTGCTGCTGACAAAGGACAGCTGCTTTAGAGATGGGCCGTGAAAACACAGAAGGGCCCCGGCGCAACACGGATCGCAACGACAAGCGCGAGGTCACATCCAGAGCTCCACGGGGATTAGCGACTATATGCAAATAGGTGGAAGCTAAAGGTCGAGGAGTGAAGGGTGAAGACTGATTCTGGGTGATGGCTTGACACCTGGAGGGGGCTCTACTGCCGGCACTCGTACCACAGATACCCGATACACGGATACCCGATCCAACGCCTGGTGACACCTGTTACCACAGCCTGGAATGTAAGCAAAGTTTTGGAAATAAGAAATTCTCCTTCAGGCAACTAAGAAACTCAGAGCAAAGTCATGAGCAGTACAAATGCATATATTCATTCTGAAATGCAGTGGTATGCACACATTTGCATGGCTGCGATTTGACAGGTTAAATACGGGAAAGCGCCACGTAAAGCGCTGCCAAAGCTGGAGGCACAAAGGGAAACAAGCATGATGAATATTCATTTGCCTCCCTTGCTTTTCTGCACCTACAAAGGCATCGCTGGTGAGAATATGCACACGGAGGACAGAGTGACTCTCAGTCAGACGGAGAGTAAACTAAGCAAGAAGGGAAAAACTCCGGTCTTCAGGATATATAACAAATATGACAGAGGGGGTACAGCCAGAAAGTCTTGGGGCTGAAACACAGCTAACCACCTCTTTTACGGCCCGCAAAATCTTGACGCTCTGCTAGGCGGCTACCGCCTTGGCTGAAGTGCAGAAGCAGGGGTGTTCACTGCCCTTGGAGCAGTAAGCACTTCACGAGCCTGCAATACACATTAGTTAAAGCTTCTGGGCTCCCATGGGTGAGAGCAGAAAAAATATGTTATTACCTTATATGACTTTATATTTCATTAAAACTGGATTGTTTCATAAATTGTGGCCCATAAAATGCCAACTGAAGGAAAAGTAAGGTCTTTATACCAAAATCTACATGTCCCCTTCTAAACCCATTCCCCACTCCCTACAGATGCACTGGCGCTCCATTTTATGGAGCACCATGAAACCCTCAGAGGAGCTGATAATCATTTACTTTTACAGTAACACAAAGCAGAAATTTGAGGATGCACTGGCATATTTAAGCTTATTTATTTGCTATTGTGCTTTACGATGCCATGGGAAAGATACGAGAGTGGAAAATTCTTAATTGGTAATGCACGGGGATGTGTTATTTCATGATGGCGTTCTCCACTTGTACAACTTTGTGTGAACTCTGAAACAGATAGACACCTGCTCAAGCCTCAGGCCCTGGACTTTCCTGCTTTGGGCCCGAGTTTTCCCCACTGATCCCTCCACGGTCGGCGTGGAGTTCTCTGCTCACTTTCTGGGCGTTCGAAAGGGCAACTGGAACGCTGCGGCCGACTGAAGTTAATGATCCGCACATCGAACACGTCCAAAACGCATTTCTGAAACAGCCCTACCGTGGAAAGAAGGGAAAAGAAAGCGAAGTGGATGTGGTAGGTTTCTGCAAAGAAAACAACAGCCCGTCATGCATTCTTAATTTTTCCCTGAAATGGCGCACGTGCCATCTGAAACTCCACATCCACTGGATAATAACCAGCAGCGTTGGTTAACAGCAGGAGCCAATCGCGGCAATGTTGGTGGTAGAACGAACACAATTATTGCTGTTATATACACTGTGCCTTAGGGAATGTATGATATTTTGCCTGGTCATTACAAAGCCCAAACAAAACCTGCATTCTGAAACTTAATGGAAGGCCTGAACAATTTCTTATGCTTTTTTTTTTTTTTATCCACCAGAGGACTGTTAACTTGGGCTGAAACACACTTCAGTTTGGATGTAATTTTCAAATAATTTGTGATCATATTTCAGGCCAGCTTCCTGTCATCTAAAAGTCTTAAAAGTAAATAAAAAGTTAAGTGCCTCTGAAAGCTTGTAGACTATTTATGATCTGATACGATTTTTCGGCTGAATCAAGCAAGCTGTTTGCTAATTAGCTGTTGCCGCTCGAGTAGTGATATTGCTGAAAACAGACATCAAACAGTTGTGAAAGACACTGAGTTATTGGAGGCATACAGTATATTATGTAGAAAACTTCATGAAATTTCTGGCATCAAAGAAAAAAGTGTTGTTTTTTTTTTTTTTAAACAATGTCCTACCAGGACACCCAAAATATATGAAACCGCACATTCAGCAAATGCACTAACTGATGGGTGGACCAACCCCATCTGCTGGTGTGATGGACCGTGGATTGTACCTTGCGGAACACTCAGACACCAAATTCTTCTCCAGCTCGGTACTCCAACATAGGATCTTCAGGCAGATGGGCTCTGAAACTAAATCGGACCTATTATTCACATGGCTAGAACTTGCAAAAAAAAAAAAAACAGAGGGGGCTCTACATTTACATTTATTCACTTAGCAGACACTTTTCTCCAAAGCAACTTCCAGTGGATACTATGTAGTGTTACCAGCCCACACACCTTATTCACCAAGGTGACTTACACTGCTGGATACACTACTTACAGTGGGCCACTCATCCATACATCAGTGAAATACAATCTCTCTGTGTCACTCACACACTATGGGGGGAGCCTGAAGAGCATGTCTTTGGACTGTGGGAGGAAACCAGAGCACCCGGAGGAAACCCACACAGACAGAACATGCAAACACCACACAGACTGAGCAGGGATTGAACCTACCTACTCTTGAACCATCCAGGCGCTGTGAGACAGCAGCACTACTTGCTGTGCCACTGTGCCACCGTGCCACCACAAAACAACCAAAGAACGGACACAAAGGTCCAAAACAGGGAACCTCAGGGAAACTGAATTTCTGTAATTTAGTTCAAATACCACTGAAAAACACATGTGAGTAAAACAAATAACTCTCATAATTATGAAAAAACATGAAATACGTCAAATGTATATTAAGGACATCTCTATGCTTAAGGTACTGCATTTACATTTATTTATTTAGCAGTAATTTAGCACTACTTACAATGGGTCACTCGTCCATACATCAGTGGAACACATTCTCTCTGTCTCTTACACACTGATGACAACCTAAATTGTGACGTTGGATCTCTTCAAACACAGAGCTTTGCACAACCCAAATATTTTGGCTTACAATACAATAAAAAATATAGGGAGCACAAAAAATGCTACTATCTGCACCCTTTCTTTGGACTCCTCAAGTGAAACCATAATACAACCTTGTCACATCAGACAGAAAATTTAGAAAGAGGTGTTCTAGCTAGTTTATCTCTTTGCACTGAACACCAGTTTCTTCAAGAGGAAGTGAGCGGACTGCACTTCGAGCCCCTTTATTAGCTCCTGCCTCGGACTCAAGGCCATGCTTTCGAGCTTTAATTCCCATTAGCGTTGACAGAGACTGTTTTCATGTGCAGAGCCCTGTAATCAGCAGGCGAGAATGCCAGGCCTGCTATTATCACTCCATATAAAACATCCATGCTGCAAAAACTGCTCACATACCGAGAAGGAACACACTCACTTCTACGACTGCCTCTCCCTTCAACAAAGGAGAGGTCAGTCTGCAAGGCTCCATATTTCAATCCCGTTCTTACTTTTTTCAGAAAATATGATTGACGAGTTCATGACAGCAAGCACTCTGCATCTGGAACGGAGAAGCTGGACGATTGCCACGAGTTTTACTGCTGTTGACACCAGAAAAATCATTTCAGTCAGAATTTGGCTGACAAAGCTGGTGAGTCCGGTCTCTTGGAGTAGTAAAATCCATTGCCTAAATGTGCACAGTGGACTGCAGGGGTGGGAATGAGCATAACAGCGTTTCCCTTGGAGAGCTGTGTCTCAAGGCCAGCTATGAAACAGTCTCCATCAGTACTTTTTATTAAAACAATAATAATGATGACAAAAGTATGATCAGCAACAGTCGGTGAAGGACGCAACCGCTGATGCGGAACCCGTTCTGTCCTGCTGGGGCCGGGCTCTGATATTCTGCCGGGTGGCATAATGATTGTTGTTTTACAGCCCCTTTTTATGCGCTTCTGCAGCAGACTGTGAAACAGCATTATGGGATATGTTAATGGATGAACATCAGGGGAGGCTCTGCTTCAGCAAGGATGGATGGGTGGTTATGAAACAGCTGTGAGAGTAGGGCTTATTTCAAGCGCAGTGGGCTTCAGCCACCGTGTCAAAGACGATCCTCAGAGCTCGGGTGTACCGTAATTCAGGGTGACCTAACCAGCACGAAGCACAGGGTGTCACTTGTTCCGTCCCCTTCCGTTGTGTGAAGACCCGGCCTCACAGTAGCATGAGGCTCTCGGTGTAAAAGAGAACCGTGTCTAGCCTAGGTGGCGAACACTCACCTGCTGGGGCTATGAACACTATGAACACTATGAACATGGCATTTAATGTAGCTGGCACCAATTCCTGGACAGGCTGCAACTACTCCTCTCTTAGGGACATGAAGGCACATTTCGGCCAGCCTTCTCTGCAGCGCAGCCTCTGACGCATGCAATCAATGTGTTGCACGGGCAAGCCGCCCCTTCGCTTTACTGTGTGTTACAAAGCACAATGTCGCAGGGCTTCCTTTGAACACTTATGAGAAAACATGGTCAGCCATGTTTGTGATTAAGCTCAGACCGGTTTACGAGAGCGCTTCGATTATTCAAATAAACAAAAATATTAAGCTAAAATGAAGCGGGGGGCCTTTCGATTAATAAAGTATTAATAATGATTTCACCAAGCAATTTATAACCACAGATATGAAGATACAGAGCGAGTTAAAGTATTTAATGATCCACTCGTCCAGAAAGGATGGATCTGTCATCTCTAAAGGGCTGCGGGGGAACATTTCACAAGGGAAACCAAGCGAGGAGAAGGATGCCAGTAATCAGAACAGCATGGGTAAGAAGTGACTACCACAAGTAGCTGGTTCCTGTCGAGGAATCCTGGAGCGGGGTGGGGCCGGAGTGAAAACCACAGTGGAAAACTGACTTGGGAATGGCATCTGTTTCCCATATCCCAAGTGTATCACAATTAGCCTGCCCCGAAATGACTTTAATATGGAGAATGTGTAAAGGGCTGTGTGCAAGAGGCCATATTATCATAAACCCCACCACCCTTGGGGCCCCTGTGACCGCCTGCTGGACTCATCAGCAGGGTCATTAGAGGCAGCGGTGGCAGATCTTGACTCTCGGGCCAAGTCTTGGCAACTCGATTAATCGTCTCACACCTCAGCATGCCCCCCGGATGATAGAAGCCTTGACCGCCGAGTTCTGATTCCAAAAATGAGAACTTTCTAAAATTTCTATCAGATGCGAGTGCCACTCTGCTGGATTCTGTCGAATTGTCAGCACGCTTAGGTCATTCCAGACACGCCAACATGCTCTGACAATCCAGTCTTCACCGAAAAGCTTCCGCTCTTTTCACAGGACAGTTAAGATCCTGCAGAGGTTTGCTGATGACTGGAGGACTGAAGCATGTCTCACTGTGACCACAGAGCCTCACGAGTCATTGTTTTGCTGAGTAATTGTGTTTTATCCATTTCTTGGTGTTGAGGAAAAATCTTGCCAACAATAAGCAATGCAGTTGGTTCTAACACAGAATGCTTACACTATTCCTCAGTAGACTTTGCTCCTGTAAACTAATCTACGTCAGCTTTTTCAGCCTCCTGCACACTCCATGTTCACTTTCTCTTTGTAAAGACGCAACACACTGCAGGACTCAGAGCTGCGACATAAAGTGGACAAGAAGGTCAAGCACTGTGGCGCCTGCACTGTCAAATGCTTCGATGCATTTCTTTTCCACTCGAGAATGGCTGACACCAGGGCATTGTGAGAGCACCTGCTACTTCCAGTCAATGGGCAATAAATCAGACGGGGCAGCCAGACAGAGTGGCGGGTCGCGGCAGAAACTCTACTCGGTGGTGCGGGACAACTGAAGCACTACAACAGCCACATGTGGACTGTGGTCTTTCTATCTATGGCAACCAGACCAAGACAAGCTCAACTCAGGCACTGTGTCCACAAGACCTCACTGTACCACACAAAGAACGAGGGGACCAGCAGGCTGCAATGACAGAGTGAAAAACACCAAGCTGACTTCCTGCAAAGATGTCTCCATGAACCTTCTCCTGAAGAACAGCCTAATACTGGTCCAGACACTGACTTCAGCAAGACTTCTGCTCTTGTGCTCTGCAACTCCTCTGCTCTTCCTTTGATATACCATTATACATTGGGGTCAGAATGTGGTCACCGTCCCGGTCCCAGAGCAGTTCTCTCCGATGTACTAACTTCAGAAACTTTTCAGGTATCATACATTTTTTACTGAAGAAATCAAGGATGAGCATCTCCCTCGAAAGTACAGCATCAGGTCCATCCATCCTGGGACCTAAGTTTCATAACGACCTGCTGCAAACACCTCACCTGCCAGTACTTATCTCCAAAGCTCCATCTCTCCCTGTGGCTACTGTCTGTTCCTCCACTCCTCAATGTCCTTCTGCACCTGCACACTTGTCCCACTTGGCTGCCCCCTTGGCTTCCCCCTTGCCCTGTAGCCTGCCCGGGGCACACACTCACATTTATCATAACGGTTTCCTCCTCGGTGCTTTGGTCTCCACCGGGTCACCTCTAATGCCAGGGCACTCGAGTAACCCAGAGTTAATCATTTATATGATGCAGGCTTAGTGCTGCTTGTATCTGACTGGCTGTTTTCAAGCAGTAACAGTTTCAGTGTCCAGTTTCAGGGTCCAGTTCAATTTTACTGAATTCCATAGGGCCTCTGTACTCTGTCCTGTTGATTATCCCTAATGATATTCCACAAACGTCCTTCCATTAATGTGAAACATCATACACCATGACTGTCTTAGGTCTAAAGAGACATCGTAGCCAAATAGCCAGGAGACACAGCAGCCCCTGTAAGAACCAACTGACTATCCATATGATGTCAAAGCTACAAGTTCCCTTTACATTCGCTACCTTTGCACTGCTCTTTCAAAATATATGTGTGTCAGACACAGAGCCACTGTATGACTAGTAGACCAGAATGACGTAAGAACTGTGATGATGTAATAAAAACCAATTTTAGAGGCAGATCTAGTGGGAATGATGCTGATGCTTGTTCTTTCCGCACGTTCTGTGTTAGTGAGAGAAAAAAGTGGTCACAAATGAAGTCATAAGACAATTGAAACATTTCTGTAATGCAGCACTTAATGTACCCCAGAGCCAAAATTTATGAGTCAACACAATCTGCACCATTAACGTTTTAATATTTGGATCCCTTAAATTAATGAAAACTAATTTTGGCTAGGAGAGGAGATTTTGCTTTTCTGTTCTTGTGTAGCTCTCCAACCCAGACCCGCATTTAGGACACCATACATCCATCCATCCATCCATCGTCAACAACCACTTGCCCCAAGCGCGGTCGTGGCTAGCTGGAGCTTTACCCAGCAACACAGGGAGCAAGGCTGAAGAAGGAGGGGACACACCCAGGATGGGACGCCAGTCTGTCGCAAGGCACCCCAAGCAGGGCTCATACCGTAGACCTGCCACATAGTGGGCACCAGCTAAACCCATTGCGTCACCACATCCCCCGTGACACCATAGATGAAAATCTGATATTATGCTATGTTTCTGCTCTGTGTACATATTCTACCAAGCTACAAATTTAAAAAACTAAACAAAAGCAAGTAATTTTTTCTGGCAGGGTCAAGAGCTAAGGGGTTTTGACTTTCTCACTCTTTGAGCCTCTTTGTATTCCAGTCCTAAATTGTCAGTTTTTAATTGTACACATTAAAATGGTTAAGTTTAACACTGACTCATCATGGCTTGTCTGCTATAAGTAAAACTGCACCCAAAGACTCAGAACTGCTCTTAAACCGGTAAATAGTTTCCGGATAATCTCTTGGACATGTTATCAGGTTGTAGAATCATGCTCCTGGAAGGAGTCCTGCTGCTGCAACCTTGAATTAGTTTTGAACCTTAAGGTTGTTCCAGTAAAAAAAAAAAAAAAAAAAACCCAACTGCACAAATACTGGAAGTATAAAATAATTGCTAACAGTGCCCCCATGGGCCTGGAGGTGCCCTGCAATCCATCATGATTAATACCAGGATATGGTGTATCAGACTTTCTTGAGACACCAATATTGTTCTATGAGAAATTGAACTAACAAAAAAACGAAGGGCCAGGTCAGTTGGGCCAGTCTTGATCCAGCTAGAGGTTGAGCCCATAAGAGAACAGCTAAATGCAGGTCTGGGTCGGAGGGCAGCACAGGAACAGAACTGATCAAAGTCCAGCTGTGGTATGTTTTATTAACAGGTGTGCTGCATTATACATGAAGCTCCCAAGCGTCACCCTGTGCCTCTAATCCCTTCAAGACAACTGCATAATTAATGCCTCACGACGGATCGTTCTCACCGACATTTCAGAATCCACACGTGCTCCCATCAAACGCTAAGAGTCTAAAGGAAGGGCACCATCCTGCTGTCTCCATGGCAGCACTTCAGAGTTACAGAACTCTGGAATGTTCTTTTTTCACCTGCTTTTTTTTTCAGAAATTGAATCAATGTTGTGTGAAATATTAAATATCTGACGGGAGCTGAGGTTAGCGTGTGGAAAAAGGAACATCATTTCGGCTTTTGACTTTTATGCATCAAGTTTTACGCATCACTTGTGCCAAATGGTGTACGTTCCCTGGGCTGCCGCTGTGGGCAGAGAGCAGCGATACTTACAAACACTCTGCACTTTGTTTCAGAAGAGGTGCTCCGGCAGCTCAACACACAAAGTCAACAAAGCAACATGAAAAAGGAAAGGAATGGAATCTTTATGCACAGCTTAGTAACATGATGCTTAAAAAACACCCCCCGGACATTATATAATAAGTGCCGCAGCTTTGCTTTGGTATACTTTGATGGCATCTGTGTTACTTCATATGTTCCCCTAATGAAATTGGATGAATTTAACTCTGCAAAGCTCATCACAACTGCTTAAAGCTGTCCCCTTCTGTACTGACCTCAGAGCCTGCTAAATGTTCACGTTCCCCTAAATATTGTATTATTCTACCGTGAAACTGCTGCTTAGGTTGTTCAAGTCACTACAGTCATTATAAATAAATAACCAAATAACTAAATAAATAAATAAATTTCACTCCAGGTGAGACAAGGAGGTATTGTACAATCATCACTGCTGTCTCCCACAGCATGCAGCTTCATTTATTTGAGTAAGTACCCTTTTACATGATTTTATAATCCCATTACAGACTAATATTGGGATTATAAAGGCCTGGAGACCAATTCAGTGTATGAATTGAAAGACTACATCAGTGTTCATTAAAATAATCTGGTAACATACATTTTACATTGAATTTCTCCTGAATATTTGCACAGATTTTTTAAATCTTCAAATATTGCTGTGTTTTTACTTTGGTATCCAGAGCATTGGCAGAACACATGAAAGACTGAGGCAAATAGTCCCAATAAGTACACGGGACTGAGACAGCCCACTCAGTTCCTACATAATAATTCCTACATTCCCCTATCGTTACGACAGATGTAACTATGATTCATTTACAGGATGTACAATAGTATTATGTCCCCTACTATTGGTTAAGTATAGTGGCACCATCATGCCTAGACTACTGCTGGCATGCTATAAATAATTAAAAAAAGTTTCCATAAAATCATTACAGATCTGTTTCCATTCAGAAACTTCTGAATTAATCTGAATTGTGCCTGCTCAATCATATAAAATGTTGCAAGGTTCACAGTCCTAACTTAGCCATTCATGGTTTACCACCATTTTACAATATATATTTACAGGCTGACTGCATAGGCTCGGAAGTAAGAAATGAAAGCAAAATGTCGTTTGCTTTTGCTGCCATTCAGAATCGTTGAATATTAATTTGAGACAGATTGTATGTGAATAATACTGTATGATGCAATTCCTATCCACCGTACATTTTGCCTCTACTCAAATCTTCTCAGCCAAATGATAAGGATTGAAACCATTATAATTAAAATGATCCAAAATTAAGCATCTAAATTATTCAACCCCTTACTCACCCACTGCGGCAGAACAGCTCACCCTGTGTATTGGATTTTTCCTGAGTGGGAGGAATTGTGGAAGAGGAACGCAGCAACCGAACCACTTTTTGTTTTGATTTTGAAAACGTGCCATGGGAAATAAGGGGGGAGGGACATTCTGTCTTGGTACATTTTGCAAAACTTTACAAAGACAAATTTAGATTTTTTTTTTATTCTGTTATTGAATGGAAATGTAATGAAATCAATTGGCTGTCAGAATATAAGAGTTATGCTGATTAGCTCCAGCATAACGACTGTAGAGCCCTTCCCACACTTTCAGAGCCAGAACCTTTAAAGGCGCATAGAGCACATAACCACGAGCAGCACTCTCCTCCAAGGGCTATATTCATAGACCCCTGGGATGAGCGGTGAGGGATGCTGAGCTTTACCGTGGTCCGGGCCCGGCTGGGGAGGGCACATACTTTGGACCACCTGCATTTATTTATGCACCAATCCCATCGGGAGGGTTGTGTTGGAGGTACAAGAAGGCAGAACGGATTAACTTCCTGCTTTTATGACTTTGGAGGCACACGCCATTATACCTATTTAATCGCACGCTCCTCAAACTCCATAAATTGTTTTAACAGAGCACAAATGGCCTGTTTGACCCCGCCAGTGGGCACGCCCCCCCATGCCACAGCAAATAGGCCCTTGGTAGTCATTCGCAGGCCTGTCTGCGCCCTCAGCTACCTACGGCTTTTCCATATGCTGCTCTGCACTGCTTTGTATCCCAATCTGTGATTTCCTTGGGTTTAATGAAGTGAGACTCTTCTTTAGTGGTGGGCCTGGCTACAAGTCTCTCTGTGTAATAAGTTTATTGAATTTTTTTTTCTTTTTAATGAGAAAACAGGCTTTCTATTGGGTCCGGAGTGGATAAAAAAAATGGATCATATAGTCAGATACTCGTTGCATCTAAGAGTTTCAGTAACCCAGATGAAAATAGTTTACACGAATGAGCAATGTCTGATATGTCATTACCTTTGTAAAAACACAAAGGGACTGCATTTTATAGTAGGTCAGATAAGTCTGGGATAAGATTGTGTTCAGTGGTTCAGACTAAAAAAGCACTTCATAACCTCTGGTTCTTTTTTTGTTGTTGAAGCGACTTTTTTCACGTTCGTGTTGACCTACGTCTTGTTGCATTTTGTACCTTTTTCTTCCTGGAAGCACATGATAACAAATAAGCGTGCATACACTTCCGGCTTCCTTGACTGTCTTTACTGTGTCAATTCATTTATTTCTGGTTGAGATTTTACCTTCCAAGACGAGTCATGCATGCGGCGGCTCGGTGCGGCCAGGCAGCCAGGGTACTTACAGGAGGTCCTTGAAGAGAACACAAAGACAAGGAGGAAAACAATGTTACATGTTTGCAAAAAATAAATCATTAATGACATATTCATCAGCCAAATGTTCAGAAGCACACGGAAAACAACCGGATTTCTAATAGCTTCTTTTGGCATTCTCTCACAGTGCCACTCTAAATATATGCCATCAACGAGGTCTAGCATACCTTTGGGGAGGAAAAAAGCCTAAATGCTTCCGGAAACCCAAGTTTCAAGGTCCCGAATTTAAAGACTGCTAGCGTTACATTTCCACTTAAGTACAAAATAACAGGAGTATTTATACCCGTGGCATTTAGGCTTGGCAATGTGACAAAATGCTCATCCCCTTCTCCTCTTACTGCTCTGTTTGCCAACAATGAGTCTCTCAGCGGTCGAATGACTCGCCTTCCGGAAGCATCCGCAGACGCCTTGTTACAAGGGCCCACAGCTTGTTAAAACTGTCACTTTTTTGCAAGGTGATACTCGCATACTTTTACGGTCACCCGCTCTCAGAGAAGCTGGTGTCGCGGTGCAGCAGGACATTATCAAAGGCTCTCCAAACCATTGTGGAGCATCAGACTCATTGGAGAAGCACAGCTGCTCTGCCTGAAACCAGTGTGGGTTTTTTTTACGAGGCCTTTTTGTGTGTTTCTGCGCACTTCTCAGTTAGGTAACGTGCAAATCAGTCTCGCAGCCGCCCCTTAAAGCCTGCTGCTTCCAGTACGACTGTTTTACAGTTTTTTTTTAAGAGAGACTACTTATTATAGTGTGGTATTTTGCTTGCTTCCTCATGCTGTCAGGACCTGGTACTCTGCATGTGACGCACACGCGAGAGGGAGGGACAGCTTTAATGAGCATGAAAGGAGGGTGGGACTTCACTCAGTGCCGACATAAATCTCATAAGCCCTCCTGCAGAACAATGGCAAACGTGAGAAAGTGGAATTAGCAGAGCTAAGTGTTCACACCCAGCACTGCTTGCATCTCCGTTCCTTTCGGGACATAAGAGTACAGCAGGAGGGGGTGTGGTGGCGCAGCGGGTTTGGCCGAGTCCTGCTCTCTGGTGGGTCTAGGGTTTCTTGGGGTGCCTTGTGACGGACTGGTGTCCCGTCCTGGGTGCGTCCCCTCCCCCTCCAGCCTTATGCCCTGTGTTGCCGGGTTAGGCTCGGCTTTATGTTTTTTACTGTACTTAAAGATGAAATCTGGGCCATTGTTCAATGGCAGTGAACCTGAGACACTCAGCCATTATGCATGCTCTGGCTTGGGAATTCAAAGAAATCTTTTTCAGAGCATTGGGTTCAAAACCGTCACACTAGTCAAAGAAATAGCATCTCTAGAGTGAATGTAGGCTGGGTTCTGTATCACAGATCTATCATATGACTGGGTCCACAGATGGCATCATGGTTAGGGTCATCACCCTACTGTCAAAAGACTTGGGGTTAAGATCCTGTGTACTCCCTTTATTCATGGTCTTCACCATTAATTTCTCAAGTAAAAATTATCCACCTCTGTAAATGGTAAGTCGCTATTAAACAAGTTAATGTATAAATCTCACATTATAAATCACTTCGAAGAAGGCTGCCAGACAAATGAAAAAAAAAGCATCCCTGATCTCACCATTTCGGTTCTCTGGCTGTTTGTCATTGGTCAGTTTTGGGTCTTCAGCCAATCACTTGACACCTCAGTGTCATCAAGATGCTTACGGGGATTTATGACCAGCTGCCCCCAGTCACATGACCAGAGTTTGCCATTATCACCTGCCAAAATGACAACAAGGTATGGCATTCCACTTCACACCGACAGCTGTGAGGCCTACAGAAACCGTATTTATTTCATTGCAAGCTCCACCCTTAATCCCTCTTGGTATTCGGTTATTTTTCCAAAGCTTGCAGGTTGCTGAAATTGCACAAATATTGGCATGGGCACATGCTGACCACCCATAGGCCTGCTCAGAGAAGAGTGTTGTCCAGCATGGCAACTGACCACCGTCAGACCAGCATGTGGTGGGTAGAACTGGTCGAACCAAACAAGTCTTCCTTTTCATCTGGTTCACTGAGAACATCAGTGTTCAGAGCCAGCACTTCATTTTTGGGTAAACACCTAAGGGTTTTACCTTCTTTCCCATCAGTCGGTTTGTTTCTCTGGGCCTGGTGGACCCAGATGAAAGCTCACCTTACTTTCTCAGATGGGCAGTCGATCTAACCACAATTTGGGCTCCTTCCTCACAATGGAAACTCTTCGTCCCTAAGAAAGGAGGCCTCGGGGCTCTGGCGGGCCCGTGTGAATGACCAAGGACCACGGATGAAAGGCATAGCCAGGGAAACAACTAACTTTCCTCCTCCTTGCTTTCATGTGCGTTGATAGATTGAGAGTAGAGTCTCTGCGTCTGCAGACCTGAATCCATTCGGAGTTTACAGACCAAAGGTATGCACCGTGCACTTTCATGTGGAGGGTGGGAAATTATTTATGAGGAACCCTGTAAAAGTTTTCCAAGTATATTTTTTACGCACGCGGACCACTGGAAAGGCGACTGTTAACTCAGCAGTTCCTGAACTCGCTTGTAGGTTGAACCACTGACCCAGAAATCGGTCCAGGTGCTGCAGGAATCGGCAAGAGGTGTTGCCGACACGCAGACCTGCAGCGGTTTGAAAGTATGGGGCTGGACACCTGTCTCCCGGCAGCGGGTGTTTATGAAGTAGGGGGTTGGGGGAGGGCGTCCAGAGCTGTCCCGTGCTCTTGGTCTCGGGCTTGCTACTTAGTGACTTCTGCGATCAGTACACATACTGCAGATCTGGCAGCCTTCCCCACGGGCTTGCGTCACGCTGCCTCTGGGATGAGGTTCTCATCCAGGCACAAAGAAAGTGATTGTTGTTTTTTTGTCATCATTTTCTTCACGCAGACAGTTCTGCACACTGTTCTTTTTCTCGCAGACAGTCTGTGAAACAGGGTGGGGAACAGCACGGGTCATTGTACACGACGCCAAGTTCATCGCTTGCGGAATACCATTAAACCGCGACATTACGCACTTTAACAACTCCGAGCTCCGCACCGATAAGCTTAATAAACTTGATCACGTTGATAAGAGTTCAAATGTACCCCAAAGTCTACCACTACGATGCAATTCATAGGGCTGCATTCAAAGTGGACAAGCATGTGGATGGTAGAAATTTTTCGCATTCTCTACTTGGACAAAAAGCTGCACATTGCGCTGTGTAAATAAGAGGTGATATGCCTGAAAACCAAACAGAGAGGTTCATATTGCTTTAGGGTCAAACTGAAAAAATGCGCTTTGGACCACAGGTAAGTTGCAAAAAATGCTGGGCTAAATCGACACAGAGGATCTACAGCATAAAAACTGGGGACTCCACCCCCTTTGTCACTACTGTGACGGTAAAGCTGCTTGGATCCCCTGTAACGCCAGTGCTGAATCTTCAAATCAGTTGCTGCTGCCTCTTGACTATAAACTTTTGCTGCTGTCATCCTGAACGCAGGAGCCGAGCACTTTTCGTTATTCCACTTTGCTCCTGTTTTCCCCCAGGGCTGGAATACCTTCCATCTGACAGGGCCAGAGCATACGCCCTGGCGATAGCAGGAGCGCACAACACATAGAACTAGATTTTGTTGGGCCTCGTGATCCATTATGGGAGCAATAGCTACTGTACTTATATGTTTTCCTACCATTAATTAATTTTCTGGTATTCCCTCTCCCAGCGCACAGCCGAAGGAAATAGAATGAATCAGGCTGCTGGGTCAGCCCACCACCGAGATGCTCTCCTGAGGCTGGTAACTGGACCGGACCGCAGCAGAGCACCCGCCCAAACAATCCGAATATGCTATACAAGTGGGCTGACCGTCTGTTCCTAAGATGAGTTAGTCGGAAAATCACGCTCATCTTCACGCACTTCATCAAGCTCAGTTCAGGTTCAGTTTCTACAACATCCTGAAGTCTTGACACTAAAGCAGAGAAATCCTTATGGGAAAGGGAAAAAAAAGTGTTTATATTGCATGCTCTTATGAATATTAAGGATTTTCACTATTTACCTGCACTGTTTGGAATAATATGCATTAGTTAAAACATAGATTTATGTTTGTGGGTTGCTGTTAAAAAGTAAAAAATAGGATAACTGTTGAGAACACGAGTCTTAACTAGTTTCAACATCCTTTGGTATATTAGGGATTTCAGTTGCTTACCTGCAATGTCTGGAACATTCTGCATTATTTGAAACACTGAATGACATTTACTAGTTACTATTTAAAGGTACCAAGTACAACAGTTTTTAAGATCACCAGTTTTAGTTTTCATTACCCACTTATTGGAGAAGAAATATATAGTATTTTGAAAAGGCATTTATTAATCAGCAGTCATATACTACCTTGGAATACATCAATAATTAAAACGTAGCGAAAAACTCTTACCAGGTTCACCATCTCTGCCTCGCCTTCCTCTCTTTCCTGGAGGGCCTGGAATTCAAAAAGAAAGTGATTACTATGTATATGTCAAGGCAGATATCAATCTTCTACATATTAATCTTTAAATTTTAAACTTTGGGTTCAAGGTATTGCTGCAGGAGTTAATCAAACCACAAAAACTGTATTTCCCCAAAAGTCAAGCTACACATTTTGCATATTGCATAACGTGGCATACAAATATTTCCCTTGTCTTTTTTTATAGTCACTGAGATATCCAAAGTTTTTCTGAGAATTGAAAGTTAAGGGAAAAAACTGAAAAGATGTGCTGAAAACACACAAGCATTGTTATAATTTATTGTTTTTTCAGGCTGAGTGAGACTTTTTCCTCTGCCGCTTGCTCTCTGTCAGCGATATCAATCTGTGTGCGCTCGGTTAGAGTGGAACAATTACGTGTGTTTTTGAGTTTTACAGTACTCGCTGAGAACCGGTGCTCTGAGCTCGTGGAGGACTTCAGATGTGGTTTGTAGGAAACCAATCACATCCGCTCGGTTTGCCGGAGATGAGGTACGCTGTGCTTGGTACAGCCCTGCGCTTTGCCAATTGAACACAAGACCCACTGTATTTTGCTGATTAATTCACATGACAAAACACAGCCAACACCAATATGTACACGGAAATCCACCTGTTTTGGTTACCTTGCCAATAAATTTATATATTTGTCATAATATATTGCCATGATCCCCACTTGGGCAAAATATTTTGATAATGGATGTGTGAACAATTTATAGATATACTTTATTCCTTACAAAATTTAACATATTGGCACATCCTTGTGTTGCTAATCTTATGTTTCATAGCTACTCAGTATCACCTCATAGAAATGGATAATCTCTAAATAAGATTAACAACTCATTAACAACTTATGTCTGACAACCAGAAGATCCATGCAACCTTTCTTTAATTGGATTACTTCTTACATAGAGGAAGAAAATTATATAAAGCTTATTATATTCAATGGATTCCCCTTAGCACCACTGACATTACCCAAACCTGGCTTCACCAGGAACAGTGAGAACAATCAATCCATACACCACCACTAAATGATGTTCCCCACACTGCTAGTGACCCTATTTCGCTCAGGATGACTCAAGTATGGATCAGTATTGTATTACTTTGAAGATTCCCTTATCCAAAGTGACTTACAGAATCTTAATAAATTTGAATATCAGTGGAATACATTACATAGATAATGTGTTTTTACTGTTTGCTTCGGGAGGGCATGGTGGTGGAGTGGGTTTGACCAGGTCCTGCTCTCTGGGGGGTCTGGGGTTCAAGTCCTTCTTGTGGTGCCTTGCGGCAGACTGGCATCCCATCCTGGGTGTGTCTCCAGCACTGCTTCCTGCGTTGCCAGGTTGGGCTCCGGTTCTCCGTGACCTCGCTTGGGACAAACGGTTTCAGCATGCGTGCGTGCGTGTTTGCTTTGGGACATAGTGACTACAAGAGTGTGATGTATCAGACCCCTAGTGTCATGCCTTATCGCTCAAAAAATAAAAATTAAACAAATAAAAAGCCAAATGTCCACTGTCACCATGGTGCCTGTCAAGATGAAACCAGCTGTTTTGCTCAATCTTTTCTATCAAGTGTGGTCTGTTTGACTACCTTTACCTTTAGTCTACTCAACATTCATTTATTTAAAAAAAAAAAAAATGCAAAAGGAAAAGTTATCTGACCTTGATATTTACAATCTTTTTTTGTCTTGGGGGGATTTACTGGAAGAGCATAAGAACAAAACACTGCAATTCAGGAAGAACTAGAGATGGCTTCAGATTTTGCAGTATTTGAGAGCAAAGGCCATGGGATTGTTATTCAGCCAAACAAATACCGGATTTAACTTGACAGTTGAAAACTGCTGATTGTCATCTAAAACATAAAATAAGAATGACAACTGATGCAAAGAAATGCACAAGAATGAATATTACAATGTGACAGAGAACTGACTATCCTTGCCATTCTGCTACAGGAAACATCCTTTCCCTTCAGCATCCAAAAGGGAGACCACTGGGATTAACTGTTTTTATTTGGATCTAAACATATCAATGTACTTGTTTTGTATCTACGGTATTTATTTATTCTGCAAATTTGTGAGATGAAAGTGTAAAAATCCTTTTTAGATTTTAAGCCAACAAAACTTTCTGCTGTAGTTTACATCACATCTGCTACTGGCACATGATAGCAGCGAAAGAAATTCAACAAAACTGTTAACTGTGTGCCAGCGGTAGTCATGGTCCAGTTCGGTCGGCAGCACTGGCAGGTGATGGATGCCTTCTTTCCTCCGTACGTCTGAAGCACCTGAAAAGCTGCCTTTTCTCTGCACCATCCAAGGACCCTCGAGCTGAAGGCACACGAGACCGACTTCGCTGAACTTGGCAGCCTTAATGGCAGGAAGCCATCAAAAACTGCCACTGTTACATGCAGTGCAATCAGAACCCTCAAATTTGTTGCCTTTCTTCATACAGTATGGCGAGCAACTGGAGTGATCTGGGTTGCCTGGGCAAAGAGCATTAAAGCTTTACACAAGAGCATGAGAGAGAAGTGTCTCTTGCACACGCTAGCGCTTGCATTTAAATCAGCTGTGTTTGTACACTAGGACTCTGAACCTGTCTGATCCCACACAATTATAAAGTGAATCATACACAAGAATTCCTGCACAAGATCTTGGATTTCACTCATCAGACACGAGAACAGAATGCATTTGAATTAAAAAAAAAAAAAAAAAAAAAAAAATCCACGGTTCAAACTCTTCATTGCAAAACTCTGTGGTAGATTTACATTTTTGCTTTCTTATATACAAAGGAATAAATCTCTTTACAAAGCTCTGCTACTGTAATGATGCAAGCTTAAGTGATGAAAGAAACCGTTTATTTATGAAGCTGTGATCTTTGCAAAAAGGTGATCGTTCGCACAAAAACACAAAGCACTTCGGATAGAAACGGGCTCCGCAGGGGTGAAAAGACAAAAACAAAATGAAAAAGGAGTGGATATTCCTGGGATTTATTTGTGCCTAAAGTAAACAAGACTCCGCACTGACTATCTCTGCCGCTGTCCCTTTTCAAGGCAGTTTCGACTGATGGATGGACATCAGGTGTGTGCGAATGCTGATTATAATTCTGCAGAGGGACCTCATCCGTCTTCCCCAGGTGTCCTCACCAGGGTTTGTGACAGTTATCGTCTATGCTTTCTTATAAAAACAAAATAACCTGCACATAATAGTCCTCCTCAATGAAACAGACAGAAACTCATCAGAGTCTAGTTAGAGGAGACAGGAGGAAGAAACAACAGGAACTAAATAATGACCCACTCCCTTAGCAGGACTATCAGATCAGCTTCAGATAGTCAATTTCCATTAAATTTCCAACTTTTCTCCATCCCGTGCCAAAGACAAGGGACGTAAAGAGATGTATTAAAATGTTTCTCCGCTTTCTCAAAGATGCATTGGCCAACAAAAAGTCAAACTGATTTCATCTCTAAATCCCTGCACAGGCTGTTACAAAGGTAGTTTTGTTTTTCAATGTGGTTAGCACGCTAATGCTTGTAATTGAATCATTTAAGAAGCCTTTACTACAGAAACACAAGTTCATATAAAATCCAACAGCTGTGCCAAAACTACTAAACGGATGCAAGCATAGCGCTCTCTCCGGAGTAAATCATATTTGAGTAGCGCAGGCTGTAGTGCAGCAATGTGAGACACACTGGGGACTAAATATGATTTCCCCGTATCGCATGTGAATTTCCCTTGACTTCTGCTGCAACTGCATAAAGAGTGCTTTATATTACATCTATAACTTCATAATCTAGCATGAGGCCTTGACAGGAAAGAAGAAGCCGGTTTAGCTATCTGATCGTAATTGTTTCATCAACTTAAATGCCTTCTCTTATCGTGTGACAACAGCTTTGCTATTTTCTATACATCTCTCAGACAGGCATTCCTCTTAGCCCTTCTGTTTTTTCAGAATGTAATCTTACCTGCACAGGGTTATTTCAGCAATATGCATTTAAGTATTTGTACTTAAAGCTGAAAGCTGATAAAATGATACAAAATCCGTGTAAATACTACGCTCTGAGGGTGGCGCAGCAGCACTGCGGGTAGCACCGGTGTTTCTCACTCCTGGGCTGGGGGGGCTCAGATGCAGGAATGAATCCAGCTCACCGTGTCTACACTAATTTGCATGCTCTAACTGTGTTTGCGTGGGTTTCCTCCAGGTGCTCTAGTTCCCTTCCGCAGTCCGCAGACATGCGTTTCAGGTGAACTGGTGACTCTAAATTGTCTGTGGTGTGTTTGTGTGTGTGACTGAATTAGTATGTATGTCAGCACCATGAAGGCCAGGGTGTACTCTGCCTCCCGTCTTATCCTTCTGGAAGAGGCTCCCAGAAGCAGTACTAGGCAGAGCTCTGTGTGTCTGTGGTTACTCTAGATACTTGGACTAGATACACAGTGGAGAACATTAATCAGCGTGCTCTCCATTTCACCCTGGCCATCATGGCAAGACCAAGAGGCACCAAAATCCGAATTCACAGATTCGACCAACTGCGCTTGACAACATGTCCATAAGGCTGACAGACTGATAATTGTGGCGTTAGATGAACCATGCCGACAACACTTTCCCGGTCTCAGCCAAGGGTCATTATTCACCTCGGTGTTTACGGGTTTACTCTGATGTCTTCATAAGCATTAAGGGTGATGCTACGCTCCAAAGGCAATCTGGGACTTATTATGAAACCATACGGGTGAACCCTCTCTGAACAACATCTTGGCATGAGCAGATGAGGCAAGGAATAGGACACAGATGAGGCTGAAGAGAGGGGGTGGGGGTGTGGGGACACTGGATCTGAACCCAAACAGAGGTGTATGTCCGAGCGCCTACTTTTGCAAATCCCACTGAAAAACACCACCTCAACAAAAAATCCCTCACTAGTGGTCTATACTCCACCCGCCCAGCTTCCCAAAATGGTCTCATTAGATCACTGGCCCCCAAGGACTTAATCTGAATCTGTTCAGCACGAACTACAGACGTCGACATTCACTCAGAAGGCCGCTGGGCTCGCTGGATGAGTCATTAGAGAACACATACACAGAATAGAGAAACTTGGCAACAGGAAATATGGAAATGTGCTAAATTATTCAGGCCAAATGTACTGCATGACAATGAATAAATAGATAAATACATAAACGCAAGCTATGCATTTAGCATGCTAGTTATTACGCTGAACTGCATGCCGCTGGCAGATAGTGTAGAACGCTTACTGCAAGACTGCACATTATTAGAGAAGAGATGTCTATGATTAATCGTGGTTAAAGCTGTTTTGGGGAGCTTCTCACTTGTGGATGGAGATGCATGTGATAAAGGCGTGAGCAGACCATGAAGATATGCAGAGTACAGTCAGCCTGGTGTTCATTTCCACAACGCTTCCCAGAAACTCAAAAGACATGCTAACCCTAGACGGAGTGGCTAAAAAAGGAATTGGGTCCCATTTTTGCTTGTAAATTTAGAAATCCGCAATTACCTAACTGGGCAACGAAACACAATAGGCCACGGACACAACACACAAACAGCTGTGCGAGAGCATAACAATGCATTTTCTGTTTGTCCACAGCAAGGGCGCTGCGCTCATTCCAAACCACACCAGTATTACTGTCAAACAGTTTCTCAGTTTCCAGTTTCACTGCTTTTAAGGTTCCATGGAAGAAATCGCAGTACTGTTGGAGTCCCTTTAACTGTTTAGGTGTCATTAAATTCTGCTTATATACATTTTGCAAAGTCTGGTATTACTATTTCACACCACATGCTGATGTAAATATCTCACTTCTCTACTTTGGGTGTCATGTTTGACAGTGACCACAGACATTCCTCTGTTGATGATCCCTGACTCACGTGCTTGAGAAAACATAGAAGATTGGTAACTTGGGTGGTTGAATTTGATGTTCGGTTGATCATCTATAGTGCCATGCTTGGCGATCAGTTGATCAACATGATTTTTTTTTTTGTATCTCAAGGATCCTAATCCATGCTTCTTGGCCAAGTAATGATCTCATTTTATCTAGAACCAGTTCTCAAGTATGACCGTGTTTATTGCTTTGTGTAACCGTTCTTAGTCCACTCTCAACCATGACCATGGGTTTTCTTCAAGAATCAGTTCTCAGCTATAAGCTGTTTACTATGCGTGTAGTCTGGACCAAGCCTAACTCCAACTATGTTTCCTCTGCAAGTAATCCTGGGCCACAGTTGAGCAGGACCATGGATATGCCTCAACAAATCTGCTGTTTTTAGCCATGGTATCGCTTGTAATATCCCCACCTTTTCTGGACCAATGAGTCCACTGAAGCAAGCATATGGCAGAGCACAAACCATGCCCCTGGTGTAGCGCAGTATCAGGATGGTTCTTCTGGCCTCTGATGCTTGCATTATATCAGTTACGGGCATGAAGGAACTGAGCCGTGCCGTCAGCCTGTGATGTAAGGAAAATATTTGGCAACAGCAATCCTCGTGTGTCACTGCTAATTCCTGCCAAAGGGGTCTGAATGTAAGCAGCGATTTGCATGACCCATTTGTTCATACCACCATGGAACTGCAGTGACCAAGGGTGACCATATTTCTGAAGGTTACACTAGTCAAACTGTGTTTTTACGCACAGAACTGGGAAGTGACTGGCTAGACACCATCCCAACAGAATAGTCTTTACTTAATAGGTGCTTTATTATTCATGTAGTTCTACAGGGATATAATCATTGCACACTTAATTTTCTAAACACAAAGTAAAGTTCAAATCAAATGCATTCACATGGAAAAAGCTGAATAAATGATGTTGAAGAAACACTGTGTTTTGGAGAGTGATTAATAGGAAAGGAGGTGCAGCGCACACTGACCCATGCTGGCACTTGCCTGACCACCCCATATTCAAGAAAGTGTGACGAGGACCCCAACTGAGCCATGGGCCTTCAGAAACTTCTCAGAACAACCCCCCATGTTTGAAGTAAAGGTGGTCCACCGTCTATTTTAACACGATTTCACATCTCAACGTTGGCTGGTGAAAAAATCTTTCTTTGTTGGATCAAAACCAAAGGGTGGCGATAAAATGGGAACTGGTCAACCAGGTGGTTCTGGACTTCACCTGAGAAACGGAGCTGGCGTGAGGCACGCTTACACGGGTGGTGCTCTCCTTATGGCAAGGCCAGGAAATACATGGTGGAGCACTCATATGAAACTATTCACCTTTTTTTCCCCTTCCTACTTGCATACAGCACTTTGACAGTCTCTACGTCTTTGGACTAACATCCTCTATGAAAAAGCACAGACACCACTTTTCTTCAACAGCTTGTCATTTCCTGCTTCTTAATGCAAGATTTGGAAGCCAGAAGAAAAATCAATGTTCTCTATTAATGTTAATTATTGCAATGCATAGCACAGTTTTTCACTGGGACTTGCAAAGAATTTAAAGAGAGGCAGACTTCATTAGCAGGGTAAATACAGTATAACAAATGACTGTTATTATCAAACTGTGATTTTAGGCAGGTTATTAAGGAAATGGGGAAAATTATCAATTTTCCTTTAGTTCAGATGCTCCAGAGTGATTTCTACATTCCTACATTCCTGAAACAATTTTGGAGGAATACATTGTAGTTTTCGGTGTCTGCTGCCCTGCTCTTCCCCCATAACCGAAAGCATTTAGTCATCTTCATTATCCAATGGTACGGTATGTCATTTGCTTTTGATACGAAAACTCTGGATTTGGAGGCCAGGTTTGGCAGCTCCTTGTTTTTCTAGCGTCTTAGTAAAACTAGGAGGATTGGTTTTCAAATGTGCCCATTACGGCACATTAAGGATAAACAGTCGGCTTAGTTCTGCCGCACTGAAAAGGTCTGGTGAAAAAGATGCAATACCAATATGTCTGTAGCAGTGGACGCAGAGGGTTGTCTGCTCTTGGCGTGGAAACTGGCATTGCAAGCATGGATGTGAGGCCTACGAAAAGCCCTTTCATCACCTCTAGAGATCAATGCCTTTTCCACTGGCAGGCCCCAACGCGGGTTACTCGAAACCCAGCCCAACCGCTCCGCACAATAATTATCCTCCTCGAGTATGGGGCTGCAGTTAAATTGAAAACAGAATGTACACATTTATGGTGAAGGTCAATAACAAGCTGATCAATAGCCAAGTTGTTGCACCAGCGTATTTGGCTCTTTGATGGGCATAATGACTAAATCAGATATTTCTGAACACTCTGACCCTTGGGACTGCTTAATAGGGGTGTCTGAAAGGCAAGCTAAAACACACAATTTTTTCCCCTTGGAAAACACATCTTTAAAAATGTATTGAAAACGGAAGGTCAGATCAGACATCTTCTGACAGTAAAGGTCAATGACAGAGTATGATGATACCCAAGCTTAATAAAAGACTTGGAAATTATACAAATACCTTGCGTATCTCGGCACTCAGAGTTTAGAAGGCAGATCGAGGAGAAGTGAGGGTTCACTTTGACAAACCCCCTAGCGAAGCTCAGCTGGTCCCTCTACAGTGAGACAACCACACTGGCTTAGAGAAATCCATCTGCAAGCCAAAATGTGCCTGTTTGCAGATCTCCAGCCAAAAATTCCATTCCCTGCAAGTTATGCATCAAGGTCCTGCTTCAGACATAAAGCATTCACTCCCATAGCAGGAACTGAAACTGAAAACGACCTGCATGGCCATTGTGTATCAGGAATTCAGGTTCAGAATCTTGCTAAAGGTTACAACAGAAGAATATCTTTCCAGTGTTGGGACTTTCTCAATTTGTGACCTGAGGCAAGAGTCAAGAGTGGCTTTGCCATTTCAACCATATATAGCTGGTACAGTACCATGGTGCTACATAAAACACAGAGTACTTACACAGACTACATAAAGTGCATGTGTGCAAAACTTGTGTTAACAGTGCTACAATAGGCACAATATTGTACAGTTCAGCACTGACCAGTGCGCAAGTTCCAGTGTCAGTCCAGTCCCTGAGCACTGAGGAGTCTGATAGCTTGGGGGAAGAAACTATTCCACAGTCTGGCCGTGAGGGCCCGAATGCTTCGGTACCTTTTGCCAGACAGAAGGAGGGTGAAGAGTGTGAGGAGTGAGTGGGTCACCCCCAGTGCTGGTGGCTTTGCGGATGTAGTGCGTGGTGTAAATGTCTGTGATGGAGGGAAGAGAGATCCCCATGATGACCTAGCTCACTAGTCACAATTCCTTCTGATGCCCTCAGTTCGGCTGCATATTATGGCACTAAATAATGCTTGATATGCCACAGCTGTTAAGATTCTTCAGTTCTTTAAGCTTACTAAGGCTGCTGCCTTCTCCTGCAAAGAACCATCACCGTGAACTTTGTCTGCAAGAAGAAACACACATGCGAAGTAGGACAACAAATCAATGATGGCTGTAAGGGGCAGACCCACCCCCTTTGAAATGAATATGTCTCCTGAGAAGCAGGGTCTGCTGAAAGATGACTTGTGTCTATGATCCGGAATGTGCGTTGGCCGCTAATGACAGACACACAGACCTCTGGAGGAATAGAGTCTCTGGAGTTACCACTACCGTCCAGGCTGTCAGTGGTCTCCGTGGGCAAGTGCTCAACAGTGGCATCTCAAGACGAGGGGAGACTACTAGAGACCTCCCGTAATGTTTCTGATGACTTGACATACAAAGCGATAGGACCCTTGGGCTGAGTAAAATTCAGGGAAATGTTCAAACCAAAGAAGGCCACAGCAGTGCTTCTCTTTAACAGTAACTGTCAAACAAGCCCCCTGTGATACAGACAGCTTTCTAACCACAGGAATATAATTGCTGAAATGGCCCTTTTCTGTCAAACACAACCATAACAGATAAGATCAAGTGAGCAACTCCATTCTTGTATGTGTATTAGCTTTCTTCTACAATAAAAACAGTTGTGACTGAGGAATGTCAACCAGCAATTGCATATGTCTACATATATTCACTATTTCACGTTCAGTAGGATGGTTTCACACAAATCTGATCTGTTTAGTAAACATGTCTGTGCTTTGCAGCTGGTCTCTTGCCCATCCTGCATAGTGAGCAGGAACAGTTGAGCTTCTGGTTCACCTTAGAAGCTGTAGACTTCTCTAGATGGTTGCTAACACAGGGTAAGTACTGCTGGCCAGTGGTCCACAGGGGTGCAATCCTTGTAGGAAAAATCCATGGCAAAGGGGGCCACTAAGGAACCATAAGCAACGGTTAGCAGCATCCGCACATCACGAGTTTGCCACTTTACACATGTTGAGCACCTACATTTAACCCCATAAACCTTAAATCCTCATCAGCATCATTCATACTACCCCACTGCGCACACACATAAACAATCAACCCCAGATATTCAGGCACCCTCTGTCCAGATCATTATCTTGGAGCCTATGTTTTTCCTAGTCACAACTAATCATCAGTAATACTAAGGTCTTTATTCCCAAACTGAAATATTTTGCTTGCTGGTTGAACACATCCCAGCACACCCCACAGATGCATCCCACAGATGCTCGATCGGATTGAAATCTGGGGAATTTGGAAGCCAAGTCAACACCTTGAACTTTTTAACAATTTTTTGCAGTGTGGCAGGGCGCATTATCCTGCTGAAAGAGGCCACTGCTATGAGGGAATACTGTTGCCATGAAGGGGTGTACATCATCTGCAACAATCTTTAGGTAGGTGGTACATGTAAAAGTAACATCTACATGAATGCCAGGACCCAAGGTTTCCCAGCAGAACATTGCCCAGAGCATCACACTGTCTCTGCCGGCTTGCTTCCTTCCCATAGTGCATCCTGCTGCCATCTCTTCCCCAGGTAAATGACACGCATGCACCAGTCTTCCACATGATGTAAAAGAAAACCTGATTCATCAGACCAGGCCACCTTCTTCCATTGCTCCATGGTCCAGTTCTGACGCTCACGTGCCCATTGTAAGCATTTTCAGCAGTGGACAGGGGTCAGCATGGGCACTCTGACCGGACTGCGGCTATGCAGCCCCATACGCAGCAAGCTGTGACGCACTGTGTGTTCTGACACCTTTCAATCATGGCCAGCGTTAAGGTTTTCAGCAATTTGTGCTACAGTAGCTCTTCTGTGAGATTGGATCAGACGAGTTAGCCTTCACTCCCCATGTGCATCAATGAGTCTTAGGCGTCCATGACCTTGTTTCTGGTTGTCCTTCCTCTGACTGCTTTTGGTAGGTACTAAGCATTGCATATCGGGAACACCCCACAAGACCTGCGGTTTCGAAGATGCTCCGATCCAGTTGTCTAGCCATTACAATTTGGCCCTTGTCAAAGTCGCTTAGATCCTGACGCTGGCCCCTTTTTCCTGCTTCCAATGCATCAAACTGAAGAACTGACTGTTCACTTGCTGTCTAATATACTCCACCCCTTGACAGGTACCATTGTAACAAGATAATCAATGTTATTCACTTCACCTGTCAGTGGTTTTAATGTTGTGACTGATCGGTGTAAAATTTAATTTACTCTGTCTTTAGACACTTTTAGATTTACCACATGTTCACTGTGAAGTTAAAGTCCCTCTTCTATAAATTTACTAAATCACTGCAAGACTTAGATCACATTTGCTCTCTATTGTTGATGCCAGATATGTGAAATGGAGCATGACAGCAGTTCCAGTACCTCAAAGTGTGACAGGGTAGGAGATGTCTCTGAATAGATCCATTGTGCCCACCTGGGCTCCACTGGGAGGTGAATGAAAATAAAAAGTATCTGCCATCCTTCAGCCAGTTGCTTCATTTTCATTTCATCTTAATTTCACTACATTGGTCTTTGGTGAAGAACTTTCTAAGTTCCTGCTCCCTACAGCACCCTATACAGAGCAACTCTGAAGGAGAATAGATTCATCTCCTCAGCCACCAGCCATCCACAGCAAACCCCTCAGAGCAACATGTCAGACTCACGGAGACTGATATTTCAGGAAAACTCCACCATTAACCCAAAACCAACATAAGAGTCATTTTTGGAAGACCAGGCTCTCAATGTTCCTCTGTCAGTCTTTCAAGCTCAGAAAACCAAAGCAGCTTCAGCTATTTTTTGGTGAGTCATTACTTCCACTGAATTACAGTAATTTGTTAACAGGGCAATCTTGTAATAGCACCTTTCAGCTCCCCATTTCCCGGAGCACCGGCTAATAAGTAAAGTTTAACATGGTGGCATTTAAAGAGCAATCGGCGGCTCTACAAGCTTGAATTCAAATGAGGTTCCGATCAAATATTACCTTTACAAATCATTACTTTATTTTCTCCCATGACAAATTCGACAATAGAAAGTATGTATCACCTCAAGTGCAGAGATGAAGCATTTACACACATAGTGTGTAATGCAAATTAGCTGTTAACGAGAGCACAGCTGGTCCTGACCCCAGTTGACAGTGCCATTAGTCACAACTGACAGTGGAGATGATCCAAGGCTGTTGCAGTGCAGCCCATGATGCTTACTTTGGAGAGCGTGAGTGACGGGTGTGGGACTGAGAAAGCCTTCCATGATGAAGACAAATGGGAAGTCTGCTTTGGCATCAGACCCCCTTACAGCCCACAAACATCAATCTTCGCATACAACATAACAACACCAAAAACGATCTCAATCCACAGCGCAGGACAAAAGAGCAAAACGTGTTATTGAAATGCTGTTCCACCAAGGAATACCAAGAAATCCCATGGAATCCAGGATTCTGCTCATGGCTGAATTCCCAGGATTCTATTCTGTGTCAAGTTGCCTACTTGCTTGGCACCAAGCGAAACTTGAAATGTACCATCCAAAATTTGCACACTGGCCAGGCAAACTGAGAGCCAAACAAGAAAACATAATTAGTACGGTTTCTTCATGGAACTCTTGGAATTGAGGGAAGCCTTAGAAACGCTAGCACAGTCAGCAAAGAAAAGAGAAAGTGTGTAATGGTGTGTGCGGGGTGTAATTCATCACGTTCGGACGGCTTTTGAAAGAAAAACAGTCTTTGTTTAGACAGCGTTTGCCAGGGGCATACCGAACATCTTGGATGTTCCTTTAAGGGCTGTCAGTCAGATTGACCAGGTCGCAGGTCAGACCCTGTCCGGATGTGGGCGCACGGGGATTTCAGGTTATGTGGGTTACGTGTGTGGTGGAGGAGAGGGGGGTGTCACACTCCAACATACAGCTTCAGAAGGTGGCTGCTGGGAGTGCGTGCTTCCCGCATGAACAAACGCATGTTGTTCTCATTGCGGCTATTATCCCTTGAACAGAAATAATTAGAGCGCACGGCCGCAGGGCTTTGCATATGGTGTCTGACACATGCTGCCATGGACACATGATACAGCAGCCCGCTCACCTCTCAGCCTTGGAGAGGCAAAAGGGAGCGCAGACAGAGGGTGTGGGCAAAAGGTGAAGGGTGCTGGTAGAGTCGGTGATCTGATTCTGCTCAACTGGGCACTATTCGCTCAAAGCCATGAGTACAGGCCAAGCAGACGTATTTAGGCCAAGGTGGGCACAGCTGGCATCACCTCCCCAAAGAGCCCCACCTCGCCCTCCAATCAGCTCACATGTCTGGTACAGACCCACGTGTTTCATCAAAACCAAAACTACCAAGGAACTCATCTGGTAAAAAATGCGAATTGCAAGAAAAGAACCAACTCCAATAGAGGATATTTGCATTTACATTAATTAATTTCACAGATGCTTTTCTCCAAGACAGCATACAAACTGGATGATACAAAAGCACATTCAACAAGAGACAAGAGCAACATGTAGCTGTGTTCTTAGCCTGTTTCTGTAACCACTATTTTACTTGTACTCATTACTAATGCGAAAGCTTATAAACTTAATTACTTAAGCAGATACACATATAAAATAGCTTCATAATACTATTAGGAAATCTGGACTAAAATATGCTTAAAAGAAACCCTTCTTCATGCCTCTGAGGGATTCTGCACTCCTGAGCAAAAGGGAACGTTCATTTCCCCACAACAGAGCAGGTACCTAAAATCAGATGCTTTCATTTTCAGACCCTCCTGGGTTCCCATCCCAAACAAATGAGTAGAGGTAGAGGAGCTAAGTGATCCTGATGGGCTCAGGGTCCGTTTGGACTCATTAAGAGCCCATTCATGAGTCAATGTGCTTAGAAGGTCAATTAGTTAACTTCCAGGCCCAGAATCCATTTGGACTGAAATACCATTCAAAGGGCTTGTTGAACCATTGTGTAGAAATTGGTGTGCTATGATGCGATAACAATGCTGCACTAAAGTCCTAATTACCCCATGTGGTTTCTTTGATAGTTGCCGTAATTTCATTTTTTTTTTTCAGTTTAATGCATGAACAGACTAAGAAAAGACAGATTTATTGATAGCATGCTCTTAAATTCTATCTTTTTCCAAAAAGGCCGCAGCACGAAGTGCAATCATGAAACAAACAGCTGGCAGAGCCATGGAAAAACCTGAACATTTAGAACTAAACAGTAACAATGCCTAGAACAATCCATACAGAACTTTATTAGAGAAATGCAGACCTTTAAATATTTCTGAAGGGAAAAACCATTTTGGTAAGAGCATACAATGCCTGGCTCGTATCTTAGGCCACCCATTGTTGTGTTCGGAAAACTGCGCATGCTGCAGCTATACACTTTCAGGCAAAGACAACGATAAAAATCGTCTCAAATTTAACGGTCAAATGGAACGTTCCATAGTGAGTTGCTTGTATGGTTTGAGTCATGGTACGCAAAGACAGGGCTTAAATTCCTTTTATTCAAAAGATTCCTGAAAAAGAAACGTATGGAAGTGAACAAAAAAAAAAAATGTTGTTAATGTAGTTTAACATATTGTTTTCTTCTGTTTTGAGACATAGGGCTCATTGGTACTCATCGCATTTGCATCAATCCATATTCACCTCTCGCAAAGTTACCCAAATATTTGAAACAAAAACTCTACAAACTTTCTGTGTATAAGGATAACACTGGCAAGGGGAGATTTCCTTAAGAACTCTGGGTACAAATACCTTGGCTCTGGCAGACAGTAACTACCATGTGATGTTTCTTTGTGTTGTCAATGCAGAGGTTCCAGTAATGATGGAAAGCAAACAGTTGTGTTTCCACGTTTACCGTCACAGGGCGCCATTGGATGCGAGTGCTGGCTGGCTCACGGAAATGACTTCTTGCGGATGACTAGTAACTGAAAAGAATGAGCCAAGGTAAACATCTGAAAAGAACGGACATCGGCCTTAAAAAAAATCCCTACTCTTCAGGCCTCCATCGTAACAAAAATCCATTTCTCTCCAACGAGCCAACATGACGACAACGTTAACACATCCTGGACATCTGTCTCTCGGTTGGTTGTAGAGCAAACACATGGGAAGCAACGACTGCTAGAAGGGAAAGCTAAGTCGTGTGATCTGTCTTCAAGACGTCTTCACTATGTGCTGAAGGTTTATATACGTTGTCCTCACAGTGATGCTGGTGTGACATCCTCTTAACATTATACAAATGTGATCCAAATGGTGTATGGTACTACAGTCCGCTGAAATATAAACTGTTAGAAAGGGAGTAACAGAATTACATTTAGAGGCTTCGAGCTCCAAAAAACATCAGAGATGAAGCACAGCACCAACTACCACAATGTCCTCAGGGATGGGCGGAAACACAAACTTACAACTGGCAGGCCAGTGAGTAAGAAGTAATAATGGTTTAAAAAAAAAAAAAAAAAACACATCTTTTCCATCCATAATGAAAACCGTGCGATGCAGTAGAACTTTAAAAACTCATTGTATAAAGTCTGTTCTGTCAACAGTCTTGAGATTCCCAACCTGTCAACTCATCCATGAAAGCCTCTCATTTAATGTTCTTATTTTGCCCATTATTTATTCATGGAGGTATAGTATTCTTACCCCTCAATTTATGTGATGTATTTGATGTGACACAGAATAGGAAAAAAATTATGCAGAGCAGGGCTTCCTTAGAAAAAGCGTTGGGCCTTCCAGTTTCAAAGTGCAAGTAAATTTGATTTCTTCAAGAAGAGAACTGCTGGAAACTGCTGCAGTCCATTAACCGCTGAAGCACCCACATACCGTTCGCATTACTGATACTGCTTTTTAATGTGTGCATCGTGTTTGGAGTTAGGCTGCCATTGCTATAGGTTCGTGGTGGATTAGAGGCAATCCAGCAGCCCCTTGCATGTTTCAGGACTGGTACAGAAGATATGCAGCTGTGTATGAGGTGAACTTACACCACAGTCCTCCTGGAGCACCATGTGGACCACAGTCTACATCATCACAATGATCACTGACATGTCTACCACTCAGACTGCTGTACTAGAGAACCAGAGGCTGGGCCAAAGCTCTGACCAGAGAAGTCCATCATCTGGACCACCACAAGGACCAGCGACTTGTTCACAGCTCAGACCACCACACATACTAGACCTCACAGGTACTAGACCACCACAGCTCTGGCAATAGATTAGTCCATTGTCGGAACCACTACAAGGATCACTGCCCAGAACAACGGACCACCATCTGATCCCTTCTTAAAAACCTGGACCATTCTGTGGAATGAATGTTGCAACTGTGACTCCTTCACCTAGACCATTACCATAGACCACCACCTGAACTATCATCCAAACTATCGGAGGGACCACTGACTGGTCCACTACATGACCAGGACCAGCCCCAGATATTTCAATTTTCTAAGCTATCTAACACTTCATGGATGAATACTTTCAACTAGGCACTGCATGGGAAGTCCACCATAAACTACAAAGTGCCAGGACAATTTAAATGCTCATTTCTAATGAGTGAGTTTCAGGTTGAGTCACAGAAAAGCACCAAGGTCATTAGTGCCTACTTTGATATCAAACCTTTCCATACAAACCCACAGACAGGGGCACCGCGAGCCGGAGCCAAACCTGGCAACACAGGGCGTAAGGCTGGAGGGGGAGGGGACACACCCAGGACAGGATGCCAGTCCATCACAAGGCACCCCCAGCAGGACTCGAACCCCAGACCCACCAGAGACCAGGACACAGCCAAACCCTCTGCACCACCGCATCCCTCCTCAAAGAACTTTCCCTAGAAAACACCAGTGCCTCCGCTTGACGTTTCATAGATACACCAGCTAACCTTGGAGTTCAGGGACATATAACCTAAATAACCTGAAAAATTCCACAGTCAAGGAGTAAAACAAGAATAGAAGATAAAGGTGCCTTATGAAGTAACGCTTGATCATTACACAAGCTAACAAACAAACTAATTCACTGAATAAAGTGCATAAAACTGATTATTCAGAGCAGACCAAAAAAAATCTTTTTGCGTTAAAAACAAAAAAATTGTATTGATGAGTAAATTAAACACCAAAAGGGAGCAAAACTTCTGAGACAAACAGCAACTGAAATTACTTAAAAATAAAGTTTAAATATTGTTGGCCTTCTGTGATAGTATTATTCTTATGAGGTCTCATACTGGAGGAGAGCAGCTACACACATACACAGTAACTGAAACCACTTATCTCAAGTGGGGTCATGGCAAGCCAGAGCCTAACCCAGCAACACAGGTTGCAAGGCTGGAGGAGGAGGGGACACACCCAGGACAGGATGCCAGCCCATCTCAAGGCACCCCAAGTGGGACTTGAATCCCAGACTCACCCGAGAGCAGGCACAGGCCAAACCTGCTGCGCCACCATGCCCCATAAGATCAGCTGCCAAACTTGCAAAGTATATTGGAATATGAATGAATACTTCAATATGATAAAACATCAAAAAATAACCATCATAACCTCAGGCAGCAGGTGGTGTAGTGGCTAAAGGTACAAACGTGGAACTCGCAGCTTTGCTGATTCAACTCCCTCAAGGATTCCTGCAGCTGTGAATTTGAGCAAGGTATAATGGGCATTGCTCCAGTAAAATTCTACAGGAAATTCAAAGTCACTTTGGGCAGAAGCATCTGCTCAGCAACAAAATAATAACGATAATAATAATCTGTCCTGCAGGATAAAAGAATTTAGTATACAGCCTGCTGCTAGAGTTTTAATGGTTGAAGGCATTATGTGACAGTTTAATAAGACAGCAAAATGTTCCCTTAGTGCCTTATCTCCCCTATAAAAAGTAAATTAGAAGAATATGATCCTGAGGAATAAAAGCATTGTTAATCACTGTCCTGCTCTAGTGTTTATTTAATATATCCAGTGGGAGAGCTTTGGTTCGTGTGGGTTTCATTTGGAACGTGCTTTGGTCAGAACCCAGTCCATAAACTATAAAACAGAGCAACACAACCAACTGGCTCTGTGGGCGACCATCATGGCTCTAGTCAGTGCTGTTAGCAAGGCCTGAATGGGCGAAAATGAACGCGGCACATGAGGCTGAGCTCAGGGCCGAGGACTCTTCATCAACCTCCAGAAGGGCCCCTGGCCTCAAGTTACACACAGCGAGAGCTATAGAGCTTGAGCTACTGTAAATTTCATACCAGCAATAAACCCTGACTGCAAAGCCCCACGCTGCCTCGGGTGTACATTGCTGGATGCTCATCCACAGTCGTCAATTAGCGCCCTACAAAGAGCAAACATAAGGTGCCAGATTATGACCTGCCATTTTTCAAATTACAATGACACAGTCACGTTTAATGGCAGTATAAGTGTAATAGTTTCAGCACTGTAAGCAGTGTGGTAAAAGACAAGACTAGTGAGCCCCCCACACCCACCCCACACATATGCAACCAGGTTATGGACCACATGGGGATAGAAATGGTCATGCCTCAACCTGTTTTTGGGACCAAAAGGGCTGCTTTCCATCATCGTCCAGAGGGTCCTCCACTTTCATTGGAACCAGATTGTATTTTTTATTGAGGGCAGCAGGACTGTTTGCACCTGGATCTCTGGTTGGGTCCAGAAGCCCATACTGGGGTCCTACCCCACCACCGAACACAGGTGGGGTGGCCCTTTGAAGCTCACATGGCTGTATTCTTTATTGCCTTTCCACAATAATTCCGCATGGCGTTTTACAGAAAACCGTTCATAAAACTGGTGTAAACTGCCTTGTGGAATTTGAGACTTACCTCACCATGGCTTCTGATACTGTAAAATCCTTCAAGATTCACCCTGTTACTCTGACATTTCCTTGTAAAAGGGTCCTTGCCATGCCAAACAAACTTTTACACGCTCTCACAAACAGAGCCCATTGTTTAGAGAGGTTCTGAAAACAACAAGCAGAACATGAAAAGTGCAGCCCAATTTATGAAGAGTTGACAGAAGGTCGGCTTATGGGTTTATGGTTCTCATGATGGGCTTGAGTTCTGTTTGAAGAAATGCTGATTAGAATAACAATATTGGGGCTACCTACCAATACCCTCAGGGAGAGTATGTAATCTGACCTCACACTGTTCTGTTTACTATGACTGTTAGTCTAGCTGCTCCTGTATTATGGAATTTGGATTAAGCTGAGATGTTCTCTTCTCGCTTGTGTTGACCTATGACATCATTCATCACCCATGAGTAAGGAGACTTAATGAAAGTCTAGAAATGTCAATCAACCATGATGCAATATTATACTGGATTTTAACAGGCAGAAGGAAGTGCAAAGTGGTGTCATTTACAAGAATATGGCATGTAAGATGATGCACCAGGAATACAAGTTTAGTAGCATCCGTAAAGTCCGGCTGTACCACCATGTGCAATTTGTTGAGACCAAAGTACAGTGCTGCTTGAAAGTATGTGAACCCCTTGTGTCCTTTAGTTTTACCAGGAAATCATTATTTAATCAGGATGAGTTTTTGATATCTGACACAACAGGTGTGTAATGACCAATTCCATATGTTGGTATAGAGGAAATCATATGTAGTAGAAACACGGAAATATTGTAGGGGCAAAAATAAGTGAACTCCAAGCTGCATTGGTTAAACCATGTAGGTAAGTGGAATCAGGTGTGTAAATCACTGTTATTCATTCATTTTATAACTTTAAGAATTAATACTTTGATTCATGCAAGAATAATGACCATCCCTACAGGGTTCACAGGCTCAAACAGCACTGTACATCAAATGGTCTAATGATGCAGACTTAATTGGAACCAGACTTTGTGACACAGAGGAAAAATTGGGTACAGGATGGGGACAAGTTCGGGAAATGGGCCTGTTAGGATGGACCACTGAACCAACACCTGCACTGATCATAAACCAACAGATAGAGGCAGCTCTGTGGCCTGATTGAATCCATCTACCTTCAGTGGACCACAAAGGCAATGTCTACGAGCGATGCAACAAATCCTTCAGCCATGACTCAACCAACTGGTGCAGCAACCATTTTCTGGAGGGAAAAGGTTACTCATTTCTGCAATGTGTTGCTAATGCCCCTCAATATCCTGTAAGAAAGGCTAGTGAAGGCTGACGTCAGGGAGGAATGCTGCACCAACACCTCTTGCCACAATTCAAACTTCACATACAACCTTGCAGCTTTGGAAGTGATTTCAGGACATGGTGCCCAGGCAGCAATCCACCTTCCATTCAGCCTGTTCTTTCTCCTAATGCTGGGCTCTTGATGGTAACTGCACACTAGCAATTCCGTATCTGCCGGGGGTGGGGGGACCGCCTCCTTGAACCGGGCCACATGTCAGTCAGAAGTCCCCAAAGACCATGCAGCAGACAGGACACCCGCCTGCAGCTTGCCATTGGGAGACAGGTGCTTCCCCAAAGAGGAGCGCCGACTCTAAAAGCAGTGGATCGGGGTCAGCTGTGTTTTGACTCTAACTTGTTCCCCTGGCGTGCTCGTCCGAGTTGCTGCTGAAAGCTGAAAGGAGGCAGGCGTTGCTGCGGGCAGCTCTTGATGAACGGGAAGCAGATGTCTCGCTCTCAGGGACCTGGAGTATCCAGAAGCTAAAGGACTCAGAGGCTGGTGCCTCAAGGAATGGCTTTAATATGATGTGAGGGCAAAAGGAACAGCACCTTTGCCGAATGAAGACTTCTCACAGTAACACCCTGCCCGTTGGCCAGGAGAGATATGAACAATTCAGTTATTTTGACAGGAGAACTCTTTCACAGATAGTCGCTCAAATTGATTGCAGACGCTGAAAAAGATTAGAAATGGATGCAATCGTGATGTGGAAGCTTAACGTTGTTAGCTCAACGGTGTACTAGTGGGTAGGAGCCCCCAGTATGAAATGGTACACTCTGAGTATGATCTCTAAGTACCAAGGAGGATAACGGTAGATTGACAATAATAGTATAAAGGCACAGAATTAAGGCATATTCCTCCTCTTCTTCCCCTGCTGTCCAATTTTACAGATATGGTATTTGTATTCGTCGTATGACTGATGCGTGTATTATCTGCGAATTGGCCGGTGATCACACGACCACGAGAGTACCAGACCGCTGCCTGCACATTCATCCCTGGATTCGATGAGAGGCGAGTCAAAGGGAATGCGGTTCTGTTCTCTCCCAGCACTGACTTACGACTTGAAAGACACAGGCCAGACACAGCAACGAGACACCACTGTCTTTCAAAGTACAGCACTAGAGTACATGTGGCAGTTATGACCGTGTCTATTTCCGGTTGTTCAATTACTTGAAAGTCACAGTATTTAAAGTTTTAAATCCTAGGATTAGATTGAACGAGTCTCATTATGAAGCAGCGCTGGTTGCATCGGCTGTCACTTTCCTGCACTACTGATGCTTGTCTCTTCCCTATTTAAATGTCTCGGGTTCTCTAAAACAAGAAGGCTGGCAAAAAGCTATGCGGCAGCACGGAAGTGTATTGCCAATGGTAGCATGCTGATAGCTAATATTTTTATTTATACCATAAAATGTTGCCCTTTAATAATTTTTGAATGCGTGATGCTTTAAAGATGTAATTCAAGTTGAGTACTTCACTTAAGGGCACAACAACAAGAGCCTTTCTACAACCTCTTTAACTTGAGTTCAACCTGCAGGGCTGGTCCTTTACCCATTATGCTAGCAATCCAGTGCCAGAGGCTTTAAATACCATACAATGTATTTTTTCAAAAGAACACATCTCTTATATAGTACTCATTATCCCAAAGCTACAGTTTGGTTGCTCTAATGTTGGAGAAAGAGAAAAGTGAATCTTGTGGTTCTGCTGATCATAGGACTCGGTTTCCCAGAGGTCCCCTGCAGAGCCCATTTTCATTTAGTCACACTGTAAATCAAGCATCCATCATCCCTTTCCATGATGACCTATTTCCACAACAATATGAACCTGGTAAACTGACAGGGTGGCAAGTCTTCCGCTCCCTTGGCTTGCAGCTAGACCATCATTGGTACTCTCAAATTGCTTTATAAATCTACATACTTTATGTGACCTTCAATGCAGCACCTTCACAGTTACATGTAAATCACAATGCAGGGATTCATCAACCCAAAAACTGATGGAATTTGCGCAAGGTCATTGTTATAGATGTGCCACAAAAGAAGAGATGGGCTCAGCAATCAGTGCTTTCCTTAAGAGTTAATTTATTATTTTTATATTCATTTCTTTTGTATACACTTTTGTATTCTTTTCCTGCTGCAGACACTTCTAGAATTAAGAGCTGAACGTGCAAGCACCACTTTGTAGGATCCAATGTATTTAACAGCAAAAATGTCTTTAATTTTTGTTGAAAATTCTCAGATGTCCCAAATATTTGGCTGTTTATATGGGATTTAAAGCCCATCAGACCTTCGTCTGGTGGAGTTGGTAGTGAAGCCTCAGCCAGCAGCTGGGAAGAGAGAGCGGGACTCCCAAAGCCCCTCTTTACTGTAATTTCCCTCCTGGGAGCCAAACTAAATAATGAGAACTAATTCGGCAATTACGTTTTCCTGTGTTTTTTCACATCATACCCTCAAACACCATACTGCTCTGTGCCCCTATCCACTGTGCTGCAGTGTTCAATACCTTGGCCCATTGTGCTGGGGTGTGTGCTCGCTCTCTCTCTCTCTCTCTCTATATATATATATATATATATATCTATCTCACACACACACACACACACACACACAGGGAAAATAAAATCTCATCTGGTTGCCAATCACTGATGTCACTGGGAATACGATTTTTTTTTTTTTTTACTTTTTTGCACAACTCTGCAGAACCTATTTTTGATGTTTCTGCCTCAAATGGAACCGGACAGGATGTTCTCCTCACTGACTGTCCTTTGTGGTATCGCTTAGGACCATTTAGCTAATTGAAGCCACGCTAGCGTTTCAGCAAACTGTGCAGGAAGAAGATTAATTGGAGGAGGACTGATACCTCTCCAGGGAGCGTGATTGAAGGCGTTGTCATGGAAATAGATATGCCACACATATCCCTGTCTGACATCTCATTAATTTCTCCTCCATGCATCTGACACTTCTTTTTTAAAGGCTTTCTTCTGTTAAGAATTACCGCCGCGGTGAGGGAAGAATTTGAGACAAAACTCCTGGTTTCCCATATGGCTGAAATTCCGCCAGCAGCGCCATCCTATCCTGCTCCGTGGCCCTTAAATAGACTGGTTGTTTACACAGTGAAGAGTACTTACCTTTACCAGTCAGATTTATTGCATTCCTCACTCCTCACCTCAACAAGTCAATATGGCAAATTATGCCCCCGACAAACAGCTCTTGCACGCAGGCCTCGAAATTTATGTCTCCAGCAGTCATAACATTATTGTGCCCTTGAGCCGGTCCGAGGAGCCGACGAGGACGCGACCCGCTCACGGAGACAGAAGCACGAACGGAAGCCATTACCCAAAAGCCAAGGCAAACAAGAGCCCCGTGAGTCCACATCCGCGGGCCTTGCAGAAAAAACGGCAAGAATGTGTTTGAAAGTGCGATTCTCACTGACGCAGGAGATGCAAAAAAATGAAAAAATATCCACCAAAGTGCCCGTCCAGCCATTTACAGTAACTGACACCGTGATCGGAACAGGCAAATTTGTAACGCACAATTTGTCAATTATTCCAGGCGGCTGTCAAAGTGCAATGGCAGTGTTTGACTAACTGTACGCAACAATCTCCTTTTCCATATTCAGTAAATTTTCCTGAAAAAGTGGAATGTAATGGCATGTAACTCCACAAGTTTTAGTTTACTCCCATGTCGATTTGACGGTTTGTTTAAGTGTATTATATTTTCGACAAAAAACCAAACTTTTTCCACTAAATCAAACAGTATATGAAGGGCAAAAGACCAAATATCAAGTTAATCAGTCCTCTTACAGAACAGCTGCAGGGCAGCAGGTGGCGTAGTGATTAGAGCTGTCGCCTTCTAATCGATAATTCTGGGTTTACATTTACATTTATTCATTTAGCAGACGCTTTTGTCCAAAGCGACATACATCTCAGCAAAAGTACAATTTATGCATTAGACATAAGGTTTGAACCAACAACCTTTGGAACCAAAGGTAACAGCATTAACCACCATGTGAATCCCACTGCAGCTGTGGTATCCTTGATTAAGACACAGTTGAAAAAAAACAAACATTAGCTGACATTTTTCTCCAAAGTAACTTATGTTAAGCTATTTACAATGATTTACTCATTAATACAGTTGGAGAATTAATTGGTAACTCGATCGAGGGAGCTACAGCAGGAGACGGGATTCAAACATTGGTCCTTCAAGTGCAAGGGATTGGCTACAACCATATGTCACCTGCTGTGAGCTACTTACCCTAAATTGGTACTGTAAAAATTACCCATCCGGATAAATGGGTAAATAACTTAATACCTTACTGTACAAACGTCAGAATGTATGTAAATCACTTAGGAGAAGCGTCAGATAAATTCAGAAATACAGTTCAGCTTCTCTGCGCAGTTATACCGTGTGTGTGGTCATCATTACCCACAAGTTTTAAGTCCTTCGCTTGTCTATAGAATTTTCTGTGAAATAGTAGCAATTCTAACCCTCATTTTTTTGAATACTTTAGGAGGAGACAAGTTCTGCATGACTGCAGAGATGGAAACGACAAGGTGCTGTAGCACTTTTTGTTTCCCATACTTCTTAATTCCACGAAGGATGCTGACAAAACGATGTTTGCACCACGAAGTGACTCCTGAAATGACTCATTCGGACTTTTTAATCACTCCTCGACTGATAAGATCATCCCATTTCCCTGCCCGCTGACCACTGCCATCAGACGCAATCATCATCACCACTCCATGATTACTGTACACTCGACTCGCATCCGCATTTCACTGTGACAACATCGACCGAGGCTTTTCAGTTTGGGTTAACGCTCAAATCACTTTTACGCTGACATGCACATCAAAATCCCTTAAATATGAAACATTCCATTATCATTCCAATTAACCGTTAATTTAAAAAACAATCCATAGACCCTGAGGGAGGGAATTAATTAAATACTGTCTGAGGAGTTCTAATTCTCAATTTTTCTCTTCCCTGTGGTTTCTGAAAGGAACATGGCAGTAAAACAAACGTAAAACTTGACAAACGTTTCATTTAGTGGAAACTGGCGGAATTTAGAGCTACCACAAAAAACCGGTCGGTTATGACAGGCCAATATATTGAACGGGAACGACAGCTTTGGAGCGTTTAATGAAACGCAGCGAACGGCAAAATCCTCTGCTTTGTGGTGTACCGGCATACAGCAACCGAAAGAAAGAAATGTGTTATTTTAAGGACCGTTATTCATCTGTTCTCAATATTTATTTGTTCTTTTCAAACTTAACTATGTGGTGGTTAATTGCCGCAAAGGCATGTTTATTTTGAGGGAGATTTTCAGGCAAGGTGGGCCATGTGTTAATTACCGAATCGCGTGGCAATCTCTCCACAGTCCCAATGGCCACTTTAATCTCAGCCAGAGGCATTGTTTTGGAAAATTCCAATTATTATTAAGTCAATAATTTTCAGAAGGTGTAAACTCCACTTGGAGAAGGAGCAGCAGTAGCTGTTGTGTAAATGGCCGTGAGGAATGATGAATCGATGCTGATTCCACTGAGATCCCTGAAGATGGTAGCAGCAGCCATTGCTTTGAATGCTAAATATTAAAGAGGCATTACTAATGTTAATTAATTATGTTATTGCTGAAACCTACTCTATGTGGATCGCCGATCAACATACAACTGAACTATGACTCCTTACAGTTCAATTTATTCATTTGTCAGTTGTTCTTCTCCAAAGCAATTCTCCATTCTCCATACACTCAGGGTAAAAAGAAATAAAAAAACAATAGAAATTTTGCATATAGGTAGAGGATTATTAAAGCAAAGCTTGGTTGTCTAATGCCACCATTTATTTTCACACGCATTACTCAAGCACCTGCCTTTAGAACTGGATGTAATATAAATTTGATAATGATTGATGGTGTGATACAAATTTCTGGAGCAGTTAGGAGACCGGTAGGGAAATGTGCCTGAAAAAGATCTTGAGATAATGCTTAAATGATGACAGGGATTCAGCAGCTCTGAGGGAGAGAGGAAGCTAATTCTACCATAATGGAAGCAAAAATTTTGATTTTGGACCCCTTTTGAATTGGACTACAAGAATTGAGAGGTGGGGGGGGGGGGGGGGGGGTAGTGCTCTTTCTGGGTTTTAGAGGGCCACCCTTCTTGACTTAGATCAATCTTAACAGTAACTTTCAAAACTGTTTCCTGGGACTTTCCACCATCTGCAGACCCAGCTGCTCTTTTGAGTTTTGCCTCTGTTGAAGAAACTCTACACCATGAGCTAAGCACAGGAAGCAGAGGCTACTGGAGGTATGACTTAGATAGCACCCCCATAGTCCAATGGCAGGGTCAAGGCCCATAGCCCACAGGGTCACTCTGCCCACATCTCATAGTGCTTTCGCATACCAACAATATGATAAAAACAACACCTGTCTTTGCCCGTCCTGCATTGCACACCATGTATGTCACCCATGAACAAATTACAAATTACAAACATGCCAAACCAAAGGGTTGTGTAGCTCTCATTAATCGTTTGCTATTTTCGTCCCTCTTACAGTCCAACGTTTTGTTTGACAAAGCATGCCAAATAGTGCCTATTATATAAACATAACACTAAATAAAACATCACTGCAGCATTCAAAGAATATAGATTAGCTCATACTATCATGCTGTTTTGTACAAATATCACATTAGAAATGTATAACAATATATGTTCAGTATTTACTTCGCATCTTAAATTTTAAAACTTACACTCCATATTTCTCGTATTTCCTTTCAAGAGCACACAACCACCCACATATTTCTTGGATGTTGACCTCCGACACTCTGACACAAATGGGTTGCACTTCCTACAATTAGCCAATAAAAGGGCCATTGTGAGTCCAAGCAACATGAGCAGCAGGGGGCCAACCTGAGTTCCTCAACCCCAGGGGCTGTGAGCAATGACCCCAGTGACCTCAGTGACCCTGAGACATCCAGCACAGATTGCTTTAACATGGCCTATTCCCAATCACAGGCTGACCTGGACCAAAGTGTGTCCCCCTGTTCTTAATGAAGATTTTCCAAACCTGGATGGGGTCTTACAAAAAGGAAGTGTGTGTATGTGTATGAAAGGGAAAATGCACAGAAAGTTTGTCTGTGAGTGCTATTCCCAGGGTGTTTTCATGTCAAAATAAAGAAGGAAAGAGTGTGGGTAACAGAGCTCCCAAAAAGATTAGCAAGTGATGAACATTTTTTCAATCATGAGCTGAGAGAGGTGATCATTTCAAGCCATAGATTCTTCATGATGAAGGCAGGATATTTAAAGTGAGTGCTGAAACAGCACCTCCTAGGGGCTGGCTGGGTACTTGACAGTGGCAGACCCACATTAGGTGGAAGACCTTTGTGTGTCACACACACACACAGATGCACATAATAATAATAATGTTATTATTAACTGGAAATTGACTAAATTTAAATCTAGAATACCCAGCAGGGGTGGGCAGCCACTGGCACTTGGACCACCCAGAAGATTTTTTCTCCCTTGACTTTTGTTAGGAGGTTTTTGTTCCATTCCTCCATGGCCAGTAGGTTTACTTAAAGCTTTAATAACTGCATGGATACTGTAGTAATTTAACATATAGCCAAGTATCTATTTGGGTATATAAATATCGATAACACAAATAGATAAATACAAAAAATAAATTGAACTGAACTGAATTGAATTGAAATGAATTGAATATAGGCCATGCAATGGTAGGGCAGGAAGGATTAAGCAGGGGTAAATAAGGGAAGGGAGGGGCAGAGGAGGGCAAGCATCTCTCCGTTCGGTTGCTTTTACGTGCAACAGCAATTTCCATAGACTCTATTTGCTTAGTAGTAAAAGGTTGCCATGTCTGAAAAAGGCTGCTGGCCACAACTTCAGGATTTCCTGCAAAGCTATGAAAATGCATTTCAAACTTAAAGCCGAATAAACGATGACGCTTTTTTGCCCCAGAAATTGAAAGGAACACTTTAACTACACCTCATTTTCCACAGTTCCTCCCCAGACTACTGAGGCAAACCGACTGGAAACAGGCGGCTGCAAACTGAGTGGAAACGCTGGAAATGTACGCAACACAATTGGATCTTTCACGAGAAAGGTTACATTTACATTTCCTGAGCATAAAAGATAGGTATGCACAAAAAAATGGTGAAAAGCAAACGTCCCGCAGTGCGGACGGCTGGCAGTCACCGTAACGCTTCGCAACAAAAACTCTTGGAGAAATGACATCCAGTCCAAGTTGCCAAATCCAATCCATGTTCAAAATTGAGTTTTTTATTACATTAGCAGGTTTTCAAAGGAATAATAAAGAGAATATTAAGTTCCAAGGGGATGCATTCGGATTAGTTTAAAACGGAAAGCCGCAGGCGTGAAACATTTTTGGGAAAATTTAAGCATTGTATTCATCATAGACCAATGTGCCCTAAAAGCTCCTTTATGAATATCAGCGAAATGGTTTTTTTGATACTCTGTGTTCTCAGTTGTGGTCTTTAAAAAGAGTACATTTACATCTCCTTAACATAGCCATTAGTGTTGGCATAGACAGCGAACATTACTGGGTTGAAGGTAGTGTAGATGGCTTGCAAGTGAAGGTTATGGGCTTGAGTCCCAGCTCCTGCTGTAGTACCCTTGATCAGGTACTTAGTATGAATTTACAGAGTAAAAATTCCCCTTCTGTGTAAATGGGTATATCACTGTAAGTGCGCAAAGCCAACACCGTAATTCACTTTGGAGAGAAGTGTCAGAAAAATGAATAATTATAATAAATTACGGTTAAGCCCCAGGGAAACGCAGTGTAAAAACACATCACTGCAGGTCATTAGAGGGAAGTGTGCCGATCCCCACAAACCATTAAAGTGTAAACTGTGTGAACATCTACAATACCTCACCCACTTGGTAGTTGCACAGTCCAGGCTGCCAAGTACCAAATGTGTAAAACCTCCACACCCCGATATTGTTACAGCCTCAAGTGTGTGGGTGCACTGTATGTGTTCCGTTTTTTTAAAATCCCAGTGCCCTTTTCAGTTTTACTGGAGACCACTGTGGTGAAGCTTTCCTGTCCATTAAGCGGAACACCAACGTCAGTTGCTTTGTGAGCTCTATGCCTGACGGACGGAAAGATCTCAATGCACCGACTGTGACGGCCTGGTTTGGAACAGCCTGAGTCTGCTTCGACGCCTAAGGTGACGGCCATCAGCTTAGATCATGCCATATTATTTATTCATTTTGCGGCATCTTTTCTTCAAAGAGATTTACAGTGTGAGGTTTGTGCACTGAGCTACTGCAATAATTTCTCCATTTATACAGCAGGAGTAATTTTTACTGTATCAGTTCAGGGTAAGTACCTTGATCAAGGGTAATACAGCAGGAGACGATATTTAAACCTGGGTCCTTCAAGCAAAAGGTGAAAATTGTAACTACTACCCCACCTGCTGCCCTACACTGACTAACACTGACACTAGATGAGAATGTGTACGTATGTGCGTGTGTGCGCCTGCTCGTGGTAAGAAGGCTCAAATGTGTCCACAGCCTTCTGATTTTGCCCAGCCAGACTAGTGGACAGGTCCTTGCTACGCACAATTCAGGAAAGTTCACCTCTTGGCTATGATGTTAGACCAGGTTTACCATCCCAGTGTTGGGCTGCTCTTGGCCCAAGGACCTCAGGTTGACCAGTCCCGTCTGCCCAAGGGTAACTGCCGCAAGACACCGCAAACTGAGCCATTTTCCACTCCACCAGCAATGCTATCTCTGCGCGTCCTTTGGACCTTCGACTGAATCACATCTGCAATTGTCAGAGAGAATCTCCATCTTGCGGTAAAGAGCCCCCGCAGCAACCGATCTGCTGGATCCCTTCTCCCCCCATCGGCGCCCGGTGGCACAGGTCATTGAACAGCCCTCAGCTCCGGTCCCGCGAAGCAGATAGATTTCATTTAACCTGTCACAGTTCATAATGATATTACCGTTGAGATGCATAATTGCTGGACACAAATTTGTCTTCTGTTGATTCTGGCTGGGACAGGGAAAATAATTGGCATGCCTGACATTGGCGGTATTTATTTGAGTATAGGGTAGCCAGGTTCCCAGGCCGTGCCAACGCAGTACTTTGCCAGAGCCGGCTCCACATCTGGGCTCAATTCATCCAAGCATTTGTAGCGGAACGCAGCGAACATCAAGGGGAACGAGGGGCAGCAGGAGGAGCGGCGGAGCAACAAACAGGGTCCTTTCGATGGCTTTTGATTGAACCCATAGGTGGACAGGATGTCCCGGTGCTCGCTATGCAGCACAGTAGTGGATTCGTGGAACAAGCACCATCGTGCTCTGAGACGGTGCATTCACAGCAAACAAACTGCCACTCAGAAAGGCTCTCATGGTATTATATATCTGTTTTGGGTACTGAGACACTCTTTTCTACATGTGTTCATGTTCCCTTACCTAAAGGTATTCAAAAATTACTACCGATGAAGAAAAAAAAAAAACAATCTTAAGAAGCTTGCATATTCAGTTCACAAAACACTGTCCACCTGTTTCACTTGCAGCACTCTAATAAATACTAAAGAATCCATCCATCCATCTACATCCATCCATCATCAATGATCATTTGTCCAGTGCTGGGTCATTAAGGTGTATAGTCTATCCTAGAAACATGGGGCATGAGACAGGAGACACCCCTGAACGAGATGGCAGTCCTCCTGCAGTATAGAACCAAGAACTATGGGCAATTACTGACAGGTCAGTTTGTCCACAGCACTGTTTATAGTGGACGGCAGTTTTGACGCCACGGTGCTAGGTGTGCTACGGAAAGTTACTCCAAGCAGAACACGGGTGTCATATGCCTCGCACATTTCCGACGTTAAGCAACATCGCCTTGTCATCGTGAGACCACGGGACAAGAGGTCGGGGTGAGCGATCGGGTCGGGATCAGTTTTCCGAACCCTTATTACTGCGGCCTCCAGCAGCTTCCAGACTGTCCATCAGCTGAGACAGGGTCCTGACTTAAAGCTTGGACCAGAGCACACTGACACCATTATTAAGCGCACTATTTTTAGACCATCTGCAGTAAATTATTCTGAACCTCTTGGCCGGTTCCAGGGCAGAGTCTTTTTTTTTTTTTTTGAGGGGGGTAAATATTACTTTGTGAAACAGAATATAATAGCTGCAGATGGAACGAAACGCTGCGCTTTTCTGTGTAAGGGAGAATATATCGGGCCTGTAAAAATCCCCCTTAATGAGACTGCTCCACATGGGTTATGTATGGCCTGAGCAGAAGAGAATGTGCACTATAAAGGGATTTGAATGCGATAGCATCCAACAGGACTTGGTGCAGTAACTCATACTCTATATACTGGCAAGTTGAATATGTAGCCGAATATAATTGTGTAAAGCAAAGCACCTGCTGGAAGACTGACTGACAGATGTATTGATTGATTGACCGATTGACTAGCTGACTGACTGACAGAGAACCGAGACAAAAAACCTTCCACTATGACCATTCAGACCAAGCGGTCAATGGTAAATGTCATAGCTGTTGCTGATTGTGGAGACGGTCCAGCTTTCGCCTGTATGGACAGGTGTGACCCTACCTTGGGGTATGCAGGGGGTCATGTGACCTAAAGAATGGCAGACTGGGGGGGTTTGGAGAATAAATTATCAGCGGAGATTCTATATTGACAGATTCATGCTGGAAGGTTGTTAACACGCACACAACTGATGAGCGTGTGAGTGTGTGTGTGTGTCCGTTTGTCTTCCAGCACGTCCAGCCAGCACAGTACACCAGAATGGCACAACCCCTTTATTTTGACAGCTTGCATCTCGCGTTGCCGGAACGCGGCCTGCGGTTTCAGCAGCTCCGAGGTCTGCCTGTATGACTAAGGGTCCAAGATCGTGGGTCCCGTGCCGCGGCAAACACGTGACAATTTAAACGCACTCGCACACTGGGTGCTGCAAGAGCAAGGAGTGGGAAACGTTGAGACAAAGCCGATTGCGTTCACATTACTATTTCCGGCTGCGGCGCTTTCAAGGCACCGTTTAAGTTAAAGGTTGTGTTTTCGACAGCTCGACACCATGTGAATTCTCCACGGTCTGTCACTAACGGTGACCATTGGAACGCCTGTGGTAACACTGGTACGTCTGCTGTCTTTACTCTGGAGCGAAAGCCACAAGAAGCTGTGAAAAAGGCTTTTATAAATCCAAGCCCTTGTATGTTGATGAAGGGAATCAGCAGCTCCCCCTGACAGCTCCCTGCGGCTAAATGATGTTAACAGCCTTTACCGCTGGCAGAACCAAACCAGGCCTCACTTATGAAATGCATGCAGTTCTCCGCGTGCTCCAGTAAAATGGGCCAGCGATTCCATCCCCTCTCTGGTCGAGAAAGACAGTAGAGGAGCAGGGACGGAGCCTGCGTTGTTTCCACAGACGATCACCAGCGAACACGGAGCCAAGCCTCACCCCACCGAGTCCCATTAGTATTCATAAATACAGCGGATGTGAACACGGGGAGGTGGCAGCCCCCACAGGTTGTTTACCGTGTCTGCGATTAGCGGCGACGATCCGCCTCGCTGAGCAGATTGCCGATGCAGTTTTAAATTACCCTTTCTTGCGTTCTGCTTCTAATTGGGATCGGACGAGCCGAGGATGTTTCGGTCATTGCCAGCATCCACGAGAGGAGCCTGTTAATCTTGCTTTGCCTCCTGCTGGTCCATGCCACAATCGATGGGAATTTATCAAGCCGTCAGAATGGCACGCGCTTCAAGGTGCCCAATTACCGTCATCAGCTGGCCCGAAATATGCTGACATAACTGTAGCGATGAGCATTAAAATGACCTGCTGCCATGTGTGGCTGAGAAACTGACGTCGCCTGCTTGCTCTGAGTATTGATGATTACCCCTGGTATTTGTCCACTAGTTTTGTCACGGCTTCCATAATTTATTGCGGGATTGCCAAGGACAGGGTCTCCAAAAAAAATTGTCTCGAAGTGGAGAAAGAAGGAAGTGAACATCTACAGGCCTTCTGAGATTTTTACCTCTTGTTGTGGTTCCTATTATTATTATTATTATTATTATTATTATTATCTGACTCCGATATTAAAAAGACCACTTGCAATGTGGAGTTTGTGTACTAAGCTACAACTACTCCTTGACTTAACTGCTGTCCCATTAACCTTACTATTTTTCAGTCACACTTGGTTGTAATGTCTAACGCCAACGCTCCATCTGTTGCACGATATTGGCTAGCCCTGCTTCCGCAACACACCCATATTTCTTCCCTCAGTCAGTATGTCTATCGGAGACTGTGTTTTATTTACAAAAACATTGCTTTATTTACAGAGTGTTGTGATGTTATTTTTGTTTTTATTTTAAATGACTAGGAAGTGATAAGGTGAGTATTCTGGTGGTGTAGAACACACACACACACACACACACACACACACACACACACACATACACACACACACATTTTCTGAACCGCTTGTCCCATTCAGGGTCGCGGGGAGCCGGAGCCTAACCCGGCAACACATGACATAAGGCTGGAGCGGGAGGGGACACACCCAAGACGCCAGTCCATCATAAGGCACCCCAAGTGGGACTCGAACCCCAGACCCACCGGAGAGCAGAACCCGGTTCAACCCACTGCGCCACCGCGCGCCCCATTAGTGTAGAACAGAAAAGGAAAAAAGATTTAAAAATGAATCTATAATTAAATACTGTACTATAGTTATATTATCATTGTACATTGGTACTATTTGAACATGAATGTGTGAAATTAATTAAAAACACAAATTCCTATTAGACAAAATACAATTTAAGCATTGTTTATTATTACAAATGATTAATTTCTTATATGTCCTTTCTTGTAATATATATTTTAAGGGGATTGGAAATTTATGAAAAAATCGACTTACGAAAGAAATTGTCAGATCGGAATTCCATTTTACGTTTTGGACCACCTGTAATTACAATCAATTACTCATTTCGAGAGCTGGTTAATTTTCACTGTATCAGTCCATTGTAGGTACCTTGATTGAGGGTACTACAGTAGAAGATGGGGTTCAGTTGCAGGCCACAGCGCTAATCAATACACCCCTGCTGTCACCCTTGCTATCAATGACTTTTATTCCATGATTTCGCTGCAAACGCAGTGAGTTGAGTAGAGAGGAGATAAGAGGGAGTGCTGTTTCTCCCAGTGATCAAGAACTTATCCACAGCAGTTCTGAGGTACCCAAGCGCCATGCAGGTCATGCTCGGCTAAAAGAGGCGACGACAAATATGCAACAAACAGAGGTTGTCCCCAAGACCCCCCCGCCGGCCCACTGCTCTGGATAGCGGCTCCAATCTTTCATCTGTGGGAATGCATCCCTTCAAGGGGGCCGAGACGGGGAGACATCCCGTCTCCACATTCCTCCGGCTGGGAATTTCCTTTCGGCTCGGCCCGCTTCAGCCCGCGGGACTGATGCGAGGCGACAGAGCCGCTGTTCCGGCACAGCTGACCGGGCTTGGGCTAATGAGGGCAAAGGTGCCTCGCTACAAAAACATTTTCTGGATGCTTGAAACCCGCACCCCACCGACTCAGCCAGAGCCCCGGAGCTTAATTGCTCATTTTAATTGCCAACCGGTTCTGATCCAAATGCGGAGGGGATTCGGTTCAGGCTGACCCACCCCTCCTGGCTGCATTTGGAGCAATTAGCATTTCCACCGCCCTTCACTTTAATTTAAAGGTCAGCAGCACAGCGATCGCAGCTATGAAAGCCACGTGTGAAAAATGGATGGTAACAAGGACAGGATCAACAGCAACAGGCCCTTAAAAAGAAAACACGCAGAACGGCCTCTGCATTATTTTTTACAATCAATTCTCCAATACCTCTGTAAGTAAAGGCTAAGGCTAAGTTGAAGCTGACTTAGGAATGGAAACAGTTCGCCATGGTCTTCTTATATATACAGCTTTGGAGTGACGGAGGAATATCACGCAAACATTGGGAAAACAGAACCAGGTTCAAACCCAAATGTGAACCCAAAGCCCAGGAGCTGTGAGGCAGCAGCATTACCTGCAGAGCCACTGTGCTACTCCAATACCTCTTTACCATATCAAGCATTAGGACTCATTCATATTGGGATTGAGGCCACTTCCAGGAACGACTGCAATGACAACCTCTCCGCTTCACCAGACATCAACACATGAGAAAAGCTTAACATGCAGAAGTGTTTATTGTGTGCACAGGTAGTCATGGTGTTCAACAGCACGGACCACCCAACACTAATCCACCTACGCCGGACGGGTCTGTCTGCTAAACGAGACATGACAGGTCCCATGTCACTACCTGGGGATGTGCCTCACACAGACTCAGCACAAATAAGGCTTCGGGTGTGATTAGAGCATGGACCATTCTAATGTGACTGGAAAGTGAGCACCTTCCAGGTTCTCTCTCGCTGTACCTGGAAAGCATTAACAGGAAAGAGGCAGCAATGTTCAGACTAATTCAGTAAGACACCCAGCTGAGTATTCAAGAGAAGTAGGAGATGTGTATTGGCAGTCGTGGTGACCAGCCTCTTAGCCCACAGATAAGTTTGCAGGTTTAATTTATTTATTTATTTTTTTACTTATTTATATTTAGCTAACATTTTTTTGCCAAACTGAATTAAAGTATTAGCTTATTTATACTGATTTTCCTGTTTATACAAATCAGCAATTTTTACTGTTTAAGTTCAGAGTAAGTACTCTGGGTGCTACTGTAGGAGGTGGGATTTCATTACCATATTCCTGTATTCCACTTCTCATAGTCATTGCTTGTGCAATGTGATGGAAAAGGCTCCCTCTGCCCCTTGGAATTGCTGGATCCTTTCAACAAATGTCTTTCAGACCCGTTTCTTTCCTGATCTCCAAACTGCTCCGTAAACTTGCGTCACACCATCTGTCGTCGCCACTTTTATATTTCCTGTCAATTCAACATAAAGTTATTATTGTAACTTGCTTCAGCGAAAACAGTGGTACCATGCAAGCTGGCTGTGCTTCGACAGTGCTTTGTTTACATCTATGTCTCTTTGTTTGTAAAAGAATAAATGTAAATGTTATTGTACTGGTGCACTTGTATACTTAGCATAGCTTAGCATAGCACTAAGGCGCACTTTAGCAAGCTATGCTGTACCACTGCGCTCTCATCGCAGGTTCAAACCGCTACCAGCTCTTCACCTCCCTGATCAAACCCAAGTCAGAGCTGCCTCAGGGGCATCATTAATCCACTCTGTCTGCAGCTTGACTCATCGCAGCGCCTCAAGGCCTTGCAAGCGCATGCCACAAGCACATCCTAATGAAGGCGTTCGCACTGTGCTTACACAGAGTCCACGGGCCTCAGAGCAGGTAGCCAGCAAGTGGCTTACATGAAAATTTAATAAAACGGAAGGCTAACTGTAGCCCTCTAGGGTGTCTTACATAAATCATTAATACACTGAGTATCAAGTGGCCCACGTAGAGCTTCCAAAGAAAACACCGTCAGTCATTCCGTGTACTTTTCTTAGAGGTCAATCGAGGGTAGTCGCTCAAAATTTAGAGTAGGTGCCATTAAACTTATTTAACATAAAAACAGACAAAGGGCAAAGGGAATTTTTAGCTTAAGGGTTTAAAAGACGGTGATTGTACTTAAATTGCAAACTTCAGCTCCAGTGATGCTCCAGTAGCACTGAAGACCCTGTTCCAATGAAGACCTTATCTCAGCAAAGGCCTACTCCCCATCTGATGTGTTGATTAAGACACACCAGCAGCTCTTCTTTTATCTTGGAGGTGCCACTTGAGGAGTGGTTGACTGATGTCCTTGCTGATGGATGCCTGAAGAGACAATCCACCACTATTCTGTCATCAGCCACCCCCTGCTGAACCAACATTGTCAGTGTAAACCTGGCAGGACAAGAAGAGAAGCTGGCAGTCAGAAGGCCTGCCCACCCTTAACCAAACTGCACAGGCCCCCTCCTTTTAAAAATAACCCGTCCCTCATGGAAGCACCTGACGCAACAGCTGTACTTGGGAGGGAGGCCCAACTAGCTGGTGCTGCTGGCTCCCATTTCAAAGTCAGTGAGTATTGGGGCCCTCTGACCTGTTTCACCCATGATCCCCAGAATGCAACCGCATCTTGAGCTTTCACGTGCACCACCCCCATGCCAGCTCCCTGTCCTGGACTACTTACACAGCCCACCATTGGACCAGGAGACGGCATACAAAGTCGACCATGATCATCCAGTGACAGCATGGTCCTTTATGGGCAAATTGGCATGGCAGAGAATGCCTCATTAAAAATGTGTAGATAGATGATGCCATACACACACATTACACTGGATAGTTCAAGTGAAACCATGGTAAAAACCAATAAAGTAGTTAAGTAAAGAAGTAAAACTCTTGCGTATAAAGAATGCATTTCCGCTGTTCATGAGAAAAAACAAACATGCTCTATATAGCCAGTGGTGTACTCATTAGTTTATAACCCATAAGTCATCCCTCCATGGTTAAGGCAGTGCTACCTTTGGTCTGCCTAGTTTCCTACAGTGACAGCTGGGCTAGCTGGGCCACCCAAGGGTGTATGGTTCAGAGCACCAGGCCTCAAGAAATGAGCCAACAACAGGAGGATGGAGGCAGGGGGGCTGTTTCATGCAGTTTCTGCAATCTATCCTAACAGTGAAAGACAGCAATACAGCAGAGAACTGAATTTACAAATAAGACTTCCATTCTTAGAGACAAAATATCTCAGAAGACTAAATTTTGATGTGGTTCCAACATAATGAGACTCACCATTTTTATTTTATTGTTACATAAATCCAGCTTATTATTAAGAAACACAGCTATAGCCTAAAGGGGAATAAAATGGGAATTAGTTGCTGGGGGCCTCCTCGTCTGAAGTGTATTTAAAAAGCATGGTGTAAATTGTGGGCTGTACCCAGACTAAGGTATTCAAAAGGCTACAGGATGATGCCAGAGTCAGTTGCATAGTTAAATCACCCACTCAACAGCCTCTGACCTCCCAAGAAAAAGTTTAGACAAGAATTTCCCTTCACATAAAAAGTAAGAGAGCTGGCGAAGCTGTGGATAGTTTTTGGTGCATATCTTTATGAAATATGTATTTTTTCCTGTTACCATATATATTAAAAACAGAACAAACTGCATTCATACTACGTAAGTGATAGATAGAGTACCATTAATATGATTTAGCCCTGTTCATTCTACACGGGTATTGCCTAGGTTGACTAGGCATAGATACTCAGACTTTTAACTGGTAACATACAAAGTTCCTTCCAAGCAATGCTTAATGTGCATGGAAATTAAGTATTATAATGCACTGAAAAGTACTAAGTCTTATATCAGAAACATGTAAGGAGGGGTTTATTTTCTCATAGTTTTTACTTAACATTGAAAATTACATAAACATTAGGTTCATTGTAACGAATGGGAAGAGCAAAGTTGTAATACTTTTGATTCATGGGTGTGTGAAGCAAGAATTGATCTGTGCAGTATCCTTATTCCAAACTCTTCAATGCACTTGGATATCAGCGAAGAACAAGGGAAGTGCAACACATCTGCCACGCGGCAATTGCCAGACAGGCAATTGATTTTCCAGATGTGTAAAGGGGCAAAAAACCTAAACGTCAATATTTTCACAACACTCAGGAAATTACTATTTTTCATTGCAAAACAGGTGTGGCTGTATGCCTAACTTGAACTGTCAATCAAGCGTGCACCATTATTTTTTAACATCCGCTCACACCTCTGAGTATAGAAATGTGCATATAAAAATATGCATTCCACAAGAATGGCTATAAATAATTTTGTCAGTAAAATAATAGTGAGAATTCAAGCCTCAAAACGTGTGTTCCTTACTAAAATATCTGGTACATATTGTACATCATCTCATGCCTAGTTATGCCGCTAACTATGGCGGTAAACAGAACAAAGAGTTGACTTCACGTATGTCTTGTGTTTCGGGGGTGTGAGAGTGTGGGGAGAGCACCGAATCCATACCAACGAGGTATTTGCTTTATTGCTGACTGTGGATGAAGAGGGTATGCTGATGTAAGTATGCTTTATTATTATTTATTTATTTGGCTGATGCTCCAAAGCAACTTACAATGTTAGGTTTGCACCTTGACCTACTTACACTTACTACTGCAACTCTGACCTTGGGTCCTTCAACTACAAGTCAATGCAATAACTACTACATCACTCGCTTACTTAGATGTTTGCACAATGTAAAATCATCCAAGCATGTCACATGACACATCAAGTGTGACTAACTCATAGCTATAGATAAATGTCAAAATTTACCACTCTCCAGATTTCTACTGCGATCCCAAACCTGTAAAATTGCTTAAATATTTGTCAGTGAGATAGAGGGCACTGCAGCAAAGACACAGGGTTTCCAACTACAAGAAGTACATCATCAAAACAACGCATTTGCCATGCCCATGCCACCGAGCCAACGTGGAACACCTGGGGCGCGGCACAGACTGATGCATAAAAGGCAGCGTCAGACCAGGAGCTGACACGGAACCTTGTTCAGCCTTGTAGCTTGCGACCTCCTTACCGATACTCTACTCCTTCCTGATCCCTGAGTTCTTTCCCTGTCCTGTAACCCTAGTCCTTAGTCATCGTACCTCCTTATGATCATCGACCTCTTGCCTGTGTACCTCTTGGATTGTCCCTGTTACGACGTTCACGCCTCGAAGACCTCTTCCCTGTCCTGTGACCAAGCCTTTCGGATTTCCCTGAATAAAGCACGGATTCCACTCCGCACTTGGGTCCGCCACTTCCTTCCGGAACCAGCCATGACAGCATTATGCATGGTGTGTCCATCCATGGGCTGTTTTTCTTATCAATACGAGCCCTCTGCCAAGGATCATTGAATGAACACCAGCTAGTCAAGGTCATCATGAATTACAGCAGGCCAACATCAGGCCAAAATGAGGGAAAGAATACAGTCTGGTGAAACTGTTTGGCGTTACATCCCTGCCCTTCACCTGAGAGAAGATACTTAACGCTCAATGAAGAGAGATGTATTTCAAACAAAATACGAGTACAGCAAATCTGACACCGGTCAAACCAGGCCACCACCACTGTGAGACATGTCATCAAATTCAAACGTGGCATAGAGAACAAAAGAAGGCATGGAACCCTGTGCCATCTGTTCCCTGCACCGTCAATCTTTTTTAATAGGCCAAGCCTGTGTCTCTGCTGTCAAAGCTGTGCATAAATACACTGCATTTTGTCTTGATACAAACAACTGCAGAAGTGGCAGTGATGAATTCCAGATCTTGATCAGCGTGAAGCGTCAGCTCTGGCACAGCGATTTCCAGCAGCTACATCTCTGAAAATGGAGCTGTCGATTGGTTAATTTCATGCATTTGTGGATTATGGTCATGTTTGAAATTTTATGGCATGTCTGTACCATCTCAGGTCTCCTAGTCAGGATAAAATGCCCTTTGCTTTTTCATCCAAAACAAAAGTAGAACCCACTTGAATCCCGTTTTACACCTTCCACATGTTTACCGCAACTCAAAATAAGGGCATTCTTTCTTTATGGAAAAAGCTGGGCCCATAAAAATTTCTCATGTTCGGCAGAGGCTTGTTGGACGGACTGGAGCTGGCCACGCTTCCCTGCTGAGTCAGTATTTTCCGTTGGCCTGAGATCAGGTGCTCGGTCCTTTATTACCCTGTCATTAATCTCTGATTTCTTTAGTATCCAGCTGTTTTGATGTGATCTATATACCTACGTTGGGCTTGGTTAACAGCTACTGGTGTGACATCCCGACGATAAGACAGGCATTAATCACGTCAGCGTCTTCAAACCTCAAGAATGTCTGACACAGGCTCAGAGCTCCTAGGCCTAAACCCAGGGAGTGGGGAGGAATATTTTGATGGTGGGTTGACATGAATACCCTAGAAGCACAAAATGATTTCTCCAAATAAAAGTCCTGGAAAGCCAGGAACTTTCCGTTTCTCATTTTGAAAACAAAAAATAAACTGAACTAATTTCATAAATGACTTTTTGACGGTTACGCCCTGTGTTACCGGGTAGGCTCCGGTTCCCCGTGACTTTTTGACAGGTTTAACCAGACACCATATATAAAACTTTGTGAACTCTATACACAAAAACCTGAACACTGATGGACATAAAACACCACTGGCAATATCATTATTGTCAGCAAACTACTGGTTTGCTGTGTACTGATTTCCTCTCCGAACACTTATGGAAATTTTCTTCCACAGAAGCCAAGTCATTAGGCGGTGACAGGATGAGAAGGTTAACGCAAGAGTCATGTGAGTCAATAGATCTCCGGATGAGACGTTCAGGCTTACATGCATATAGAAATGGTTTTATGATGGCCCATAAAAAGTGACTACCAAGGCAAGAGGATGTGGAAAGAGCTCCATCCATCCATCCATTTTCAGAACCGCTTGTCCCATACAGGGTCGCGGGGAACCGGAGCCTACCCGGTAACACAGGGCGTAAGGCCGGAGGGGGAAGGGACACACCCAGGACGGGACGCCAGTCCGTCACAAGGCACCCCAAGCGGGACTCGAACCCCAGGCCCACTAGAAAGCAGGACTGTGGTCCAACCCGCTGCGCCACCGCACCCCCCAGCTGGAAAGAGCTCTTCTCAAGACAATTCTTCAACTGTCCATCAGATGACTTGGTCCACCTATCTTTGGTCATCTCCTAAATCTGTATGAGTTTACAGCTGCTCCGCCTGCAGTGTTTTTAATATCCTTCAGAGTTTTGCATCACACAGAAACCAGGACTGATTACTTGGAGACTAACAATAACCCTTTCCCAACCTCTGTTTCCTTCCTGTGTAATAATTTTCCCCCCCATCACTGGAGATGTGAATTAATAATTCTACTAGTGCCAAGAGTTAGACAGGAAAGAACTGGAACAGCAGATGGAGATGCAGGCAAAATGTCTGAGAATGCAGTTTTAAATACCAGTCTTTTCCTGCCTTCAGTCATTGCATAAGATTGACCCTAAATCCTTCATTTCAGTCTAAGACTGGATAAAATACAGCATGCCACAAGGAAGTATAGTAAAAGACAGAACTGCATCTCAAAAATCACCGTTGTGTTGGCATGTGGATCTAAACTTGTGCTCCTACCAGAACTGGGTTCAGTGCTGCATAACTTGCTCGCTCCAAAACCGCTGCTAACAACTCGTTTTCTTTTGTCAATTATTTTGATTTGTGTGGTCTCCTTGGCTTTTTTGTCATTTCCCAAAGTGTTTTTTGTTATTATTGCGCTGTATATGAGCAAAGTTGCCAATTAGGAAGACATATTTCAAAATTCACAGAGCAATGGTTGAACCAAACACGAATTCCTGTCATTGATGGAAGGATCACAGGCAAACAAATTTTGCATAGCTACTCTTTTCGTAAAATAATTCACATGGAAAGAGAAATGCCAAGACCTATAATCAATGTATTTGGATAAATGGCCGTTACAGAAGAAATGCTTGGGGTTCTGATTAATTTCCTTTATGGCCTTTATAGAGCCCAGATGACTGTGGTTGGGCTCTCAGGAGAACAAGGAATGGAGGACTTCAGCAACTGGCATGGACAAAGGCACCTTATTTAAAATGCAGTGGTTTCACTATACATCAAAGACAATTGCCCACAAATGGTCCTATACAATAAGAAATGGTTTTCATTGCGAGATTCTTCTGGGGACAGTGTCTGTCAGGCTTGCATGGCAGACCAACTGCTGTATCTACACATGCTGGGCTGCACGATTTGGTGTCTCTCATGAGAGGCCCCTTTGTTTATCATGGCTGCAGAGTCATGGGCTCATGGGTTACGCATGGAATTCCACCTTAAGTGATGCCAGGAATAAAACCAGATCAAGTGTTGAATAGCACCAGGCTGAACAAGTGTGATAAAGGACCACAGCTAAATACTGAAGGGCTCCAATAAAAGACCAAACACCCCCACAACCACCTGGTCCATGTCTCCATAACCAGACAAGTCACATCGTTCAAAAAACCTGTCACATGTTGGTCCATGATTGGCATCTGGTAACTGGGAATCTTTTTCAACCTATGCAATACTCTCTGTGGGTTGTGGGATGAGACTCTGGCCGGGGCCCGTGTTGGACTTCAAGAGCAGTTGTGGCACGTCTGGCTGATCGAAGTGCTTCTTATATGGGAGAACTCAGCTGGCTCCATCAAACTATAATCCAAATTATCCTGACAGGGTGATACGTCCAAACAGCTGACAGTGTGTCTGCCATGGCAAGGCGAAGGCAAGTAGCTGAATGTTTTCGCCTCCTCTGGTGCCTTGCAAGACGTCTACAAGCCTCTCGCAGTTTTGGAGGGGCTCTTCTATTTGTGTGCGGGTGGACAAGCTTCTGAGACTGCTCTGGCATGAGCATTCTGGAGAAAGAATCCTTTTGTCCATTGCGGTTTGCAGTGTCACCGAAGACCTTTCATTCCGGAGTTTTGAACAAAGGCTCCTTCCATGATGGAAGGGTACCAAAAAACCACGGTGGCGGTGGGGGGTGGGAACTAGCGTGATGGAAACAACTAGAGAGCAGGACTAGAGCATAAACATCCTGTGGGACAGAACTGTGAAACTGTATACAACAACTGTGGACTGACTCTAACGGACCTAGGGAGGAAGATGAGATGGAAAAGGCCCATGGGAGGCCCAAGGTTTGTTGAGACCTGAGTGGAGGTGATCAGTACCAGTCATCCTCTTTTTTCTGTGTAGAAACAGTACGGAATGTTCAGCTATTCTAGCTATTCTGACAGTTATTAATACTCCACTCACTCTCTGCTTACACTCTATATTAGTAACATGGAGCTCTGAGTTTGTCTGAGAGGAAGCATCTTGACTTCCGAATACCCTCAGGGTGGGCAGCTCTGTTTTCAAGTCAAATTCTTGTGCAACGCTACCAATTGCGTGGCACACATTCCATGTATGGATCCTAGTAAATGATTGATTTTGGCATCAGGGGACAGAACTGCTACCCTAGCAATCCCCCGACAGAGTGGGTAGGTTACATATTTTGCTACAGCCTGGTGGTCAGGCACTCCTCCGATTCCTCAAAACACAATCATCCCTTGTTTACCCTTCGTGTTCTAGTTCCAAAATGTCACAGGTCCCAGCATACTCTTTTTGATAGTCATGATGCTTACAGTAATGGAGACCCTCAGTCTGTACTGCATCCATTGAGTTGTACAGGGGGAACTCATGTTCAAATCAAATTTTTTGGTGTAATACATTACTGTTTAGGAATTTTGACAGGAAGACAGTGGATGATGAGGTTGTATTTTAAATTAGATGGTAATTATGTAAACAGATCCATGTGCTATTTAAAAGCCCAGGAGTAAGTAAGAGAATGTGCTATTGCTCAATCATTCAGTAAAGTGGGCATACAGCTGCTTGCACTTCGCTAAAATAGGCTACACTTTTGAAATTTCAGATGAGTGTGATAAACAGATACATGGTACTTTCTTCTGGCTGTCCCACGGTGTACAATTGCTAGTTTTTCCTTTTTTGCTTGTCTTGATCATAATAGGAAGTGCTTCACTAGAAAGAGGAGCTCCAAGAGTGATGTCAAACATTTCTTCCACCCACGTGATACAAAGTCATACACCTCATTGATTATGTGTTCCTACAGTCCATGAACTGTAAGTATAGGGTTAGCATGAAGTGTTAGCATAACATATTAGCATGTCTGAGGCAGCATCACGAGTGATTTATAATCAGGAAGACAGGGGTGTGTAGCAATACTACATATTATGATTAGTGCTTTCATTGATATTCTTCCTGAAAATAAGAATTTTTTAACTGGAATTCCATCTACTGGGACAGACATTACAAACCTTTCCTGATTGGCCCAGGGTGACTGATTCTTTTCAGGAATGAGATTATGTTTCTGGCACTTTTGAAAAACATAACCATAATTTCTGCTTGGTTGTTCAGACTCGTACAAACATCCTAATGAGACATATGGACAAGACCTGCCAACAGTAAAGTCAGCATCATCTTTCACACCAATGGCCTGCTCTCCCCAACTATAACATAACCAAAGGGCATTGATAACCTTAGCAGCAACTCCTGGACTGCTAGCACAACCCATGGTCCAACCGCTCACACAGCTCTGTGTATACACAAACCAATAGTGAACATTCCAGAATGAGCAATACTGATTTTTAAGCCAAAATGTGGTTTATTGTCCTTTGAATTCCCAGTATCTGAGGAGCATCTTGTGTGGTACTTCTTGCATTATAGACTTTAGAACAATAAGAAGCCCCTTGCACTACATTCGCTCGCATGCAAACGTATCGTGATTAAGTTGACACGCATGAGCAATATTGCTCTTTAGCATACAACCTGCATTTTTTTTTTTTATCAAATTCTATCACTACAGTGAAACAAGCTGTGGATTCACTCAGCAGACTAAAGCTGGAGATATTACAAGGGTTTATTTCCATGGTGGAAACAAGAATGGTGGGGTTTGCATAATTAGAGCCAAATTTTGTGCCTCAACACTCAATTTACATAGTTCCACGTTAAAAAAAAAGGTCAGTTGTTCAAAGATTTATTCATTTTGCTGACACTCCCTGGAGCTTTGGGACTAATTTCCGTCTCAGTTTCCTGACAAATTAGCTCTTGAGGGATGTTGGAAAGAGCGACGTAAATGTTCCGGCTCTCTTGATGTGACCAGGGCCATATGGGACACAGGCTTCCAAATACAAGCAGCCAATCATATTTGACCGTAGAAAATTGGTGGCATGTCCAGCCAATCAAATTTGAAAAGGGAGGACAAATGCCATGGCACCAATCATATTACATGCCATTATTTCAGGCTTTCCTGGCACAGCCAAACTCATTGTCACTTCACTTCAAATCCATCCCAGAGGACCATGGAACAGGATATGGTTGAAGCGGTCACTTTCTTCTCGCTCAGTTACGGTCGTTAGCGCAACCAAGAGATGAATGTGGGCCACAGTCGGTGAGACTGCACACATCTAAGCTTTCAGTGTTTTTTCCCCAAACTACACCTTGGCTAACGGTGTGGCAGAGACTCACAGAGATGAAAATCCAGCTGTTTCATTCAAGGACTTTTTACTCAGGTAGATAGACTGGCCCCTATCCAAAGAGTGGATTATTAATAACGCCATACAGCTTGTTACATCACATCCAGATGGGCAACTTCCGAGAAGGCAGAGCCAAAGTCAAGAGCACATTCCAGAATGATGCACGTGAATGTGAGTGTGCATTTCTTCTCTTCAGAATTCTCAATTCAATGCTGGTAGCAGCTTTCTAATACCTTAAAGCAGCAGCAAAATGAGGGCAATAATTCTGTAACAGCAGCTCCTCAGAAGACACTAAAAATGGAGGCTTGCGGGGGCTGTTGGTGGACAAAAATTAACATTTTTCCCCCCACTTATGGCTTCAAATTAATAAGACATTTTTACTTTACAGCTCCTTTGCTTTTCATACAGTCTCAGAGAACAGTAAACATCACTCCTTCCAAACAAAATACAAAATGAAGCGTAGTCTGCTTTTTAATAAATACAGACTGCGACTATGAAAGTAACCTTGTGTTCTATTTTACAGTATTTATGGGATTTAAAAAATTAAGGAAAAATCCATGTTTGCAGAAGGAATGCTTGATATTTTAATTCTGAAGGGAGATGGCTATGGTTCTTTTTGGCATCTGCAAGGTGCACAATAAAAATGGGTTTTGTGCTTTTTTGTTTACACTGACAGCAAATAGGCAAGCACTATGATCATTTGTACTCAATGTGTGCAGCATGCCTGGTGGTCACAGCCAAGCTTTGCATATTAATGATGGACAGTGAAGCCAGAAACCCTGTTTTCAAAACTTCCCTGACACAGTCACTGAATCCAGGCTGTGGTTTTAGGAAAGGTGAACAGATCAGCCTGTCCATCTTCACCCTGTTGGAGTCAGAAGTTTTCAGCTTTGTCCTACAAGGCTTGCTCAATGCTTCTAATTTGTAGAACAACTCAGGTTGCTGAGGGAAACAAGAGTAAAGTACTTGGTATCCATAAACATCATTCAGATAGAAAATACCATGAACGCAACATTAAGCCTTCACCATCTGCTTTCTCCTGGTTGGGACTGGACACTAAACTGTGGAGGGGGGTACCTCTGAGAATGAATGCAGTACTATGCAGTGCTGTTTAAGAAACATGACAATTTCTCAGTAGCATAGGCCAGGCCATCAAGAAACGCAGACCACCTGCAGACATTGTGCACTGCCTGCCTTAATATGTCTACCTTTTACATGACCATGGTAAGAGTGGTGTGGCAGTGCATGGACCAGCTCTGATGAAGGACATTAAAGTTGTGTGCTGTCAGCACAGGTTCCAGCTGTTTTTAAAAGCCGAATCCCATAGAAGAGTTTCCCTAACACCCCCAACCCGAAGCCTTCACAGAACCATGTGACTCCAGCATGTCACCTACAAGATGTCAGCACTGCATTAGTACACACGATTCCGGCATGTTGGACCTTTCTGAGGAGCTGCAGCACATGAACGTACCTTTCAAGGGACCTCTGAAAGATGCTATGGTTAAGGTGTTGAAGCTAGACCTGTAACAAGGAAGGACTGCCAAACAACTCTTTCAGAAACATCGGGGTTGGAAAATCAGTGGCAACCAGCACAACAGTAAGTCATAAAGGTTCAGATCCCCACACCATCACACTAATCATATGTGATAAAGAAGTGGAAAAAAAAACACAAACTGGCCCATTCTCCTTTGGGTGGTCGAAATGGCTGGGATTTCCTATGGTCAGTCAAGCACCTACATGTAGAATCATGAGATGAATGCCTTACTCAAAGTTTGCAACAGCACAAAATAAAACCTGTAGGCTGTAGGGCGAGGAGAGGCCTATGGCTACCAGTGAGGAACTTAGGAACGTAGGATGTGTGTCCCTGTGTTCTCCCTTCTAGGGCTGGTATAGGAGACATAAGAATTGGGCAACTGGCAACAATTAAGTTGGAAAAACAAGGAATAATGCACAAGAAATTTGTAGCAATTCTAGTTACTTTGATAAGCAACTAAACAGTGTAATGGAAGTAAACTTTTCAGCTGTGCGTAATGTGATTCAAGCCAAGTGCGCCAAGTTTCGCGGCTAACTTCGGTATTTGCCCTTGAGCAAACCAGCCCGCTACACAAGAGCTTATTTTGAAAGCTTATATAATGAGCCTGAAGATGGCTGTCAACTCAACTCCCTGCAGAGCAACAGGTGTGTTTGGAACCCAGATTGGCAGACTGAGGAGGTATGGAATGAACATTCCCGCCTGCACCACTCTTTGGGACAAACTGAGAGTGTATCAGAAGGTCTGGAAAGTTCCTCCGATGCAAGAGCAGCAGGCTATGGGCATTTAGATACTTTGTGCACTAGATTAATTCACAGACACGGCGATTTAATTCTGGCCATGACTGGTGTGATCTGAAGAGTATGGTAAGGAAACAAGAGCAGCAAACAAGGTAAGGCACTATCAGCTGACACTGACGTAGAGCTGCCAATCTTCTCTCGGCCACAACTGTGGTTGTAAGCCCAGGTGCAATGCTATGGATAGACATTTCGTTGACTTACATGTCACAGTACACTTGAAGAGGTGGGGAGTAGGGGGAGGCTGAAATATGGCACCTCTCTGCCAAGAGGAACACCTGCTCTTGTGCAAGGTCCAAAGCATTCTGGTATAAGTTCCTGGGCAAAGAGGCCAGGGAGAACGATGTGATCAAGTGGTAACACTTCAAACGAAGGCCAGAGGTGACCTGTGAGATCGATGTTGACAGCTTGGACGTGTTTGAAACCAAAAGTGGTGGTGACGTGCGTCAGATCCTTTTTGAAAGCAATGTTTGCTTCTTCATATTCATTTTAAAATTAGTTATTTCTGGACATATCCAGGTCGGACTAGGGAATGCATCCCCTCAAACGGGCCTTCAGAAGCCTCTCACTCTTTTGTTCACTCAAAGCATGTTACTTCTCAGGTTCTCGAGTATTCAGAACAAGAAAACCCAGCAGGTTTTTCACTCATCTACAATAAGTCACCAATTTCTTTCCCCAGTTGTTGGAAACAAATTGAATGATGTTCATCAGTTTGCACCCAACCACTAGACCTCCTTCTGACCACGCTCTACTCTCTAAGCTGGAAGTGAAGAAGTCCCCCCCCCCCCTCCATTTCCGTGTCCAGTCACACAGTCACACTTCTCCTTCCATTGCACGATAGTGGAGAACCCTTGGCAGTTTCTTGTCATCTCTGCCCACACTTGGCTGTGGAGATGAAGACAAATCCACCCAGATCCAGCTTGTGGGTTAACATCCTTCCTGATCAAGCCCATTCCAGTGACTGGCCGAGAGTTTTGCTCTGATTTTCCGACTTTTCCAACCCTTCCAACCCGTCTGCGGTTTGGGCCGAACTCGTTCACAACTGTGCTTTTTTCACCCTGCACCTTTCACCTTACAGAGCAGCATCACCACTAAGTTCAGGTATCAATGCACCCCTACGATTTTCAGTTGAAAGCCTGGTCCAAATATTCCCCACATCCTTCAAAAATATATTGAAGCACTCTGAAGAAGAGCACATCACGACCTCGACATTTGACACCGACATGGCTGATGGTGACATCCTGTTTATAAAACCGCTGGAGTCAGGCCTGTGGCTGCGCTGCCAGACATTCCCGACACGAGAGGATCCAAGGTGCCCCCACCTCGCCACACCCAGTATTGGCGGTCACTGCAGCCGCCGCAGATCAAGGGGAAGACGCAATAAATCCCACGGAGCTGCAGCCCCTTTTGGCTCGGTATCACTGGCCTCTGCTGCTTGCTAGTGGGCAGCTTATCCAGCTGACAGTGCGTCTTTCACAGGATTAGATGCTCCTTCGGAGGCCCTCGCGGATATTTATTTATATGAGAGCGCGAGTCCGACTGCATTTAGCGCGACTCATGATTTTAGATCATGTTAAGGCATGAGCTGAGGTCAAACTAATACTGAGGCAGAAACTGAGGACAAACTGTTACTGCTGCAACTTCGCAAAATCTTGGAGACAGTGATCGCAGGACATTATGATTATTATTAGAAAATTTGGTGGCGAAGGGAATGGTAAAGATTATTACAATTAGTCAAAACATTCTGCATGTTGTGCGTTTAAATCACAACTAACTGTAACTCTACGTTGCACGATTCCCCGGTCATAGTTATGGGAGTGTACGATGCCTTTTGCTTTCTTCCTCTGTCATTTTGGGACAGAAACAGACTCACAGAGAACCAAAAAACTTACTAGAGTAAATACTGGGAATTATTATTACACCATTGTTATACCTTATTATTATTATACCTTATTAATAGGGGGGTGCGGTGGTGCAGCGGGTTAGACCGGGTCCCACTTTCCAGTGGGTCTGGGGTTCAAGTCCCGCTTGGGGTGCCTTGCGACGGACTGGCGTCCCGTCCTGGGTGTGTCCCCTCCCCCTCCGGCCTTCCGCCCTGAGTTGCCGGGTAGGCTCCGGTTCCCCGCAACCCCGTATGGGACAAGCGGTTCAGAAAATGTGTGTGTGTGTGTGTGTGTGTGTGTTTTCACTCTAGGTTACTTACAATGATTTACCCATTTAAACACTGGGGTAATTTCTGCTGCATTTATTCAGGGTAAGTACTGTCATCAAAGACACTACAGCTAGAGGTGGGATTTGCACACAGGACTTTCTGAAGTGACCTTCAATTTATGTTCACTTCGTTCTTTTCTGTCATTTTGATCTTTCGGAGAGGCCCAGTTACTGAAGAGCAAGTTTAAAACACAGTACAAATTTACATTGTCAACAAGTCATACAGGCTTCCCTGGTAGAACCGCAGGTGATGAAGTAAGAGCACAACCTCCTGGGAGGAAAGCAAACAAGGGCTACATCAGCAGTGTGATTTGACTAGGATGACAAGTGAATGACTTCTTTTTTGTGTGTGTGTGTGTGTGTGTGTGTGTGTGTGTGTGTGTGTGTGTGTGTGTGTGTGTGTGTGTGTGAGAGAGAGTGAGAGAGATTGCTGACTCCTCCAAAAGGCCCCTCTGCAAGTGAATCAACAGCCCACGGACCCATGAAGATGACACACCCATCAAACACCCGCAGACACAAAGGGATCTTTGGACGCTCACAGTATTGTCCTTTCATCGGATATGAGCCCGTTTGAAAGCCGACCCGCTGTGGCCTTTCCGAATGGTTGCTATGACACCAAACACACAAATGCCGCAATGCACAACCCGGGGCCTCAACACAAGGCTTTTGTCCCGGATCCAAAAAAACTAATGAGATGGCAAGCGATGAACTCTTAAAGTGTTATAATTAAAAAACAGAAGAGGCCGGGGTGGGCAAAGCGACAGTGCGGACACGAACGAACACACACCAGATCAAGAGAGGAACTATGTGAACTATGGAAACAGCTGAACTGCTAACTAAAGCGCAATTACGCAAATTAATAGGTTTTTTTTTTTCCTTTTCTCAGGAACAACATAAACTGAGCCGATCCTGAAATAATGAACGTGGAATTGATGGCGCACCGAAAGCTCCCCTCTGAACACCGCCATCCATAACCGAGAGTTAACATACCATCCGAGGCAAAGCGAGAGGACGAAGCGGTGATCCTGCATGTCCTGCTACCCATGAGTCCCCCTACTATGTCACTTGTCAAAACACCTCAAATTTTACTGCCTGCATTATCCACAACAATCATATCAGCCCAATATCACTATTGCAGGCAACAGGTGGAGTAGCGGTTAGAGTTATTATTGCTTTACGATCAAAAGGTCCTGGGTTACAATCACCCCTGCTGCTGTATTTCCAAGGTACTACCAAGTATCAAGGTACTTACCCTGAACTCGCACTGTAAAAATTACCCAGCTGTATAAATGGGTAAATGTGTGTAGAGTTCACCATCAAACGCTGTAAATTGCTGTCAGCTACAAAAATGCAAGTGTAAACTGGCTCAAGGAATGCCATCCTTGTCTGCCCATGTGCAGCGTCAGCCGTGATCACGATTCTCTTCTACTTTATCAAAATTAAACAAAAGCTAGACATTGTACAAATGAAAGTTGTTAGTTCACTTCCCCTCGCATTACAAACATTAAATATTTCCTGCATGTAGCACATAACGTCATCATAAAATCTGTGTCACTCCTCATATTTAATTTATGGCGTATCCCATAGATGACTGCGGTTTGTCATATACTCTAAAATATCTTTCACGATGGATGTGTCACTGTTTGTATGTTGCTTGATATTTCAAAGGCTCCGAATAATCAGGTGTGCATCTGAAGCTGGAACATATCCCACAATTCCTTGTGTGCATACTTATAGGCTTGTTTACTGCTATATCTTTTGAAAGCTACAGAAGTCTTGTCAGATCTGAAAAAATGTGCAAATTTATGGAGGGGAAAAAAAAAATCCTACAGCTTTATGCTTGAGTGCTCTGTTTTCTTGTATGACTTTCAGAGAGCAGGGATAAAACAACCCTCTATTGGGCAGCAGGTGGCGTAGTGGTTAGAGTTGTCGTTTTGCTATTCAAGAACCGGGGTTTGAATGCCACCTTCTGCTTCAGTAACCTAGATCACAGTACTTATGCTGGATTGATACAGCAAAAATGACCCTGGTGTATAAATGGGTAAATCAATCTAAGTTGCTTAGTAAACAAAACTTACATTGTCAGTCAGACTGGACAGTCGGGTCAGATAAATAAATAAAAATGATCCGTTCACGTATCGTCTCGTGCTCACGCCGAAAACCGGTCACAGCGGATCCCTGATCGCACAAGTCGTTAGGAAGGCAGCAACACCCCCGTACACAAGAGTTTATGGGATGCTCTTCTGAAACCTCCACTCATCAATGATGATGATGATACGTTGGTGAGGACATGAACTCACCTCTGGCAATGTCCAGAGCCCTGGCATGGCTGCGGGGCAATGAATGCGAATGGGCAGCTGGTGTGTAACCCAGTCCCCCTGGCCGAGTTGTAACCCAGCCCTTGGTACGGGGCAGAAGACGCCCACCCAGGGCACATGGCTGAACTCACGACCCCTTGTTCTCACGCTATGCCGATATAAACAGCAGCAGGAGCCCCAGGGGGGTGTGGGGGGGGGGTTGTAAACAGAAGGTCGCTGGTTCAAGACCCTGCTGTTGAGGCGCTACAGTAAGCGCTCAACGCTATAAACACAAACTGCAAAAAATAACTCTACAGACTCAAAGGCTGCTTTTGATGAAAACGTCTTTTAAAGTAAATGAATAAGGCAAAACATTCAAACCGGACATGTTTCATCAGAGGTTTTACCAGCTGCGATTTCCTACCACCAAATACATTCATGCTATTAATGCACTTGCGATTTATTGTCACATCCGTGCTGCAGACTAATAAAAACATTCGTACTTGGCATCTTACTAAGAGGCAGGCGATGACCCTCTCCCATTTCTAACACCCATTATAGTCATTTCACAGGCACTTCTATGATTTTTGTTTTCCATCTGCAGGAAGTGGGGACTCATTGTCCATCTCTAATTGGAAAGCTGCGGCTCCGAGCACGTTTCATTAAGGACCGACGCTTTCCGGATGTTTCTCTTTGATGACGAGCGAGGACTGAACCCGCCATTCGATTTACCTTAGATGAAAGAGGTGGCAATGGATACGCCAATATCTGCACATCACGCACCAACATCGCACGCTACCGTGAACCCACGAGATCAATCGCGTCAGGTTGCGAAAAGGGAAGATGGCGCTAATGGACCGGTCGTCATGGCAACCGGGCAGCTTTTTCAGTGGTAGAATCCCATTACGAGTCATATCTGTGACATTTAAAGACAGAACGGGCATTTAAGAGGGGCGTTTCACTCTACGGGGTCTGGAGAGGCACGGTGCGGGACAGCGTTCTAGCCGCACTTCCAGCCCTTGTCCCTGGGGAAAATTATGCAGGTGTACGGTTGGCTCTTCCTCACTGTGGAGCTCCACTGTTCCGATTCTCAATCCAAGCACAACGGCGCCGATGTCCACGGGTCCACAGGCGGCTGCTGGACTGAACAACGGCATTATCATCATACTAGTGTTGCAATGGCGATGGCTGCTCCATGCTCAAAGTGGCCTGAGCAGCAAGGCTGACTTTCCTACAGACCAAAAAGTAAACGAATAATAAACAAACAATATCAGAATGACCCTTGTAACAGACAAGGAATTCGGTGCAAGTGACATACATAACAGCTCCAGGGCCTCTGGAGACATGCAGAGCATCTCGTCCGGCACACAATCAGGGCACAGAAATTAAACTCATGTTCATTCATCTCATTTGGACGATAAATTCACCACTCCAATACGACTCGCATGCAGGAACCGTTACGCCATTAGCGCGCCTCCGCCCCACCACCACTCTCCTTCTGGTGCCATTCCCACGGGGCATGAATCTGTCATTGAGCCGGATGCCCCTTTTAACCCGGCAATGCTGTGTGGGAACGAGACGGACCTTTCCTAAAGAGGGGAAAGGCACGGCGAGCGTCTCTTGCACGGATCTGGCTACAGCTGTCCGTGCCTTGTTGGACATGTCCCATGTGACCAAGCACTTCCAGTCGAGAAACCCTACGAACCCAAATGTCCCATCCTGTTGTGTCACACCTCGTGATCAGGCCT